>NC_087157.1:16134381-16375688 GCF_035594125.1 Scylla paramamosain | reverse complement strand
AAATCCACCAATATGGGGAAATTACACGACTTTACCAGAAATCTGTCTCTTTTGAGTGTTTTTTAACCAATTTCAGCAATATTACAGAAAACGTGTCTTTTCAGTGATTTACGTAAAAAAACGCTAAAACGGATGTAAACCAACCAATATGAAGAAATAGAATAACATTACCAAAAAGATATATTTTTGATGTGTTTTTGAGCTTGTTACCTACAAAAAATGCAAAAGTGGATGAAAAGCACTTTATATTGGCAAAGAAAAGGACATTACGAGAAACGTGTATGAGTATTTTATAGTTTGACAAGAACCTCAAGGTAAAAAACTCAAAAACTCGTGTACATAAAAGAAGTTTCTTACATACCAAAAAAGCTGAAACTCATGAATAACACTTTTAATTTAAAACCTTATTAAATGTTTGTATTAGAAAAGTTTCTTACATACCAAAATGCTGAAACTCCAGAATAACACTTTTAATTAAGAAAGAGAACAACCTTACTAAATGCTGAAACTCATGAATAACACTTTTAATTTTAAAACAGAAATACCTTATTAAATGTTTGTATTAGAAAAGTTTCTTACATACCAAAATGCTGAAATTCCAGAATAACACTTTTAATTAAGAAATAGAACAACCTTACTAAATGCTTGTGTTTTAATTTTTTTTTAAGTTTTTAAGTTTTAAGTTTTTACCACCAAAACTTCCCAAATTCCATCCAAACTAGCTTTATGTGGGAAAAAAAATGATATTACCATAAGAAGTGTCTTTTGAATGTTTTTGAGCGTGTTAAGCAATAAAAGCACTAAAAAGCAGGGCAATCACATTACATGGGAATAAAAACAACTTTTACCAAGAACTTGCCTTTAAGTGTTTTTGAGCTCATTACATACCAAAACGCTAAAACGCATGCAAAAACGCTTTTATGGAGAAAAAGAAAAAAATTACCAAAAACATATATTTTGAGTGTTTTTGATCATGTTATCTATAAAACGCTTAAATACATGCAAAGAACATTATGTTTGCTAAACGAAAGGACATTACGAAATATGTGCATTATAAGTGTTTTTAAGTTCCTTAAGTACCAAAAAAGCTAAAACCCACAAACTTGCCTCTTTATTTAGAAAAAAAAGTAAGAAAATAAAAAAATAGGATTTTTTTTTTTGTTATTCATCTTTATAGGTACCGAGATGCCAAAATTCTGGGAAAATTCAGGGCTATTATATGATAAAAGAAAATTATCAAAAAAAAGTTAATTTTAGCTTTTTTTTCGGACTCTTATGTACCAAACTCTAAAGTGCATCGGGCGACTCCTATATGAGGAAATTAAACGACCTTACCAGAAATCTGTTTTTTGAGTGTTTTTTTTCAGCATGTTAGGCACCAAAACGATAAATAATAAGGAACTCACTCTATATGGGAATCCAAAACAAAGTTACTGAAAACGTGTCTTCTCAGAGTTTTACGAAGAAAAACGCTAAAACGGATACAAAGCAACCAATATCAAGAAATAGAAAAATGTTACTAAAATGTATATTTTGAGTGTTTTTGAGCTTGTTACCTAGAAAAAACGGGAAAATTGATATAAAGCACCACCTCTATATTGGGAAACAATAGGACATTGCAAGAATATTGTATAATGAGTGTTTTATAGTTCAAAAGACCCACAAGGCAAAAAACACAAAATCTCGTGTATATGAAAAGGTTTCCTGGGCTAAAAATGCTAAATCCCATGTATAACACTCCTAATTAAGAAACAGAACAACCTTAATAAATGCGTGTATTTGAGTGCTTTTCACATTCTTAATTACCAAAAATCCCAAATTGCATGCGAAAATATAGATTTGTGGGAAAAAAAAATTCCAGAAAAGTGTCTTTTGAGTATTTTTGAGCGTGATAGGCAAAAAAGCACTGAAAAGGAGGGCAATCACATTACATTGGAGGAAACATGAATTTTTTTACAAAGAACTTGCCTTTAAGTGTTTTTGAGCTCCATATATACCAAAACACTAAAACTCTTAGAAACACTCTTTATAGTGAAACAGATTAACATTACCAAAAACATGTATTTTGAGTGTTTTTGATCATGTTTACACAATAAAGCAACGCTTAAATACATGCAAATAACCCTATTTTTGGAAAATGAAAGGGAGATTACGAGAAACATGTATTATGAGTTTTTAACTTCATTAATTACCAAAAAGCTAAAAGCCACAAATAACACTCTTTATTGAGAAACAATAAATAAATTAAAAAAAAAACAATATTTTTTTCTTTTTTTATTAATCTTCACAGGTACTGAGATGCATAAATTCGGGCAAAATTCAGGAAATTATTTGAAATAAGTGCATTATCAAAACAGTTAAATAGCTTTTTTTCGGACTGTTATGTACCAAACCCCTAAAGTGCATGCAAAGGCACCTATATGAGGAAATTAAATGTCTTTGCCAGAAAAAAGGCTTACCGAGTGTTTTTCAGCATGTTAGGAACCAAAACGATAAATAACATGGAAGTCAATCTATATATGGGAATTGCAAAACAAAATTACTAAAATCGTGTCTTTTCGGTGTTTTAGGTAGAAAATCGCTAAAACGGATGCAAACCAACCAATATGAAGAAATAAAATAACACTACCAAAAAGGTATATTTTGAGTGTTTTTCTAAATTGTTACCTACAAAAAACGCGAAAATGGAGGAAAAGCACTCTATATTGAGAAGCAAAATCACACATTACGAGAAACGTGTATAATGAGTGTTTTATAGTTTCACAAGAACTACTACAAGGCAAAAAACGCAAAAACCCGTGTATATAGAGAAGTTTCTTGTTCCAAAATGCTAGAGGAATTGTTCTGGAACAACTCTCTTAATTGAGAAACAGAATAATCTTACAAAAATGCATGTATTTTGAGTGTTTTTCACATCTTTTGTTACGAAAACCCCAAATTGCATGCAAAACCAGCTTTATGTGGGAAAAATATGACATTACCAGAAAAATGTCTTTTGCTTGAGTGTTTTTTGAGCGTGTTAGGATATAGAAGCCCTGAAAATCAGGGCAATCACATTACATTGGAATAAAACCCATTTTTAACAAGAACTTACCTTTAAGAGTATTTGAGCTCCTTATATACCAAAACACTAAAATGCATGCAAAATACACTTTATGGTGAAACAGAAAAACTACCAAGAAACATGTATTTTGAGTGTTTTTGATCATGTTACCAATAAAAACGCTTAAATACATACAAAAAACCCTATTTTTTTGGAAATGAAAGGACATTGCAAGAAACGTGTATTATGAGTGTTTTTCAGTTCATTAAGTACGGAAAAGCTAAAGGCCACAAATTGAGAAAAATTTATTGAGAAAAAAATAAATAAATAAAAAGAAATTAAATATTTTTTTCATTTTTATTCATGTTCACAGGTAACGAGGTGCCAGAATTTGGGCAAAGTTCAGGAAATTATATGAAATAAGAACATTATCAAAAAAGTTAAATTTAGCTTTTTTTTCGGTCTGTTATGTACCAAACCCCTAAAGTGCTTGCCAAAACCACCTATATGGGGAAATTAAACGTCTTTGCCAGAAAACTGTTTTATGAGTGTTTTTTTCAGCATGTTAGGAACCAGCGACTCGATAAAACCAAAGGAAGTCAATCTATTTGGGAATCCAAAACAAAATTACTGAAAACGTGTCTTTTCGGTGTTTTACGTAAGGAAACGCTAAAACGGATGCAAACCAACTAAAATGAAGAAATAGAATAACATTACCAAAAAGGTATATTTTGAGTGTTTTTGAAATTGTTACCTACAAAAAACGTGAAAATGGATGGAAATAAAGAGCACCAAAAAGCATGTTAGGCACCAAAGCGATGAGCGATTAATATGAAAGTCACTCTATATGGAAATCCAAAACAAAATTACTGGAAACGTGTCTTTTTAAAAGATTTACGTGCAAAAACACTAAAATGGATGCTAACTAACCAATATGAAGAAATAGAATAACATTACCAAAAAAGTATATTTTGTGTGTTTTTGAGCTTGTTACATAAAAAAAAAAAAACACTTGAAAATGGAACAAAGCAATCTATATAAGGAAAAAAAAAGGGACATAATGAGAAACGTGTAAAATGAGTGTTTTATAGTTTCACCAGAATCAAAAGGAAAAAACGCAAAAAGTCGACTGTATGGAGAAGTTTCTAAAATACCAAAATACTGAAACTCATGAATAACTCTCTTAATCCTTAACTAAATGCGTGTATTTTGAGTGTTTTCTTACATTCTTAGTTACCAAAACTCCAAATTTCATGCGAAACTATCTTTATATGGGAAAAAAATGACATTACCAGAAAAGTGTCTTTGAGTGTTTTTTGAGCGTGGTAAGCAATAAAGCACTAAAAAGTAGGGCAATCACATTACATAAGAATAAAACCAACTTTTACGAAGAACTTGCCTTTTAGTGTTTTTGACACGCATTTAGTAAGGTTGCTCTGTTTCTCAATTAAAGGTATTTATTCATGAGTTTCTTGCTTATATGCACGAGTTTTTGCGTTTTTTGCAATGTGTTCTTGTTTTAACTATAAAACATTCATTATACACTTTTCTCGCAATGTCCCTTTGTTTCCCAATATAGAGTGCTTTGTATCCATTTTTGCGTTTTTTTTGTAGATAAGAAACTTAAAAACACTCAAAATATACATTTTTCGTAATGTTTTTCTGCTTCTTGATATTGGTTGGTTTGTTTTAGCGTTTTTCTACTTAAAACACTGTAAAGACACGTTTTCAGTAATTTTCTTTTCGATTCCCACATAGAGTGAGTTCCATATTATTTATCATTTTGATGCCTAACATGCTGAAAAACACTCAAAAGACAGATTTCTGGTAAGGTCTTTAATTTCCTCATATGCGAGGCCTTGCATGTCTTTTTGAGCGTTTTTAGACCGTGTTACGCCATAAAGCACTTAAAGGAAGGGCAATCGTATTACATATAAATAAAACCAAATTTTGCAAAGAACTTGCCTTTAAGTGTTCTTGACCTCCTTACATACCAAAACGCTGAAACGCATGCAAAATACATTTTATGGAGAAACAGAGATAATATTACCAAATACATGTATTTTGAGTGTTTTTGATCATGTTATCTATAAAAACGCTTAAATTCATGCAAAGAACCTTATGTTTGGGAAACTAAAGGACATTACGAGAAACGTGCATTATGAGTGTTTTTTAAGTTCCCTTCAGTACCTAAAAAGCTAAAACCTACAAATAACACTCTTTATTTAGAAAGAAAAATAATAGAAAAAATTAAAAAATGGGATTTTTTTTTCTTTTTTTGTTATTCATCCATATAGATTACCGAGATGACAAAATTCTACCAAAAATTCAAAGGAATTTATGTGAAAAAAAAGAACATTATAATAAAAGTTAATTATAGCTTTTTTTTTTCGGATTGTTATGCACTATAACTAAAAACTTATGAGAAACACTCTTTATGGTGAAACAGATTAACATTACGAAAAACATGTATTTTGAATGTTTTTGATCATGTTTCCAATAAAAACGCTTAAATACATGCAAAGAACCCTATTTTTTGGAAATGAAAGAACATTAGTAGAAACGTGTATTATGAGTTTTTAACTTTATTAATTACCAGAAAGCTAAAAGCCACAAATAACACTCTTTGATTAAGAAACAATAAATAAATAAAAAAAAACACACAATATTTTTTTTTTCCTTCTTATTAATCTTCACAGGTACTGAGATGCATAAATTCGGGCAAAATTCAGGAACTTATGTGAAATAAGTGCATTATCAAAACAGTTAAATTTAGCTTTTTTTCGGACTGTTATGTACCAAACCCCTAAAGTGCATACGAGAGCATCTATATGAGGAAATTAAACGTCTTTGCCAGAAAAAAGGCTTATGAGTGTTTTTTCAGCATGTTAGGAACCAAAACAATAAATAACATGGAAGTCAATCTATATGGGAATCCAAAACAAAATTACTAAAATCGTGTCTTTTCGGTGTTTTACGTAGAAAATCGCTAAAACGGATGCAAACCAACCAATATGAAGAAATAAAATAACACTACCAAAAAGGTATATTTTGAGTGTTTTTCTAAATTATTTACCTACAAAAAACGCAAAAATGGAGGGAAAAGCACTCTATATTGGGAAGCAAAAGCACATTACGAGAAACGTGTATAATAAGTGTTTCATAGTTTCACAAGAACTACAAGGCAAAAAACGCAAAAACTCGTGTATATAGAGAAGTTTCTTACATTCCAAAATGCTGAAACTCTGGAACAACTCTCTTAATTGATAAACAGAACAATCTTACTAAATGCGTGTTTTTTGAGTGTTTTTTCACATCTTTTGTTACGAAAACCCCAAATTGAATGCGAAACTAGCTTTATGTGGGAAAAAATATGACATTACCAGAAAAATGTCTCGAGTGTTTTTGAGCGTGTTAGGAAATAGAGCCCTAAAAATCAGGGCAATCACATTACATTGGAATAAAACCCATTTTTAACAAGATCTTGCCTTTAAGAGTATTTGAGCTCCATATATACCAAAACACTAAAATGCATGCAAAATACACTTTATGGTGAAACAGAAAAAAAATACCAAAAACATGTATTTTGAGTGTTTTTTGATCATGTTACCAATAAAAACGCTTAAATACATGCAAAGAACCCTATTTTTTTAAATGAAAAGACATTACAAGAAACGTGTATTATGAGTGTTTTTCAGTTCATTAAGTATGAAAAAGGTAAAGGCCACAAATTCGAGAGAAAAATTTATTGAGAAAAAAAAAATAAATAAAAAAATAAATAAATATTTTTTATTTTTATTCATCTTCACAGGTACTGAGGTACCAAAATTTGGGGAAAGTTCAGGAAATTATATGAAATAAGAACATTATCAAAAAAGTTAAATTTAGCTTTTTTTTTCGGTCTGTTATGTACCAAACCCCTAAAGTGCATGCAAAGCCACCTATATGGGGAAATTAAACGTCTTTGCCAGAAAACTGTTTTATGAGTGTTTTTTCAGCATGTTAGGAACCAACACGATAAAACCCAAGGAAGTCAATCTATTTGGGAATCCAAAACAAAATTACTGAAAACGTGTCTTTTCGGTGTTTTACGTAGGAAACGCTAAAATTACCAAAACCAACTAAAATGAAGAAATAGAATAACAATACCAAAAAGGTATATTTTGAGTGTTTTTTGAAATTGTTACCTACAAAAAACGTGAAAATGGATGGAAAGCAAAAGGCACCAAAAAGAATGTTAGGCACCAAAACGATAAATAATATGAAAGTCACTCTATATGGAAATCCAAAACAAAATTACTGGAAACGTGGCTTTTTAAGATTTACGTACAAAAACGATAAAATGGATGCTAACTAACCAATATGAAGAAATAGAATAACATTGCCAAAAAAATATATTTTTGTGTTTTTGAGCTTGTTACATAAAAAAAAAAAAAACGCGAAAATGGATACGAAGCAATCTATATAAGGAAAAAAAAAGGACATAATGAGAAACGTGTAAAATGAGTGTTTTATAGTTTCACCAAAATCACAAGGCAAAAAACGCAAAAAGTCGACTATATGGAGAAGTTTTTAAAATACCAAAATATTAAAACTCATGAATAACTCAACTTAATCCTTGCTAAATGCGTGTATTTTGAGTGTTTTCTTACATTCTTAGTTACCAAAACTCCAAATTTCATGCGAAACTATCTTTTTGCTGGGGAGAAAAAAATGACATTACCAGAAGAATGTCTTTGAGTGTTTTTGAGCGTGTTAGGCAATAAAGCACTAAAAAGCAGGGCAATCACATTACATAAGAATAAAACCAACTTTTACGAAGAACTTGCCTTTTAGTGTTTTTGGGAACGCATTTAGTAAGGTTACTCTGTTTCTCAATTAAAGAGTGTTATTCATGAGTTTCAGCATATACACGAGTTTTTGCGTTTTTTGCATTGTGTTTTTTTTTAACTATAAAACATTCATTATACACTTTTCTCGCAATGTCCCTTTCTTTCCCAATATAGAGTGCTTTGTATCCATTTTGGCGTTTTTTCAGGTAACAAACTTAAAAACACTCTGAAAATACATTTTTCGCAATGTTTTTCTGCTTCTTGATAATATTGGTTGTGGCTGGCGTCAGGTTTAGCGTTTTTCTACGTAAAACACTGAGAAGACACGTTTTCAGCAATTTTCTGTACGATTCCCACATAGAGTGAGTTCCTTATTGTTTATCATTTTGTTGCCTAATATGCTGAAAAACACTCAAAAGACAGATTTCTGGTAAGGTCTTTAATTTCCTCATATGCGAGGCCTTGCATGTCTTTTGAGCGTTTTTGAGCGTGTTACGCCATAAAGCACTTAAAGGAAGGGCAATCGTATTACATATGAATAAAACCAAATTTTACCAAGAACTTGCCTTTAAGTGTTCTTGACCTTCTTATGTTCAAAACGTTGAAACGCATGCAAAATACATTTTATGGAGAAACAATAATATTACCAAATACATGTATTTTGAGTGTTTTTGATCATGTTATATATAAAAACGCTTAAATTCATGTAAAGAACCTTATGTTTGGGAAACTAAAGGACATTACGAGAAACATGTATTATGAGTGTTTTTTAAGTTCCTTCAGTACCTAAAAGCTAAAACCCACAAATAACACTCTTTATTTAGAAAGAAAAATAATAAATAAAAAAATAAAAAATTGAGATTTTTTTTTCTTTTTTTGTTATTCATCCTTATAGGTACCGAGATGACAAAATTCTACCAAATTCCAGGGAATTGATGTGGAAAAAAGAACATTACAATAAAAGTTAATTATAGCTTTTTTTTTCGGATTGTTATGTACCAAACCCTAAAGATGCATGCAAAGCACTTTAGGAAGTGAAACGACTTTACCAGAAACCTGTCTTTTCACTGTTTTTTCAGCATGTTAGGCATCAAAACGATAAATAATATGGAAGTCAGTCAATATGTGAATCCAAAACAAAAATACTGAAAACGTGTCTTTTCAGTGTTTTAGGTAGAAAAAAACAGTAAAGCGAATGCAAACTAACCTATATGAAGAAATAGAATAACATTTCCAAAAAAGATATATTTTTAGTGTTTTTGAGCTTGTTACAAAAAAAAAATGCAAAAATGGATGTAAAGCACTCTATATTAGGAAACAAAAGGACATTACGAGAAACGTGTATAATGAGTGTTTTATAGTTTTAAAAGAACCACAAGGCAATAAACGCAAAAACTCGTGTATATAGAGAAACTTACCAAATGATGTAATGCTTGAATAACAGTTTAAGTCGATAAACAGAACTACCTTGCAAATTGTGTGCCAAGTATTTTTCGTCTTCGTTACGAAAATGCCACATTACATGCGAAACTACCTTCATGTGGAAAAAAAAATGACATTACCAAAAAAGTGTCTTTTTAGTGTTTTTTTTAGAGCGTGATATGCAACAAAGCACAAAACAACAGAACAATGACATTACATGGGAATAAAACAAACTTTTACGAAGAACTTGCCTTTAAGTGTTTTTTAACTCCTTACATGCAAATCGCTAAAACGCATACCAAACACCTTTTATGGAGAAACAGAATAACATTACCAAAAACATGTATTTTGAGTGTTTTTGATCATTTAACCTATAAAAACGCTTAAATACATGTAAAGAACCCTATGTTTGTGTAACAAAAGAACGTTTCGAAAATCATGTAATATGAGTGTTTTTAAGTTCTCTAAGTACTAAAAAGCTAAAACCCACAAATAACACTCTTTATAGAGACAAAAAAAAAAAAATTTTGTTATTCATCTTCATAGGTATGGAGATGCCAAAATTCTGGCAAAATTCATGGAAATTAAAAAAAAAAAGTCATTATAAAAAAAATAATTTTAGCTTTTTTCTGGAGTTATGTACAAATCATGAAGTGCATGCAAATCCACCTATATGGGGAAATTACACGACTTTACCAGAAACCTGTCTTTTGAGTGTTTTTTCAGGAATTTCAACAATATTACTGAAAACGTGTCTTTTCAGTGATTTACGAGAGAAAAACGCTAAAACCGGATGTAAACAAACCAGTATGAAGAAATAGAATAACATTACCAAAAAATATACATTTTGATGTGTGTTTTTGAAAACTTGTTTTCTACAAAAAATGCAAAAATGGATGGAAAGCACTTTATATTGCCAAAGAAAAGAACATTACGAGAAATGTGTATGAGTGTTTTATAGTTTCAAAAGAACCACAAGGTAAAAAACTCAAAAACTCGTGTACATAAAGAAGTTTCTTATATACCAAGGAGCTGAAACTGAATAAAACAGAAATATCTTACCAAATTTGTGTATTAGAAAAGTTTCTTACATACCAAAATGCTGAAAACTCAAAATTACCACTTTTAATTAAGAAATAGAACAACCTTACTAAATGCTTGTGTTTTAAGTTTTTTTTTCACATTCTTAGTTACCAAAAACCCCAAAACCCAAAAAACCCAAAAAAATGATATTACCAAAAAAGTGTCTTTTGAATGTTTTTGAGCGTGTTAAGCAATAAAGCACTAAAAAGCAAGACAATCACATTACATGGGAATAAAAACAACTTGCCTTTAAGTGTGTTTGAGCTCATTACATACCAAAACGCTAAAACGTATGCAAAGCATATTTTATGGAGAAACAGAATAAAATTACCAAAAACATATATTTTGAGTGTTTTTGATCATGTTATCTATAAAACGCTTAAATGCATGCAAAGAACCTTATGTTTGCTAAACGAAAGGACATTACGAGAAATGTGCATTATAAGTCTTTTAAGTTCCTTAAGTACCAAAAAGCTAAAACCCACAAATAACACTCTTTATTTAGAAAAAAAGTAAGAAAATAAAAAAATAGGATTTTTTTTTTTGTTATTCATCTTTATAGGTACCGAGATGCCAAAAATTCGGGGAAAATTAAGGGCTATTATATGATAAAAGAAAATTATCAAAAAAGTAAATTTTAGCTTTTTTTTCGGACTCTTATGTACCAAACCCTAAAGTGCATGCAAAGAACTCCTATATAAGGAAATTAAACGACCTTACCAGAAATCTGTTTTTTTGAGTGTTTTTTTCAGCATGTTAGGCACAAAAACGATAAATAATAGAAAGTAACTCACTCTATATGAGAATCCAAAACAAAATTGCTGAAAACGTGTCTTTTCAGTGTTTTACGTAGAAAAACGCTAAAACGGATGCAAACCAACCAATATCAAGAAATAGAAAAACATTACCAAAAAGGTATATTTTGAGTGTTTTTGAGCTTGTTAACTACAAAAAACGAGAAAATTGATGCAAAGCACTCTATACTCGTATTACAAAACAAAGGACTTTGCAAGAAAAGTGTATAATGAGATTTTTTTTTATAGTTCAAAGGAACCAAAGAAGGCAAAAAAAAACACAAAAACTAGTGTATATAAAGAAGGTTCTTAGATACCAAAAATGCTGAAACTCATGAATAACACTCTTAATTGAGAAACAGAACAACCTAACTAAATGCGTGTATTTTAAGTGCTTTTCACATTCTTAGTTACCAAAACCTCAAATTGCATGCGAAACCACCTTTATGTGAGAAAAAAAAAATGATATTACCAGAAGAAAGTGTCTTTTAAGTGTTTTTTTGAGCGTTATAGGCAATAAAGCACTAAAAAGCAGGGCAATCATATTACATTGGAATAACACCAATTTATACCAAAATTTGCCTTTAAGTGTTTTTGAGCTCCTTATGTACCAAACCGCTAAAACGCATGCAAAACAAACTTTATTGAGAAACATAATAACGCTACCAAAAATATGTATTTTGAGTGTTTTCATCATGTTATCTATAAAAACGCTAAAATACATGCAAAGAACATTATGTTTGGGAAACAAAAGGACATTACGAGAAACGTGTATTATGAGTGTTGTTTTTAGTTCCTTAAGTACCAAAAACCTAAAACCCACAAATAACACTCTTTATTTAGATAATAAAAAAAAAAAAAAAATAATAGGATTTTTTTTTTTTTTTTGTTATTTATTCATCTTGAAAGGTACCGAGATGCCAAAATTCTGTAGTAGCAGCGAAAATTCAGGGCAATCATATGAAGTAAAAGAATATTATCAAAAATGTTAATTTCAGCAATTTTTTTCGGACTGTTATGTACCAAACCCTAAAGTGCATGCAAAGCCTTTTATATGAGGAAATTAAACGACCGTACCAGAAATCTGTTTTTGAGTGTGTTTTTTTAGCATGTTAGGCACCAAAACGATAAATAATAAGGAACTCACTCTATATTGGAGATCAAAACAAATTACTGAAAACGTGTCTTCTTAGTGTTTTACGTAGAAAAACGCTAAAACGGATGCAAAGCAACCAATATCAAGAAATAGAAAAACGTTACTAAAAAGGTATATTTTGATTGTTTTTGTGCTTGTTACCACCTACAAAAAATGCGAAAATTGATGCAAAGCACACTATATTGGGAAACAAAAGGACATTGCAAGAAAATTGTATAATGAGTGTTTTATAGTTCAAATGAACCACAAGGCAAAAAAAACGCAAAATCTCGTGTATAATGGAGAGGTTTTCCTAGATACAAAAATGCTAAAACTCATGTATAACACTCCTAATTGAGAAACAGAACAACCTTAATAAATGCGTGTATTTTGAGTGCTTTTCACATTCTTTGTTACCAAAACCTTCAAATTGCATGCGGAAATAGATTTGTAGAAAAAAAATGGTCCAATTACCAGAAAAGTATCTTTTGAATGTTTTTGAGAGGCGTGATAGGCAATAAAGCACTAAAATGGCAATCACATTACATTGGAGAAAAGCGAATTTTTACGAAGAACTTGCCTTTAAGTGTTTTTGAGCTACTTATATACAAAAACACTAAAACGCATGCAAAACACTCTTGTAATGGTGAAACAGAATAACATTACCAAAAACATGTATTTTGAGTATTTTTTGATCATGTTACCAATAAAAACGCTTAAATACATGTAAAGAACGCACTATTTTTGGGAAAGGAAAGGAGATTACGAGAAACGTGTATTATGAGTTTTTTAAGTTCATTAATTACCAAAAAGCTAAAAGCCACAAATAATATTCTTTATTGAGAAACAATAAATAAATAAAAAAAAATATCATATTTTTTCTTTCTTATTCATCTTCACAGGTACCGAGGTGCCAAAATTCAAGCAAAATTCAGGAAATTATGTGAAATAAGAACATTATCAAAAAAGTTATATTTAGGGTTTTTTTTTCGGAGTGTTATATACCAAACCTATAAAATGCATGCAAAGCCACTTATATGGGGAAATTAAATGTCTTTGCCAGAAAACAGTGTCTCATGAGTGTTTTTTCAGCATGTTAGGAACCAACACGATAAAATAACATGAAAGTCATTCTATATGGGAATCCAAAACAAAATTATGAAAAACGTGTCTTTTCGGTGTTTTACGTAAGAAAAACGCTAAAAACGAATGCAGAACCAACCAATATGAAGAAAATTAAATAACATTACCAAAAAGGTATATTTTGAGTGTTTTTGAAATTGTTACCTACAAAAAAACGCAAAAAAATGCTGGAAAGCACTCTATATTGGGAAGCAAAATAACATTACGAGAATCGTGTATAATGAGTGTTTTATAGTTTCACAAGAATCTACAAAGCAAAAAACGCAAAAACTCGTGTATATAGAGATATTTCTTACATTCCAAAATGCTGAAACTCTGGAAAAACACTCTTAATTGAGAAACAGAACAATCTTACTAAATGCGTATATTTTGAGAGCTTTTCACATTTCTTAGTTACCAAAACCTCAAATTGCATGCTAAACCAGCTTTATGTGGGAAAAAAATGACACTACCAGAAAAATGTCTTTTGAATGTTTTTGAGCATGTTAGGGGGAATACAGCACTAAAAAGCAGGGCAATCACATTACATAGGAATAAAACCAATTTTTAACAAGAAATTGCCTTTAAGTGTATTTGAGCTAATTATATACCAAAACACTAAAATGCATGCAAAATACACCTTTATGGTGAAACAGAATAACATTACCATAAACATGTATTTTGAGTGTTTTTGATCTTGTTACCAATAAAAACGCTTAAATACATGCAACGAATCCTATTTTCAGGGAAATGAAAGGACATTACAAAGAAACGTGTATTTATTAGTGTTTTTAAGTTCCTTAAGTAACTAAAAAAGTTAAAACCCACAAATAACACTCTTTATAGAGAGAGAGAAAAAAAAAAAAAAGAAAAATATGATTTTTTTTTGTTATTCATTTTCATAGGTACTAATATGCCAAAATTCTGGCAATATTTTTTGGTAATCGAAAACAAAATTACTGAAAACGTGTCTTTTCGGTATCACATTACTTTTCGGTCACATTATATTGGAATAAAACCAATTTTACCAAGAACTTGCCTTTAAGTGTTTTTAAGCTCCTTACACATACCAAAACGGGAAAACGCATGCAAAATACATTTTATGCAGAAACAGAATAACATTACCAAATACGTGTATTTTGAGTGTTTTTGATCATATTATCTATAAAAAAGCTTTGGGAAACGAAAGAATATTACAAGAAACGTTCACTTTTGCCCGAAAATAATAAGACACTCATTATACATATTTCTCGTAATGTCCTTTTGTTTCCAAATAGGTAGTGCTTTGCATCCATTTTCGCGATTTATGTAGGTAACGAGCTCAAAAAAACTCAAAAAATATACCTTTTTGGTAATGTTATTCTATTTCTAATCATGTTGGTTTGTTTTCATCTGTTTTAGCGTTTTTCTACTTAAAACACCGAAAAAGACACGTTTTCAGTAATTTTATTTTCTATTCTCAAATAATAGTGCCAGAATTTTGGCATCTTAGTACCTATGAAGATGAATATAAAAGATAAAAATTATATTTTCTTTTCTTTTTTTTTTTTCTCTCTATAAAGAGTGTTATTTGTGGGTTTTAGCTTTTTTAGTACTTAAGGAACTTAAAAACACTCATAATACACGTTTCTCGAAATGTCCTTTCGTTTCCCTAAATTAGGGTTCTTTGCATGTATTTAAGCGTTTTTTATTGGTAACATAATCAAAAACACTCCAAATACATGTTTTTGGTAATGTTATTCTGTTTCTCCTTAAAGTTTGTTTTTTGCATGCGTTTTAGCGGTTTGGTACATAAGGAGCTTAAAAACATTTAAAGGCAAGTTTTTGGAATAAATTGGTGTTATTCCAATGTAATATGATTGCCTTGCTTTTTAGTGCTTTATTGCCTATAACGCTTTCAAAAAACACTTAAAAGACACTTTTCTAGTAGAGTAATTTTTTTTTCTCACATAAAGGTGGTTTCGCAAGCAATTTGAAGTTTTTGGTAACTATGAATGTGAAAACCACTCAAAATACACGCATTTAGTAAGGTTGTTCTGTTTTTTCAATTAAGAGTGTTGTTCATGAGTTTCCAGCATTTTTTGGTATCTAGGAACCTTCTCCATATATACGAGTTTTTTGTGTTTTTTGCCTTTTGGTTCTTTTGAACTATAAAAAACTCATTATACACTTTTCTTGCAAAGTCCTTTTTGTTTTTTTCTAATATAAGAGTGCTTTGCCTCAATTTTTTTGCACGTTTTTTGTAAGGTAACAAGCTCAAAAACACTCAAAATATACCTTTTTGGTAATGTTTTTCTATTTTATGATATTGGTTGGTTTGCATCCGTTTTAGCGTTTTTCTACGTAAAACACTGAGGAGACACGTTTTAAGCAATTTTGTTTTGGATTCTCATATAGAGTGAGTTCCTTATTATTTATCGTGTTTGTGCCTAACATGCTGAAAAACACTCAAAAAACAGATATCTGGTAAGGTCGTTTAATTTCCTCATATAGGAGTCTTTGGATGCACTTTAGGGTTTTTTGGTACATAAGAGTCGAAAAAATAAGCTAAAATTAACTTTTTTCATAATTTTCTTATATCATATAATAACCCCGAATTTTCTAGAATTTTTGGCATCTCGGTACCTATGAAGATGAATAACAAAATCGTTTTTTTTTTTTTTTTTTTTTTTTTTTTTTTTATTTTCTTACTTTTTTTCTAAATAAAGAGTTATTTGTTGGTTTTAGCTTTTTTTGGTACTTTAGGAACTTAAAAAACACTGATAACATAATAAAAAAAACACTCAAAATACATGTTTTTTTGTAATTTTATTCTGTTTCTCCATAAGAGATGTTTTCCATGTGTTTCAGCGTTTTGTTATGTAATGAGCTCAAAAACACTTAAAGGGAAGTTCTTGGTAAAAGTTGTTTTTTATTCCCATGTAATGTGATTGCCCTGCTTTTTAGTTAACTTTATTGCATAACACGCTCATAATCACTCAAAAGACACTTCTCTGGTAATATCATTTTTTTTTCCCACATAAAAGCTAGTTTTGCATTGGAATGTGGGGATTTGGTAACTAAGAATGTGAAAAAACTCAAAACACAGGCATTTAGTAAGGTTGTTCTATTTCTTAATTAAAAGTGTTATTCATGAGTTTCAGCATTTTTGGTATGTAATAAACTTTTCTAATACACACATTTGGTAAGGTATTTCTGTTTGAAAATTAAAAGTGTTATTCATGAGTTTCAGCTCTTTGGTATGTAAGAAACTTCTTTATGTACACGAGTTTTTGAGTTTTTTACCTTGTGGTTCTTTTGAAACTATAAAACACTCATACACGTTTCTCGTAATGTCCTTTTCTTTGCCAATATGAAGTGCTTTCCATCCATTTTTGCATTTTTTGTAGTTAACAAGCTCAAAAACACATCAAAAATATATATTTTTGGTAATGTTATTCTATTTTTTTCATATTGGTTTGTTTTACATCCATTTTAGCGTTTTTTTTCTACGTAAATCACCTCACTGAAAAAGACACGTTTTAAGCAATATTGTTAAAATTACTGAAAAAAACTCAAAAGACAGGTTTCCATTAAAGTCGTGTAATTTCCCCATTTAGGTGGATTTGCATGCACTTCAGGGTTTGTACATAACTCCGGCAAAAAAGCTAAAATTATTTTTTTATATTGATTTTCTTTTATAAAATTTCCATGAATTTTGCCAGAATTTTGGCATCTCCGTGCCTATGAAGATGAATAACAAATTTTTTTTCTCTCTATAAAGAGTGTTATTTATGGGGTTTTTAGCTTTTTGGTACTTAAGGAACTTGAAAACACTCATAATACACGATTTTCGTAATGTCCTTTTCTTATACAAACATAGGGTTCTTTACATGTATTTAAGTGTTTTTATAGGGTTACATGATCAAAAACATTCAAAATACATGTTTTTTGGTAATGTTTATTCTGTTTCACCATAAAGGTGTTTTGCATGCGTTTTAGCAATTTGGTATGTAAGGAGTTAAAAAAACACTTAAAAGGCAAGTTCTTCGTAAAAGTTAGTTTTATTCCCATGTAATGTGATTGTTATGCTTTTTAGTATTTTGTTGCATATCACGCTCAAAATACTAAAAAAGACACTTTTTTGGTAATGTCATTTTTTTTTCCCACATGAAGATAGGTTTCGCATGTAATTTGTCATTTTCGTAACTAAGAATGTGAAAAAGAAACACTCAAAATACACAATTTGGAAAGGTAGTTCTGTTTATCGATTAAAAGTGTTATGCATTTCATCATTTTGTTAAGTTTCTCTATTTACACGAGTTTTTGCGTTTATTGCCTTATGGTTCTTTTAAAACTATAAAACGCACTCATTATACACGTTTCTCGTAATGTCCCTTTTGTTTCCTAATATAGAGTGCTTTACATCCATTTTTCCATTTTTTTTAAACAAGCTCAAAAAACACTCAATATAGATCTTTTTGGTAATGTTATTCTATTTCTTCATATAGGTTGGTTTGCATCGGCTTTATCGTTTTTCTACGTAAAACACTGAAAAGACACGTTTTCAGTAGTTTTGTTTTTTGGATTCACATACTTGACTGATTTCCATATTATTTATCGTTTTGGTGCCTAACATGCTGAAAAACACTGAAAAAGACAGGTTTCTGGTAAAGTCGTTTAACTTCCCTATATAGGTGGTTTTGCATGCAGTTTAGGGTTTGCTACATAAGAATCCGAAAAAAAAAAAGCTATAATTAACTTTTTTGGTAATGCTCTTTTTTTCCACATAAATTCCCTGAATTTTTGCAGAATTTTGGCATGTCGGTACTTATAAGGATGAATAACAAAAAAGAAAAAAAAATCCCATTTTTTTATTTTTTATTATTGTTATTTTTTCTAAATAAAGAGTGTTATTTGTGGGTTTTAGCTTTTAGGTAGGTTTGAAGGAACTTAAAAAACACTCATAATACACGTTTTCTCGTAATGTCCTTTCGTTTCCCAAACATAAGGTTCTTTGCATGTATTTAAGCGTTTTTATAGATAACATGATCAAAAACACTCAAAATACATGTATTTAATAATATTATTCTCTTTCTCTATAAAATGTATTTTCCATGCGTTTTAGCGTTTTGGTACGTAAGGAGGTCAAGAACACTTAAAGGCAAGTTCTTGGTTAAATTTGGTTTTATTCCCATGTAATGCGATTGCCCTTCCTTTAAGTGCTTTATTGCGTAACACTCTCAAAAACACTCAAAAGACATGCAAGGCCTCGCATATGAGGAAATTAAAGACCTTACCAGAAATCTGTCTTTTGAGTGTTTTTTTTTAGCATGTTAAGGTATCAAAACGATAAATAATAAGGAACTCACTCTATGTGGGAATGGAAAAGAAAATTAATAGAATACGTGTCTTCTCAGTGTTTTACGTAGAAAACGCTAAAACTTATGCAAACCAACCAATATAAAGAAGCAGAAAAACATTACTAAAAATGTATATTTTGAGTGTTTTGAGCTTGTTACCTACAAAAAAACGCAAACATTGATAAAATGGACTCTCTATTGGGAAACAAAGGGACATTGCGAGAAAAGTGCATAATTAATGCTTTTATAATTCAAAAAACCACAAGGGAAAAACGCAAAAACTCGTGTATATGGAGAAGTTTCCTAGATACCAAAATGCTGAAAGTCATGAATAACACTCTTAATTGAGAAACCGAGGAACAACCTTACTAAATGTGTGTCAAAAACAGTAAAAAGGCAAGTTCTTCGTAAAAGTTGGTTTTATTCCCATGTAATGTGATTGCCCTGCTTTTTAGTGCTTTATTGCCTAACACGCTCAAAAACACTCAAAGACACTTTTCTGGTAATGTCTTTTTTTCCCATGCTAGTTTTGCATGGAATTTGGGGTCTTGGTAACTAAGAATATATAAAAAAAAACACTCATAATACACGCATTTAGTAAGGTTGCTGTGTTTCTTGATTAAGAGTGTTATTCATGAGTTTCAGCATTCTGGTATATTGGAAACTTCTCCACACAGACGAGTTTTTGCGTTTTTTGCCTTGTGATTCTGGTGAAACTATAAAACACTCATTATACACGTTTCTCGTTATGTCTCTTTTTTTTCCTAATATACAGTGCTTTGCCTCCATTTTTGCGTGTTTTTTTTTTATGTAAGAATCTCAAAAACACAAAATATACTTTTCCGGTAATATTATGCTATTTTTTCATATTAGGTTGCTTTGCATCCGTTTTAGCGTTTTTCTACGTAAATCTTTTAAAAGACACGTTTTCAGTAATTTTTGTTTTCGATTTCCACTTTATAGGAGTGACTAACATGCGGAAAAACACTCAAAAGACAGGTTTCTTGTAAAGACGTTAAATTTTCCCACATAGGTGGCTTTGCATATACTTTATGGTTTGGTACATAACTCCGAAAAAAAAAGGTAAAATTAACTTTTCGATAAGATTCCTTTTTTCCACATAATGTCCTTTTGTTTCCCAAACATAATGTTCTTTGCATGTACTTAAGCGTTTTTATAGATAACATGATCAAAAACACTCAAAATACATGTTTTTTGGTAATGTTATTCTGTTTCTCCGCTGTAAAGTTTGTTTTACAAGCGTTTTTGCGGTTTCATATATAAGTGGTTAAAAAACACTTAAAGGCAAATTCTTTGTAAAAGTTGGTTTTATTCCCATGTAATGTGATCGTTCTGCTTTTTAGTGCTTTGTTGCATATCACGCTGAAAAACACTCAAAAGACACTTTTCTGGTAATGTCATTTTTTTCCCATATGAAACTAGTTTAGCATGTAATTTGGCATTTTCGTAACTAAGAATGTGAAAAACACTCAAAATACATAATTTGGTAAGGTAGTTCTGTTAATGGATTAAAGTGTTATTCATGCATTTATTCACTTTAGTATGTAAGAAATTTCTCTATATATACGAGTTTTTGCGTTTATTGCCTTGTGGTTTCTTTTAAAACTAGAAAACATTCATTATACACGTTTCTGGTAATGTCGTTTTTGTTTTCCTAATATAAGAGTGCTTTTACATCCATTTTTGCATTATTTGTAGGTAAAAAGCTGAAAACATTCAAAATATATCTTTTTCTGTAATGTTATTCTATTTCTTCATATAGGTTGGTTTTGCATCCGCTTTAGTGATTTTTCTACGTAAAAGAATGAAAAGACACGTTTTCAGTAATTTTCTTTTGGATTCACATATTGACTGACTTCCATATTATTTATCGTTTTGGTGCCTAACATGCTGAAAAACACTAAAAAGAAAGGTTTCTGGTAAAGTCGTTCAACTTCCCTATATATGTGGCTTTGCATGCACTTTAGTGTTTGGTACATAACAATCCGAAAAAAAAGCTATAATTAACTTTTATGATAATGTTCTTTTTTCCACATAAATTCCTTGAATTTTTTGGCATAATTTTGGCATCTCGGTACCTATAAAGATGAATAACAAAAAAAAAATCCTATTTTTTAATTAATTAATTTTTGTTTTTGTGTTATTTGTGGGTTTTAGCTTTTTTGGTACTGAAGGAATCATTCATAATACACGTTTCTCGTAATGTTTTTCGTTTCCCAAACATAAGGTTCTTTGGAAGGTATTTAAGCGTTTTTATAGATAACATGATCAAAAACACTCAAAATACATGTATTTGGTAATATTATTCTGTTTTTCTATAAAATGAATTTTGCAAGTGTTTTAGCGTTTTGGTATGTAAGGAGCTCAAAAACACTTAAGGCATGTTCTTGGTAAAATTTGATTTTACTTCCCATATAATGTGATTGCCCTGTCTTTTAGTGCTTTATTGCGTAAAACGTTTAAAAATATACTGAAAAGACATGCAAAGCCTCCCATATGAGGAAATTAAAAGATCTTACCAGAAATCCGTATTTTGAGTGTTTTTTCAGCATGTTAGGCACCAAAACGATAAATAATAAGGAACTCACACTCTATGTGGGAATCCTAAAGAAAATTACTGAAAACGTGTCTTCTCAGTGTTTTACGTAGAAAAAAGCTAAAAATGATACAAACTGATAGAAGAAGCAGAAAAACATTACCAAAAGAAAATGTATATTTTGAGTGTTTTTGAGCTTGTTACCTACAAAAAAAAAACGCGAAAATGGATACAAAACACTCTATATTGGGAAACAAAGGGACATTGCGAGAAAAATGTATAATGAATGTTTTATAGTTCAAAAAAAAACATCAGGCAAAAAACGCAAAAACTCGTCTATATGCTGAAACTCATGAATAACACTCTTAATTGAGGAAATAGAGCAACCTCACTAAATGCGTGTCAAAAACAATAAAAGGCAAGTTGTTCGTAAAAGGAGTTGGATTTATTCTTATGTGATGTGATTGCCCTGCTTTTTAATGCTTTATAGCCTAACACGCTAAAAAAAACACTGAAAGACACTTCTCTGGTAATGTCATTTTTTTCCCATATTAAGATAGTTTCGCATGGGGAAGTTGGGGTTTGGTAACTAAGAATGTAAGAAAACACTCAAAATACACGCATTTAGTAAGGATTAAGAGTGTTATTCATGAGTTTCAGTATTTTGGTATCTTAGAAACTTCTACATACAGTCGAGTTTTTGCGTTTTTTGCCTTGTGATTCTGGTGAAAATATAAAACACTCATTATACACGTTTCTCATTTTATCCTTTTTTTTTTCCTTATATAGAGTGCTATGCATCCATTTTCGCGTTTTTTATGTAACAACCTCAAAAACAAACAAAATATACTTTTTTGGTAATGTTATTATATTTCTTTATATTGGTTGGTTTGCATCCGTTTTCGCGTTTTTTCTACGTAAACCTTTTAAAAGACACGTTTCCAGTAATTTTTATTTTGGATTTTTCATATAGAGTGACTTTCATATTATTTATCGTTTTGGTGCCTTTTGCTTCCCAATATAGAGTGCTTTCCATCCATTTTCGCGTTTTTTGTTTAGTTAACATTTTTCAAAAACACTCAAAATATACCTTTTTGGTAATGTTATTATATTTCTTTATTTTTTTTTGGTTGGTTTCCATCCGTTTTAGCGTTTTCTACGTAAAACACCAAAAAAGACACGTTTTTTTCAGTAATTTTGTTTTGGATTCCCATATAGATTGACTTCCCTTGGGTTATATCGTGTTTGTTCCTAACATGCTGAAAAAGCACTATGCATAAGACAGTTTTCTGGCAAAGACATTTAATTTCCCCATATAGGTGGCTTTGCATGCAACTTAGGTGTTTGGTACATAACAGTCCGAGAGAAAAAGCTAAATTTAACTTTTTTGATAATGTTCTTATTTCATATAATTTCCTGAACTTTGCACAAATTTTTGGCATCTTGTTACCTGTGAAGATGAATGAAGAATAAAAAAAAATACTTCGTTATTTTTTTATTTTATTGATTTATTTTTTCTCAATAGTGTAATTTGTGGCTTTTAGCTTTTTCGTACTTAATGAACTTAAAAACACTCATAATACACGTTTCTCGTAATGTCCTGTCATTTACCAAAAATAGGGTTCTTTGCATGTATTTAAGCGTTTTTATCGGTAACATGATGGAAAACTCCTCAAAAATACATGTTTTTGGTAATGTTATTCTGTTTCACCATAAAATGTATTTTTGCATGCATTTTAGTGTTTTGAAGTATATAAGGAGCTCAAATACACTTAAAGGCAAGTTCTTGTTAAAAACTGGTCTTTATTTCAATGTAATGTGATTGCCCTGCTTTTTAGTCCTTTTTTTGCCTAACACGCTCAAAAAAACACTCAAAAGACATTTTTTTTCTGGTAATGTCATTTTTGTCCCACATAAAACTGGTTTCCCGCATGCAATTTGGGGGTTTTGGTAACAAAGGATGTGAAAAGTACTCAAAAATACAACGCATTTAGTAAGATTGTTTCTCAATTAAGAGTGTTGTTCCAGAGTTTCCAGCATTTTGGAATGTAAGAAACTTCTCTATATACACGAGTTTTTGCGTTTTTTTTGCCTTGTAGTTCTTGTAAAAACTATAGAAACACTCATTATACACGTTTTCTCGTAATGTCATTTTGCTTCCTAATATAGAGTCCTTTGCATCAATTTTCGCGTTTTTTGTTGGTAACAATTTCAAAAACACTGAAAATGTACCTTTTTGGTAATATTATTTTATTTCTTCATATTGGATTTGGTTTTGCATCCGTTTTAGCGTTTTTCTACGTAAAACACCTGAAAGACACGTTTTTTTTAGTAATTTTGTTTTGGATTCCCATATAGATTGACTTCCATGTTATTTATCGTGTTGGTTCCTAACATGCAGAAAAACACTCAAGCAAGACCGTTTTCTGGCAAAGACGTTTTAATTTCCCCATATAAATTGTGGCTTTTGCATGTACTTTTTAGGGATTTAGGTACATAACAGTCCGATAAAAAAGCTAAATTTAACTTTTTTGATAATGCACTTATTTCACATGTTTTCCTGAATTTTGCCCGAATTTTGGCATCTCGGTACCTGTGAAGATGAATAAGAAAAGAAAAAAAAAAAAGTATTTAAAAAAATTTATTTATTGTTTCTCAATAAAGAGTGTTATTTGTGGCTTTTAGCTTTCTGGTAATTCATGAACTTAAAAACACTCATAATTGTACACGTTTTCTCGTAATTTAATTTCGTTTCCCAAAAATAGTGTTCTTTGCATGTTATTTAAGCGTTTTTATTAATAAACATGATCAAAAACACTCAAAATACATGTTTTTGGAAATATTATTCTGTTTCACCATAAAGAGTGTTTCACGTTTGCATGCGTTTTAGTGTTTTGGTATTATAAGGAGCTTAAAAACACGTAAAGGTAAGTTCATGCGTAAAAATTCGTTTTCCCTCCAATGTAATGTGATTGCCAATTTGGGGTTTTTTGTAACTAAGAATGTGAAGAGCACTCAAAATACACGCATTTATTAAGATTGTTCTGTTTCTCAATTAGGAGTGTTATACATGAGTTTTAGCATTTTTATATCTAGGAAAACCTCTCCATATACAAGAGATTTTTGCGTTTTTTGCTTTTTTGTGGTTCTTTGAACTATAAAACACTCATTTTACAATCTTTCTTACAATGTCCTTTTGTTTCCCAATATAGAGTGCTTTGTATAAATTTTCGCGTTTTTTTGTAGATAATTGAAGCTTCATAAACACTCAAAATATACCTTTTTTTTAGTAACGTTTTTTGTATTTCTTGATATTGGTTGCTTTTTTCTACGTAAAACACTGAGAAGACACGTTTTCAGTAACTTTGTTTTTGGATTCCCATATAGGCAGGTTGAGTTCCTTAATATTGACCCAAGTCGTTTGATGGTGCCTAACATGCTAAAAAACACTCAAAATACAGATTTCTGGTAAGGTCGTTTAAGTTCCTCATATAGGAAGCTTTGCATGCATTTTAAAGTTTTGGTACATAACAAATCCGAAAAAAAAAAGCTGAAATTAGCACTTTTTTGATAATATTCTTTTATCTTATGATTGCCCTGAATTTTCCCAGAATTTTGGCATCTCGGTACCTATGAATATAAATAACAAAAAAAAAAAAATTATATTTTTGTATTTTTGTATTTTTTAAAAATTTTTTTAAATAAAGAGTGTTATTTGTGTGGGTTTTAGCTTTTTGGTACTTAAGGAACTCAAAAAACACTCATAATGCACGTTTCTCGTAATGTCCTTTTGTTTCTCCCAAAGATTATATGTTCTTTGCATGTATTTAAGCGTTTTTATAGATAACATGATCAAAAACACTGAAAACACATGTTTTTGGTAATATTATTATTCTTTCTCCATAAAGCTTGTTTTGCATGCGTTTTAGCGGTTTGGTATATAAGGAGCTCAAAAACACTTAAAGGCAAGTTTTTTATATAAATTGGTGTTATTCCAATTTAATATGATTGCCCTGCTTTTTAGCGTGCTTTATTGCCTATCACGCTCAAAAACACTTAAAAAAAGACACTTTTCTGATAATGTCATTTTTTTCTCACATAAAGGTGGTTTCGCATGCAATTTGGGGTTTTGGTAACTAAGAATGTAGAAAAGCACTCAAAATACACGCATTTAGTAAGATTGTTCTCTTTCTCAGTTAAGAGTGTTATTCATGAGTTTGAGCATTTTGAGTATCTAGAGAACCTTCTCCATATGCACGAGTTTTTGTGTTCTTTTGAACTATAAAAAAAACTCATTATACACTTTTCTTGCAAAGTCCTTTTGTTTTCTAATATAGAGTGCTTTGCATCAATTTTCGTTTTTTTTGTAGGTAACAGTAACAAGCTCAAAAACACTCAAAATATACCTTTTTGGTAATGTTTTTTCTATTTCTTGATATTGGTTGGTTTGCATCCGTTTTAGCGTTTTTTTACGTAATGCACAACAAAAAACACAGTTTCAGCAATTTTGTTTTGGATTCTCATATAGAGTGAGTTCTTTATTATTTATCGTTTTGGTGCCTAACATGCAGTTGAAAAACACTCAAAAAACAGATTTCTGGTAAGGTCGTTTTAATTTCTTCATATAAGAGTGTTTGGATGCACTTTAGGGTTTGGTAAATAATAGTCCGAAAAAATAGCTAAAATTAACTTTTTTGATAATTTTTTTTATCATATAATAGCCCTGAATTTTCCCAGAATTTTGGCATCTCTGTACCTATGAAGATGAATAACAAAAAAATATCCTTTTTTTTTTACTTTTTATTTTTCTAAATAAAGAGTTATTTGTGGGTTTTAGCTTTTTGGTACTTAAGGAACTTAAAAATACTTATAATACACATTTTCTCGTAATATCCTTTCGTTTCGCAAACATAGGGTTCTTTGCATGCATTTAAGCGTTTTTATAGATAAAATTATCAAAAAACTCAAAATATAGATGTTTTTGGTAATTTTATTGTTTCTCCATGGAAAAGTGTTTTGCATGCGTTTTAGCGTTTTGATATGTAATGAGCTCAAAAACACTTCAAGGCAAGTTCATCGTAAAAGTTGTTTTTATTCCCATGTAATGTGATTTCCCTATTTTTTAGTGCTTTATTGTCTAACACGCTCAAAAACACTCAAAAGACTCTTTTCTGGTAATATCATGCATTTTTTCCAACTTTTAAAGCTAGTTTTGAATGGAATTTGGGGTTTTTGGTAACGCTAAGAATGTTAAAAAAAAACTCAAAACACACGCATTTAGTAAGGTTATTCTATTTCTTAATTAAAAGTGTTATTCACTTGAGTTTTCAGCATTTTGGTATGTAAGAAACTTTTTAATACACACATTTGGTAAGATATTTCTGTTTTAAAATTAATATTGTTATTTATGAGTTTCAGCTTTTTGGTATGTAAGAAACTTCTTTATGTACACGAATTTTTTAGTTTTTTTTTACCTTTTGGTTCTTGTCAAACTATAAAACACTCATACACGTTTCTCGTAATGTCGTTTTCTTTGCCAATATGAAGTGCTTTCCATCCATTTTTGCATTTTTTGTAGGTATCAAGCTCAAAAACACATCAAAATATATCCTTTTGGGTAATGTTATTCTATTTCTTCATATTGGTTTGTTTACATCCGTTTTAGCAGTTTTTCTACGTAAATCACTGAAAAGACACGTTTTAAGTAATATTGTTAAAATTGCTGAAAGACACTCAAAAGACAGATTTCTGGTAAAGTCTTGTAATTTCCCCATATACTCGTGTAGGTGGATTTGCATGCACTTCAGGGTTTATATATAACTCCGGAAAAAAGCTAAAATTATTTTTTTTATAATGATTTTTTTTTTACAGAAATTTCCATGAATTTTGCCAGAATTTTGGCATCTCGGTACCTATGAAGATAAATAACAAAAAAAAAATTGTTTTTTCTCTCTATAAAAAGTGTTGTTTGTGGGTTTTAGGTTTTTTTTTAGTACTTAAGGAACTTAAAACACTCATAATACACGATTGTCTTAATGTCCTTTTGTTATACAGACATAGGGGTTCTTTACATGTATTTAAGCGTTTTTATAGGTTAAACGATCAAAAACACTCAAAATACATGTTTTTGTTAATGTTATTCTTGCTTCTCCCGTAAAGGAGTATTTTGCATGCGTTTTACAGCGATTTGGTATGTAAGGAGTTAAAAAAAGAAACACTTTAAGGCAAGTTCTTCGTAAAAGTTGGTTTTTTTATTCCCATGTAATGTCATTTATTCTGCTTTTTAGAGCTTTGTTGCATATGACGCTGAAAAACACTAAAAGACACTTTTTTGGTAATGTCATTTTTTTTCCCACATGAAGCTATTTTCGCATGTATTTTGGCATTTTCGTAACTAAGAATCTGAAATACACTGAAAATACACAATTTGGTTCTGTTTATCAATTAAAATTGTTATTCATGCATTTCATCATATTGGTATGTAAGAAATTTCTCTATATACACGAGTTTTTCTCGTTTATTGCCTTGTGTGGTTCTTTTTAAAATTATAAAACACTCATTATACACGTTTCTCGTAATGTCCTTTTTGTTTCCTAATACAGAGTGTTTTACTTCCATTTTGCATTGTTTTGCAGGTAAAGAAGATCAAAACCACTTAAAACATATCTTTTTGGTAATGTTATTCTATTTCTTCATATAGGTTGGTTTTTTATCCGCTTTAGCCGTTCTTCTACTTAAAACACTGAAAAGACACGTTTTCAGTAATTTTGTTTTGGATTAACATATTGACTGACTTCCATATTATTTATCGTTTGGTGCCTAACATGCTAAGAAACACTGAAAAGACAGGTTTCTGGTAAAGTCATTTAACTTCCCTATATATGTGGCTTTACATGCACTTTAGGATTTGGTAAATAATAATCCGAAAAAAAAGCTATAATTAACTTTTTCGGTAATTATCAAAAACACTCAAAATACATGTTTTTGGTAATGTTATTCTGTTTCTCCATAAAGTTTGTTTTTTCCATGCGTTTTAGCGCTTTTGTAGGTAAGGAGCTAAAAAACACATATTGGCAAGTTATTGGTAAAAAAGTTGGTTTTATTCCCATTTAATGTGATTTCCCTGCTTCATTGCCTAACACGCTCAAAAAAAATTCAAAGACACTTCTGGTAATGTCATTTTTTCCCTCGAATAAAGCTAGTTTCGCATGTGATTTTGGGTATTGCTAACTAGAAAAATGAAAAACTCAAAATACACGCATTTGCTAAGGTTGTTCTGTTTCTTAATTAAGATTGTTATTCATGAGTTTCAGCATTTTGGTATCTAAGAAATTTCTTTATATACTTGAGTTTTTGCGTTTTTCTACGTAAAACACTGAGAAGATACATTTTCAGTAATTTTGGTTTGGACTCCCATATAGAGTGAGTTCCTTATTATTTATCGTTTTGGTGCCTAACATCACTGAAAAACACTCAAAAGACAGATTTCTGGTAAGGTCGTTTAATTTCCTCATGTAGAAGGCTTTGTATGCACTTTAGGGTTTGGTACATAACAGTCCGAAAAAAAAGCTAAAATTAACTTTTTTGATAATATTGTTTTATGTTCATATAATTTTCCAGAATTTTTCCAGAATTTTAGCATCTCGGTACCTATGAAGATGAAAAAATAAAAATTCCTATTTTTTTTTTCTAAATAATATCCAAGAAGTAGAAAAACATTACCAAAAAGGCGTATTTTGAGTGTTTTTTGAGCTTGTTACCTACTAAAAAAACGCGAAAATTGATACACAAAGCACTTCTTATATTGGGAAAGAAAGGGACATTGCGAGAAAAGTCTATAATGAATGTTTTATTGTTCAAAAGAACCACAAGGCAAAAAACGCAAAAAATCGTGTATATGGAGAAGTTTCCTAGATACCAAATGCTGCTGAAACTCATGAATTAACACTCTTAATTAAGAAACAGAACAACTTTACTTCAAATGCGCATATTTTGAGTGCTTTTCACATTCTTAGTTACCAAAATCCCAAATTTCATGCGAAACCCTGCTTTATGTGTAGGAAAAAAAATGACATTACCAGAAAAGTGTCTTTTACGAGTGTTTTTTGGAGCGTGATAGGCAAATTAAAGCACTAAAAAGGAGGGGGAATCACGTTACATGTCAATAAAATCAATTTTTACCAAGAACTTGCCTTTAAGTGTTTTCAGCTCCTAATATACCAAAACGTTCAAAACGCATGCAAAACACACTTTATGGAGCAGGAAAAGAGAATAACATTACCAAAAAATTCTTGAGTGTTTTTGATCATGTTACCAATAAAAACGCTTAAATAAGTGCAAAGAACCCTATTTTTTGGGAAACGAAAGGACGTTACGAGAAACGTGTCTTATGAGTGTTTTTAAGATCATTATTTACCAAAAAAGTGCTAAAAATCCACAAATAACACTCTTTATTCAGAAAAAAATAAATAAATGAAAAAAAAATACGATATTTTTTTTTTCTTTTCATCTTCTACGGGTACCGAAATGCCAAAATTTGAGCAAAAATTCAGGAAATTATGAGTAAATTATCAAAAAAAAACTTAATTTTACAGCTTTTTTTTCGTACTGTTATGTACCAAAATACTAGAATTGCATGCGAAAGCCACCTATATGAAGAAATTCAAACGTCTTTGCCAGAAAACTGTCTTGGATGAAAGTGTTTTTCAGCTGTGTTAGACACCAAAAATGTAAATAACATGCAAGTCACTTCTATATGGGAATCTAAAAAAAAATTACTGAAAACATGTCTTTTCGGTGTTTTACGTAGAAAAACGCTAAAACAGGATGCAAACCAACCAATAAGAAGAAATAAAATAACATTTACTGAAAAAGGTATATTTTGAGTGTTTTTGAAGCTATGTTACCTACAAAAAAAACGCGAAAATGGATGCAAATCACTCCTTGTTGGGAAACAAAAAGGACATTACGAGAAACGTGTATAATGAGTGTCTTATTACTTTTGAGCAAAAAGAACTTAGGGTTCACAAGAACCACAAGGCAAAAAAAGCAAAAAAAAACTCGTGTATATAAAGAAGTTTCTTAGATACCAAAATGCTGAAACTCATGAATAACAATATTAATTGAGAAACAGAACAGTACCTTACCAAATGCGTGTATTTTTGAGTGTTTTTCACATTCTTAGTTAGCAAAACCCCAAATAGCACGCAAAACTATGTTGGAAAAAATATGACATTACCAGAAGTGTCTTTTGAGTGTTTTTGAGCGTGTTAGGCAATAAATAACAAAAAAAAGGGGCAATCACATTACATGGAAACTTTTACTAAGAAGTTGCATTGAAGTGTTTTTGACCTCCTTACAAACCAAAACGCTAAAACGCATGTAAAAAACTCCTTCATGGAGAAGCAGAATAACATTACTAAAAACATGTGTTTTAAGTGTTTTTGATCATGTTACCTATAAAAACGTTTAAATACATGGAAAGAACCTTATGTATGGGAAACAATTTTCTTGCAATGACCTTTTGTTTCCCAATATAGAGTGATTTGCATCAATTTTGCGCAGTTTTTTGTAGGTAATAAGCTCGAAAACACTCAAAATATACCTTTTTAGTAACGTTTTTCTATTAGCTTGATACTGGTTTACTTTGCATCCGTTTTAGCCTTGTTTTTCTACGTAAAACAATAAGAAGACACGTTTTATGTAACTTTGTTTTTGGATTCCCAAATAGAGTGAGTTCCTTATTATATATCGTTTTGGTGCTAACATTCTAAAAACACTCAAAACACAGATTTCTGGTAAGGTCGTTTAATTTCCTTATATATACGAGGATTTACATGCACTTTAGGCTTTGGTACATAAGTCCGAAAAAAAAGCTGAAATTAACTTTTTTGATAATATTCTTTTATCATTTGATTGCCCTGAATTTTCCAAGAATTTTTGGCAGTATCGGTACCTATGAATATGAAAAACAAAAAAAAATATCATATTTTTTTCTATTTTTTTATTTTTTATTCTCTAAATAAAAGAGTGTTATTTGTGGGTCTTAGCTTTTTTCGTACTTAAGGAACTTTAAAAAAACACTCATAATACACAGATTCTCGTAATGTCCTTTTGTTTCCCAAACATAATGTTCTTTGCATGTATTTAAGCGTTTTTATAGATGACATGATCAAAAAACACTCAAAATACATGTTTTTGGTAGTATTATCTCCGTTTCTCCATAAAGTTTGTTTTGCATGCACTCAAAGCACTTGCAAGCACTCAAAATACACGTATTTAGTAAGGTTGTTCTCTTCCTCAATTAAAAGTGTTATTCATGAGTTTCAGCATTTTGATATCTAGGAACCATCTCCATATACACGAGTTTTTGTGTTTTTTGCCTTTTGGTGTTTTTTTTTGAACTATAAAAAACTCATTATACACTTTCCTTGCAAAGTACTTTCTGTTTTCTAATATAGAGTAGTTTGCATCAATTTTCGCGTTTTATGTAGGTAAACAAGCTCAAAAACACTCAAAATATACCTTTTTGGTAATGTTTTTCTATTTTTTGATATTGGTAGGTTTTGCATTCGTTTTAGCGTTTTTTCTACGTAAAGCACAGAAAAAACACGTTTTCAGCAATCTTGTTTTGGATTCTCATATAGAGTGAGTTCCTTATTATTTATAGTTTTGGTGCCTAACATGCTGAAAAAAATCTCAAAAAAGAGATTTCTGGAAAGGTTGTTTAATTTCTTCATATAGGAGTCTTTGGATGCACTTTTAGGGTTCTTGGCACATAACAGTCCGAAAAAAAAAACTAAAATTAACTTTTTTGATAAATTTCTTTTATCATATAATAGCCCTTAATTTTCCCAGAATTTTGGCATCTCGGAACCTATGAAGATGAATAACAAAAAAAAAATCCTATTTCTTTATTTTCTTACTTTTTTTCTAAATAAAGAGTGTTATTTGTGGAGTTTTAGCTTTTTGGTACTTAAACTACTTAAAAAACACCTATAATACACATTTCTGGTAATGTCCTTTCGTTTCGCAAACATAAGGTTCTTTGCATGTATTTAAGCGTTTTTGTAAGATAACATGATCAAAAACACTCAAAATATATGTTTTTTGGTAATTTTAATCTGTTTCTCCATAAAATCTGTTTTGCATGCGTTTTAGCGTTTTGGTATGTAATGAGCTCAAAAACACTTAAAGGCAATTTCATCGTAAAAGTTGTTTTTATTTCCATGTAATGTGATTGCCATGTTTTTTTAGTGCTTTGTTGCCTAACACGCTCAAAAATCACTCCAAAGACACTTTTCTGGTAATATCTATATTTTTTCCCACATAAAGCTAGTTTTGCATTTGGAATTTGGAATATTTGTAACTAAGAGATGTAAAAAAAAAAAACTCAAAACACAGGCATTTAGTAAGGTTTTTCTATTTCTTAATTAAAAGTGTTATTCATGAGTTTCAGCATTTTTGGTATGTAGAAGAAAGCTTTTATAATACACACATTTGGTAAGTTATTTCTGTTTTAAAATTAAAAGTGTTATTCATGAGTTTTAGCTTTTTGGTATGTAAGAAACTTCTTTTTTTATGTACACGAGTTTTTTTGAGTTTTTTACGCTTGTGGTTCTTGTCAAACTATAAAACACTCATACACGTTTCTCGTAATTTTTTTTTCTTTGTCAAATATAAAGTGCTTTCAATCCATTTTTGCATTTATTGTAGGTAACAAGCTCAAAAAACACATTAAAAAATATATCTTTTTGTCAATGTTATTCTATTTCTTTATATTGGTTGGTTTATATCGATTTTAGCGTTTTTCTACGTATATCACTGAAAAGGCACGTTTTCAGTAGTATATTGTTGGAAATTGCTGAAAAACACTCAAAAAGACAGTTTTCTGGTAAAGTCGTGTAATTTCCCCTTATAGGTGGATTTAAGCATGCACTTCATGATTTGTACATAACTCCAGAAAAAAGCTAAAATTATTTTTTTTTATGATTTTTTTTTTTACAAAATCTCCATGAATTTGGCAGAATTTTGCCAATCTCCATACCTATGAAGATGAATAACAAAATTTTTTTTTTCTCTCTATAAAGAGTGTTATTTGTGGGTTTTAGCTTTTTAGTACTTAGGGGAACTTAGAAACACTCATATTACACGATTTTCGAAATGTCCTTTTGTTACACAAACATAGGGTTCTTTACACATGTATTTAAGCGTTTTTATAGGTTAAATGATCAAAAAAAAATCAAAATGCATGTTTTTGGTAATGTTATTCTGTTTCTAATATAAAAGGTATTTTGCATGTGCGTTTTAGTGATTTGGTATGTAAGGAGTTAAAAACACTTTAAAGGCAAGTTCTTCGTAAAAGTTGGTTTTATTCCCATGTAATGTTATTGTTTCTGTTTTTTTTTTTTATGCTTTGTTGCATATCACGCTCAAAAACACTAAAAAGACACTTTTTTGGTAATGTCATTTTTTTCCCACATAAAAGGTAGTTTCGCATGTAATTTTGGCATTTTCGTAACGAAGAATGTGAAAAACACTCAAAATACACAATTTGGTAAGGTAGTTCTCTTTACCGACTTAAACTGTTATTGATGCATTTCATCATTTGGTACGTGTTTACTCTATATACACACGAGTTTTTGCGTTTATTGCCTTGTGGTTCTTTTAAAACTATAAAACACTCATTATACACGTTTCTCGTAATGTCCTTTTGTTTCCTAGTATAGAAGGTGCTTTTCACATCCATTTTTGCATTTTTTTTTTTTTTTGTAACAAGCTCAAAAACACTCAAAATATATCTTTTTGGTAATGTTATTATATTTCTTCATATAGGTTAGTTTTGTTTCATATAGGTTAGTTAGGTGTAATTTTCCCATATAGGTGGATTTGCATGCACTTCAGGGTTTTGTACATAACTCCGGAAAAAAAGCTAAATTTTTTTTTATAATGGAATTTTTTTTACAAAATTTCCATGAATATTGCCAGAATTTTGGCATCTCGGTACCTATGAAGATAAAAAAATAAACAAAAAAAAAAAAATTCTCTCTATTAAGTGTTATTTGTGGGTTTTAGTTTTTTGGTACATAAGGAACTTTAAATAATACATAATACATAATACACGATTTTCGTAATGTCCTTTTGTTATACAAACATAGAGTTCTTTACATGTTATTAAGCGTTTTTTTATAGGTTACATGATCAAAAACACTACTCAAAATACATATTTTTCGTAATGTTATTCTGTTTCCCCATAAAGGGTGTTTTCCATGCGTTTTAGCGATTTGGTATGTAAGGAGTTAAAAAAACACTTAAAGGCAAGTTCTTCGTAAAAGTAGGTTTTATTCGTATGTAATGTGATTGTTCTGCTTTTTAGTGCTTTGTTGCATAGAGAGCTGAAAACACTAAAAAGACACTTTTTTTGGTAATGTCAGTTTTTTTTTCCCACATGAAGGTAGTTTCGCATGTAATTTGGGATTTTCGTAACTAAGAATGTGAAAAACACTCAAAATACACAATTTGGAAAGGTAGTTCTGTTTCTCAATTAAGAGTGTTATTCATACATTTCAGCATTTTGGTATGTAAGAAACTTCTCTATATACACGAGTTTTTGCGTTTTTTTGCCTTGTGATTCTTGTGAAACTATAAAACACTCATTATACACGTTTCTCGTAATGTTCTTTTGTTTCCAAATATAGAGTGCTTTCCATCCATTTTCGCATTTTTTGTAGGTAACAAGCTGAAAAACACTCAAAATATATCTTTTTGGTAATGTTATTCTATTCCTTCATATTGCTTGGTTTGCATCCATTTTCGCGTTTTTCTTCGTAAATCACTGAAAAGACACGTTTTCAGTAATATTGTTGTAATTGCTGGAAAACACTCAAAAGACAGATTTCTGGTAAAGTCGTGTAATTTTGCCATATAGGTGGCTTTGCATGTATTGTTGGGTTTTTGGTACATAATTCCGTAAAAAGCTAATTTTTTTTTCTAATGTTTTTTTTTACATAATTTCCCTGAATTTTGCCTGAATTTTTGCATCTTCATACCTATGTAGATGAATACCAAAAAAAAGAAAATTTTTTTCTCTCTATTTGGGGGTTTTAGTTCTTTTTTACTTGAGAAACTTAAAAACAATCATAATACACGATTTTCGTAACGTCCTTTTGTTTCACAGACATAGAGTTCTTTGCATGTATTTTAGCTTTTTTTATAGGTAACATGATCAAAAACACTCAAAATACATGTTTTTGGTAATGTTATTCTGTTTCTCCATAAAGGATGTTTTGCATGCGTTTTAGCGTTTTGGTATGTAACGAGTTAAAAACACTTAAAAGGCAAGTTCTTCGTAAAAGTTGGTTTTATTCCTATATAATGTGATTATTCTGCTTTTTAGTGCTTTGTTGCATATCCCGCTCAAAAACACTCAAAAGACACTTTTCTGATAATATCATTTTTTTTTCCACATAAAGATAGTTTCGCATATAATTTGTTATTTTCGTAACTAAGAATGTGAAAAACACTCAAAATACACACATTTGATAAGGTAGATCTGTTTCTCAATTAAAAGTGTTATTCATGAATTTTAGCATTTTGGTATGTAAGAAACTTCTCTAGAGACACGAGTTTTTGCGTTTTTTGTCTTGTGGTTCTTGTGAAACTATAAAACAATCATTATATACATTTCTCTAAATGTCCTTTTGCTTCCCAATATAGAGTGCTTTTACATGCATTTTCGTGTTTTTTGTAGGTAAAAAGCTCAAAAACACTTTTTGGTAATGTTATTCTATTTCTTCATATTCGTTGCTTTGCATCAGTTTTAGCGTTTTTCTACGTAAAACACTGAAAAGACACGTTTTTCCAGTAATTTTGTTTTGGATTTATATATTGACTGACTTCCATATTATTTATCGGTCTGCTGCCCTAACATGCTGAAAAACACTGAAAAGACAGGTTTCTGGTAAAGTCGTTTAATTTCCTCATACAGGTGGCTTTGTATACTCTTTAGGGTTTGGTAAATAACAATCCAAAAAAAAAATAAAATGAACTTTTTTTATAATATTCTTTTTTCCACATAAATTCCCTGAATTTTGGCAGAAATTTTGGCATCTCGGTACTTATGAAATTCAATACAAAAAAATGCTATTTTTTGATGTATTTTTTCTTTTTTTTCTTTTTAAAGAGTGTTATTTGTGGGTTTTAACGTTTTGGTACTTACGCATCTTAAAAAGTCATAATACACGTTTCTCGTAATGTCCTTTCGTTTCCCAAAGATAGGGTTCTTTGCATGTATTTAAGCGTTTTTATAGGTAACATGATCAAAAACACTTCAAACACATGTTTTTTCGTAATGATTTTCTGCTTCTCCATAAAGGAGTGGTTTGCATGCGTTTTAGCGTTTTGGTATGTAAGGAGGTCAAAAAAAACATAATGGCAAGTTCTTGGTGAAAGTTGGTTTTATTCCCATGTAATGTGATTTCTCTGCTTTTTAGTGCTTTATTGCCTAACACGGTCAAAAACACTCAAAAGACACTTCTGGTAATATAATTTTTTTCCCACATAAATCTAGTTTCGCATGCTGTTTCGGAAGTTCTGCTAAGAATGTGAAAAACACTGAAAATACACGCTTTTGGTAAGGTTGTTATGTTTTCCAATTAAGATTGTAATTAATGAGTTTCAGCATTTTGGTATCTAAGAAACTTCTTTATATACACGAGTTTTTGCGTTTTTTGCCTTGTGATTTTTGTGAACCACAAGTTCTTTTGCTCGAAAATAATAAGACACTCATTATACACGTTTCTCGTAATGTCCTTTTGTTTCCCAAGAGGGAGTGCTTTGCCTCCATTTTCACCTTTTTTGTAGGTAACAAGCTCAAAAACACTCAAAATATACCTTTTTTGGTAATGTTCTTTTATTTTTTTCATGTTGGTTGGTTTCTATCCGTTTTAGCGTTTTTCTATGTAAATCACCGAAAAGACACGTTTTCAGTAAATTTGTTTTGGATTCCCATATAGAGTGATTTCCATGTTATTTATCGTTTTCGTGCTTAACATGCTGAAAAACACTTATAAAACAGTTTTCTGGAAAAGATGTTTGATTTCACTATATAGGTGGTTTTGCATGCAGAGTTTGCTACATAACAGTCGAAAAAAAACAGCTAAAATTAACGTTTTTGATAATGTTCTTATTTCACAAAATTTCATGAATTTTGCCCGAATTTCTAGTATCTCGGTACCTGTGAAGATGAATAAGAAAGAAAAAAAATATCGCATTTTTTTATTTATTTATTTATTTTTTCTCAATAAAGAAAGTTATTTGTGGGTTTTAGCTTTTTGGTACTTAATGAATTTAAAAACTCTCATAATACTTGTTTCTATGTAATGTCCTTTTGTTTCCCATAAATAGGGTTCTTAGCATGTATTTAAGTGTTTTATTGGTAACATGATAAAAAACACTCAAAATACATGTTTTTGGTAATGTTATTCTGTTTCTCCATGAAGTGTATTTTGCATGCATTTTAGCATTTTGTTATATAAGGAGCTCAAAAACACTTAAAGGCAAGTTCTTGGTAAACATTGGTTTTATTCCCATGTAATGTGATTGCCCTTCTTTTTAGTGCTTTACTGCCTATCACGCTCAAAAACACTCAATAGACACTTTTCTGAAAATGTCATTTTTTTTGTGCCATATAAAGCTGGTTTTTCGCAATCAATTTGGGTTTTCAGTAACTAAGAATGTGAAAAGCATTCAAAATACACGCATTTAGTAAGGTTGTTCTGTTCCTCAATTAAGAGTGTCATTCACGAGTTTCAGCATTTTGGTATCTAGGAAACTTCTCCATATACACGAGTTTTTGCGTTTTTTGCCTTGTTGTTCTTTTGAACTATAAAACACTCATTATACACTTTTCTTGCAATGTCCCTTTCTTTCCCAATATAGAGTGCTTTTGCATTAATTTTCGCGTTTTTTTTAAGGTAAGCTCAAAAACACTCAAAATGTACCTTTTTGGTAATGTTTTTCTATTTCTTGATATTGGTTGGTTTGGATCTCTTTTAGCGTTTTTGTACGTAAAATACTGAGAAGACACGTTTTAAGTAATTTTGTTTTGGATTCCCATATTGAGTGAGTTCATTATTATTTATCGTTTTGGTGCCTAACAAGCTGAAAAACACTCAAAAGACAAAGTAAAGTCATTCAATTTCCTCATATAAGAGGCTTTGCATGCTCTTTAGGGTTTGGTACTTAACAATCCGAAAAAAAAAGCTAAAATCAACTTTTTTGATAATATTCTCTTATCATTAATTGCCCTGAATTTTCCCAGAATTTTGTCATCTCGGTACCTATGAAGATGAATGAAAAAATAAATTTTTATTTTTCATTTTTTTATTTTTAATTTATTTTTTTAAATAAAAGTGTTATTTGTGGGTTTTAGCTTTTTTTTGGTACTTCCAGGAACTTAAAAACACTCATAATACACGTTTCTCGTAATGTCCTTTTTATTTCCCAAACATAAGGTTTTTTATGTATTTAAGCGTTTTTATAGATAACATGATCAAAAACACTGAAAATACATGTTTTAGTAATGTTATTCTTTTCTCTATAAAGTGTGTTTTGCAGGCGTTTTAGCGTTTTGGTATATAAGAAGCTTAAAAAACACTTAAAGGTAAGATTTTGGTAAAAAATTGGTTTTTATTTTAATTTAATGTAATTCCTCTGCTTTTTAGTGCTTTTATATCCTATCACGCTCAAAAACACTCAAAAGTCATTTTTCTGGTAATGTCATTTTTTCCCACATAAATCTGGTTTCGCATGCTATCTGGGGTTTTGGTAACTAAAAATGTGAAAAGCTCTCCAAATACACGCATTTAGTAAGGTTGTTCTGTTTCTCAATTAAGAGTGTTATTCATGAGTTGCAGCATTTTGGTATCTAAGAAACTTATCCATATATAAGAGTTTTTGCGTTTTTTGCATTGTGGTTCTTGTGAAACCATAAAACACTCATTATACACGTTTTCTCATAATGTCCTTTTGTTTCCCAGGATAGAGTGCTTTGCATTCATTTTCGCGTTTATTGTGGTTAGCAGGCTCAAAAACACTGAAAATATACCTTTTTGGTAATGTTATTCTATTTCTTCATATTGGTTGGTTTGCATCCGTTTTAGCGTTTTTCTACGTTAAACACGGAAAAGACACGTTTTCAGTAATTTTTTTTTGCATTCACATATTGAGTGACTTCCATATTATTTATCCTTTTTATGCCTAACATGCTAAAAAAGAAAACGCTCAAAAGAGAGGTTTCTGGTAAAGTCGTGTAATTTCCTCATATAGGTGGCTTTGGATGCACTTTAGGGTTTGCCTACATAACAGTCCGAAAAAAAGATAAAATTAACTTTTTTAATAATGTTAATTTTTCCACATAATTTCCCTGAATTTTGCCAGACTTTCGGCATCTCAGTACCTATGAATATGAATAAAAAAAAAATGCTATTTTTTATTTTTTATTTTTTTTCTCTATAAAAAATGTTATTTGTGGCTTTTAGCTTTTTGATACTTAAGAAAATTAAAAACACTCATAATACACGTTTATCGTAATGTTTTTTTTTTCGTTTATAGGTAACATGATCAAAAACACCCAAAAATACGTGTTTTTGGTAATGTTATTCTGTTTCTCCATAAAGGGTGTTTTGCATGCATTTTAGAGTTTTTGTATCTAAGGAGCTCAAAAAATCTTAAATGTAAAAATTGCTTTTTATCCCTATGTAATGTGATTGCCATGCTTTTTAGTGCTTTATTTCCTAACACGCTCAAAAAACACGAAAAAAAAAACACTTTTTTATGTTAGTCATTTTTTCCCACATTTTTATCCCAAAATATTTCACATGCAATTTGGGTTTTTGGTAACTAAGAATGTGAAAAACACCCAAAATACACTGATTTGGTAAGGTTTTTCTTTTTCTTTATTCTTCGTAACATTTGGTTGTATTCCAATGTAATGTGATTGTTCTGCTTTTTAGTGCTTTGTTGCATATAACGCTCAAAGACACTCAAAAGACGCTTTTCTGGTAATGTCATTTTTTTCTCACATAAACCTAGTTTCGAATGTAATTTGGGATTTTCGTAACTAAGAATGTGAAAACTCATGAATAACACTCTTAATTGAGAAACAACAACCTTACTAAATGCGTGTATTTTGAGTGCTTTTCACATTCTTAGTTACCAAAATCCCAAATTGCATGCGAAACCAGCTTTATGTGGGAAAAAAATGACATTACCAGAAAAGTGTCTTTAGAGTGTTTTTTGAGCGTGATAGGCAATAAAGCACTAAAAAGCAAGGGGAATCACTTTACATGGCAATAAAATCAATTTTTTACCAAGAACTTGCCTTTAAGTGTTTTGAGCTCCTTATATACCAAAACGCTAAAACGCATGCAAAACACACTTTATGGAGAAAGAGAATAACATTACCAAAAAACAAATATTTTGAGTGCTTTTGATCATGTTACCAATAAAAACGCTTAAATACATGCAAAGAAACCAATTTTTTTGGAAACGAAAGGACATTACGAGAAACGTGTATAATGAGTGTTTTTAAGATCATTATTTACCAAAAAGCTAAAAGCCACAAATAACACTGTTTATTTAGAAAAATAAATAAATAAATACGATATTTTTTTTCTTTCTTTTTCATCTTGACAGGTACCGAGATGCCAAAATTTGGGCGAAACTCAGGAAATTATGAGTGAATTATCAAAAAAGTTAATTTTAGCTTTTTTTTTTCGTACTGTTATGTACCAAACCCTAAAGTGCATGGAAAGCCACCTATATGGGGAAATTAAACGTCTTTGCCAGAAAACTGTTTTATGAGTGTTTTTCAGCTTGTTAGGCACCATAACGGTAAATGACATGCAAGTCACTCTATATGGTAATCTAAAACAAATTACTAAAAACGTGTTTTTTTTTGGTGTTTTACGTAGAAAAACGCTAAAACGGATGCAAACCAACCAATAAGAAGAAATAAAAAAACATTACCAAAAAGATACATTTTGAGTGTTTTTGAGATTGTTACCTACAAAAAATGCAAAAATGGATGCAAAGCACTCCCTATTGGGAAACAAAAGGACATTACGAGAAACGTGTATAATGAGTGTCTTATTATTTTTGAGCAAAAGAACTTGTGGTTCACAAGAACCACAAGGCAAAAAACGCAAAAACTCGTGTATATAAAGAAGTTTCTTAGATACCAAAATGCTGAAACTCATGAATAACAATATGAATTGAGAAACAGAAGAACCTTACCAAATGCGTGTATTTTTTAATGTTTTTCACATTCTTAGCATAACCCCAAATAGCACGCGAAACTATGTTGAAAAAAATGACATTACCAGAAGTGTCTTTTGAGTGTTTTTGAGCGTGTTAGGCAATAAATCACAAAAAAACAGGGCAATCACATGACATGGGAATAAAACCAACTTTTATCAAGAACTTGCCTTTAAGTGTTTTTGAGCTCCTTACAAACCAAAACGCTAAAACGCATGCGAAAAACTCCTTTATGGAGAACAAGAATAACATTACTAAAGACATGTGTTTTAAGTGTTTTTGATCATGTTACCTATAAAAATGCTTAAATACATTGAAAGAATCCTATGTTTGGGAAACGAAAAGACATTACGAGAAACGTGTATCAGGACCGTTTTTAAGTTCCTTAAGTACCAAAACGTTAAAACCCACAAATAACACTCTTTATAGAGAAAAAAAATAAAAATAAAAAAATAACTTTTTTTTTTTATATTGATTTTCATAGGTACCAATATGCCAAAATTCTGCCAAAATTCAGGGAATTTATGTGGAAAAAAGAACATTATCAAAAAAGTTAATTATACCTCTTTTTCGGATTTTTATGTACCAAACTCTAAAGTGCATGCCACCTATATGAGGAAGTTAAACGACTTTACCAGAAACCTGTTTTTTTCAGTGTTTTTCAGCATGTTAGGCACTAAAACGATAAATAATATGGAAGTCAGTCAATATGTGAATCCAAAACAAAATTACTGAAAAAATGTCTTTTCACTGTTTTACGTAGAAAAACGCTAAAACGGATGCAAACCAACAAATAATAAGAAATAGAATAACATTACCATAAAGTATTTTTGAGCTTTTTGCCTACAAAAAACGCGCAAATGGATGGAAAGCACTCTATATTGGGAAGCAAAAGGACATTACGAGAAACGTGTATAATGAGTGTTTTATAGTTTCACAAGTACCACAAGGTAAAAAACGCAAAAACTTGTGTATATAGAGAAGTTTCTTACATACCAAAAACGCTAAAACTCATGAATAGCACTTTTAATTAAAAAACAGAACTACCTTACCAAATGTGTGTATTTTGAGTGTTTTTCCCATTCTTTGTTACGAAAATCCCAAATTACATGCGAAACTAGCTTTATGTGAGAAAAAAATGACATTACCAAAAAAGTGTCTTTTGAGTGTTTTTTTGAGCGTTATATGGAACAAAACATTAAAAAGCAGAACAATCACATTACATTGGAATAAAACCAAATCTTACGAAGAGCTTGCCTTTAAGTGTTTTTTAACTCCTTACATACCAAAACGCTAAACGCATACAAAACAACCTTTATGGAGAAACACAATAACATTACCAAAAACATGTATTTTGAGTGTTTTTGATCATGTTACCTATAAAATAGCTTAAATACATGCAAAGAACGCTATGTTTGTGAAACGAACATTACGAAAATCGTGTATTATGAGTATTTTTAAGTTGCTTAAGTACCAAAAATCTAAAACCCACAAATAACAGTCTTTATAGAGAAAAAAAAAAAAACAATAAAAAAATAATAAATTTTTTTTTGTTATTCATCTTTTTGGTACTTAAGGAACATTTTTTATGTTCCTTAAGTACCAAAAAGATGAATAACAAAAAATATATATTTAAATAAACATTTATATTACACATTTTTCGTAATGTCCTTTTGTTTTGCAAACATAAGGTTCTTTGCATGTATTTAAGCGTTTTTATAGATAACATGATAAAAAACACTCAAAATACATGTTTTTGTTAATGTTATTCTGTTTCTCCATAAAAGGTGTTTTGCATGCGTTTTAGCGTTTTTGTATGTAATGAGCTCAAAAACACCTAAAGGCAAGTTCTTGGTAAAAGTTGCTTTTATTCCCATGTAAAGTGATTGCCCTGCTTTTTAGTGGTTTATTGCCTGACACGCTCAAAAACACTCGAAAGACATTTTCTGGTAATATTTTTTTTTTTTTCTCACAGAAAGCTAGTTTCGCATGGAATTTGGGGTTTTGGTAACTAAGAATGTGAAAAACACTCAAAATACAGGCATTTAGTAAGATTGTTCTGTTTCTTGATTAAAGGTGTTATTCATGAGTTTAAACATTTTGTTATGTAAGAAACTTCATGTACATGAGATTTTGAGTTTTTTGCCTTGTGGTTCTTGTGAAACTATAAAACACTCATTATACACGTTTCTCGTAATGTCCTTTTCTTTCCTAATATAGAGTGCGTTTCATCTATTTTCGCATTTTTTTTTTTTTTTGGTAACAAGGTCAAAAACACATCAAAATATATATTCTAGGCAATGCTATTCTGTTTCTTAATATTTGTTGGTTTGCATCAGTTTTAGCGTTTTTCTACGTAAATATCTGAAAAGACACATTTTCAGTAATATTATTGAAATTGCTGAAAAAAAAAAACACTCAAAAGATAGGTTTCTGGAAAAGTCGAGTAATTTCTCCATATAGGTGGCTATTGCATGCACTTCAGGGTTTGGTACATAACTCCGGAAAATAGCTAAAATTATTTTGTTTTATAATGATTTTTTTTACAAAATTTCCCTAAATTTTTCCAGAATTTTGGTATCTTGGTACCTATGAAGAAGAATAATATTTTTTTTTCTCTATAAAGTGTTATTTGTGAGTTTTAGCTTTTTGGTACTTAAGGAACTTAAAAACACTCATAATACATGATTTTCGTAATGTCCTTTTCTTATAAAAACATAGGGTTCTTTACATGTATTTAAGCGTTTTTATAGGTAACATGAACAAAATAACTCAAAATACATATTTTTGGTAATGTTACTCTGTTTCTCCATAAAAGGTGTTTTACATGCGTTTTAGCGTTTTGGTATGTAAGGAGTTAAAAAACACTTAACTTCAGGAAATTATATGAAATAAGAACATTATCAAAAAAGTTAAATTTAGCTTTTTTTTCGGACTGTTATATACTAAACCCCTAAAGTGCATGCAAAGCCACCTATATGGGGAAATTAACGAATAACACATTTAATTAAGAAATAGAACAACTGTGTTTTGAGATTTATTTCACATTCTTAGTTACCAAAACCCCAAATTCCATGCAAACCTACCTTTATGTGGGAAAAAAAAATGATATTACCAGAAAAGTGTCTTTTGAGTGTTTTTGAGCGTGTTAGGCAATAAAGCACTAAAAAGCAGGGCAATCACATTACATGGGAATAAAAACAACGTTTACCAAGAACTTGCCTTTAAATGTTTTTGAGCTCATTACATACCAAAACGCTAAAACGCATGCAAAACATCTTTTATGGAGAAAGAGAATAAAATTACCAAAAACATATATTTTGAGTGTTTTTGATCATGTTATCTATAAAAAAGCTTAAATACATACAAAGAACCTTATGTTTGCGAAACGAAAGGACATTACGAGAAATGTGTTTTATAAGTGTTTTTAAGTTCCTTAAGTACCAAAAAGCTAAAACCCACAAATAACACTCTTTATATAGAAAAAAAGTAAGAAAATAAAAAAAGGATTTGTTTTTTTTGTTATTCATCTTCATAGGTATCGAGATGTCAAAATTCTGGGAAAATTCAAGGCTATTATATGATAAAAGAAAATTGTCAAAAAAAAAAAATATTTTTTTTTTCGGACTCTTATCTACCAAACCCAAAAGTGCATCCAAAGACTCCCATGCGAGGATATTAAACGACCTTAACAGATATCTGTTTTTTTCAGTGTTTTTCAGCATGTTAGGCACAAAAACGTTAAAAAATAAGGAACTCACTCTATATGAGAATCCAAAAATAAAATTGCTGAAAACGTGTCTTTTCAGTGTTTTACGTAGAAAAACGCTAAAACAGATGAAAAACCAACCAATATCAAGAAATAGAAAAACATTACCAAAAAAGGTATATTTTGAGTGTTTTTGAGCTTGTTACCTACAAAAAAAGCGAGAATTGATGCAAAGCACTCTATATTAGAAAACAAAATGACTTTGGAAGAAAAGTGTATAATGAGATTTTTATAGTTCAAAAGAACCAAAAGGCAAAAAACACAACAACTCGTGTATATGGAGAAGTTTCCTAGATAACAAAATGCTGAATCTCATGAATAACACTCTTAATTGAGAAACAAAACAAACTTACTAAATGCGTGTATTTTGAGTGCTTTTCACATTCTTAGTTACCAAAACCTAAAATTGCATGCGAAACCACCTTTATGTAAGAAAAAAATGACACTACCAGAAAAGTGTCTTTTAAGTGTTTTTTTGAGCGTGATAGGCAATAAAGCACTGAAAAGCAAGACAATCATATTACATTGGAATAACACCAATTTATACCAAAAACTTGCCTTTAAATGTTTTTGAGCTCCTCATGTACCAAACCGCTTAAACGCATGCAAAACAAAATTTATAGAGAAACAGAATAACATTACAAAAACATGTATTTTGAGTGTTTTTGATCATGTTATCTATAAAAACGCTTAAATACATGCAAAGAACATTATGTTTGAGAAAGAAAAGGACATTACGAGAAACGTGTATTATGAATGTGTTTTAAGTTCCTTAAGTACCACAAACCTGAAACCCACAAATAACACTTGATTTAGAAAATTAAAAAAATAAAAAAATAAAAAAGGAAATTTTTTTTTTTTTTTTTTTTTTTTTTTTGTTATTCGTCTTCATAGGTACCGAGACGCCAAAATTCTGGGAAAATTCAGGGCAATCATATGATAAAAGAATATCATCAAAAAAGTTAATTTCAGCTTTTTTTTCGGACTGTTATGTATCAAACCCTAAAGTGCATGCAAAGCCTCCTATATAAGGAAATTAAACGACCTTAACAGAAATCTGTTTTTTGAGTGTTTTTTTTAGCATGTTAGGCACCAAAACAATAAATAATAAGGAACTCACTCTATATGAGAATCCAAAACATAGTTACTGAAAACGTGTCTTCTCAGTGTTTTACGTAGAAAAACGCTAAAACGGATGCAAAGCAACCAATATCAAGAAATAGGAAAACGTTACTAAAAAGGTATATTTTGAGTGTTTTGTCCTTGTTACCTACAAAAAACGCGAAAATTGATGCAAAGTACTCTATATTGGGAAACAAAAGGACATTGCAATAAAAGTGTATAATGAGTGTTTTATAGTTCAAAAGAACCACAAGGCAAAACACGCAAAATCTCGTATATATGGAGAGGTTTCCTATATACAAAAATGCTAAAACTCATGTATAACACTCTTAATTGAGAAACAGGACAACCTTAATAAATGCGTGTATTTTGAATGCTTTTCACATTCTTAGTTACCAAAACCCCAAATTGCATGCGAAAATAGATTTGTGGGAATAAATAAAAATACTTTACCAGAAAAGTGTCTTTTGAGTGTTTTTGAGTGTGATAGGCAATGAAGCACTAAAAAGGAGAGCAATCACATTACATTGGAGGAAAACGAATTTTTACCAAGAACCTGCCTTTAAGTGTTTTTGAGCTCCTCATATACCAAAACACTAAAACGCATGCAAAACACTCTTTATGGTGAAACAGAATAACATTACCAAAAACATGTATTTTGAGTGTTTTTGATCATGTTACCAATAAAAACGCTTAAAAACATGCAAAGATCCTTATTTTTGTGAAACGAAAGGACATTGCGTGAAACGTGTATTATGAGTGTTTTTAAGTTCCTTAAGTACCAAAAAAGCTAAAACCCATAAATAACACTCTTTATAGAGTGAAAAAAAAATTATATATATTTTTTTTATTTATCTTCATAGATACTAAGATGCCAAAATTTTGGCTATATTCTTTGGGAATCGAAAACAAGATTACTGAAAACGTGTCTTTTCGGTGTTTTACGTAGGAAAAACGCTAAAACAGATAAAAACCAAATACGATGAAAAAGAATAACATTACCAAAACGGTATATTTTGAGTGTTTTTGAGCTTGTTACCTACAAAAAACGCGAAAATGGATGCAAAGCATTCCCTATTTTGAAAGAAAAGGACATTACGAGAAACATGTATAATGAGTTTCTTATTATTTTCAGGCAAAGGAACTTGTGGTTGAAAAGAACCACAAGGCAAAAAACGCAAAAACTCGTGTATATAAAGAAGTTTCTTAGATACCAAAATGCTTAAATTCATGAATAACAATCTTAATTGAGAAACAGAACAATATTACCAAATGCGTGTATTTTGAGTGTTTTTTTTTTTTCACATTCTTAGCAAAACCCCTAATAGCATGCGAAACTAGCTTTATGTGGGAAAAAAAAAATGACATTACCAGAAGTGTCTTTTCAGTGTTTTTGAGCGTGTTACGCAATAAAGCACTAAAAAGCAGGGCAATCATATTACATTGGAATAAAACCAACTTTTACCAAGAATGTGCCATGAAGTGTTTTTCAGCTCCTTACATACCAAATCGCTAAAACGCATGCAAAACACTCCTTTATGGAGAACCAGAATAACATTACAAAAAACAAGTGTTTTGAGTGTTTTTTATCATGTTAGCTATAAAAACGTTTAAATAGATGCAAAGATCCCCATATTTGGGAAACGAAAGGACATTACAAGAAATGTGTATTATAAATGTTTTTAAGTTCCTTTAGTACCAAAACGTTAAAACCTACAAATAACACTCTTTATAGAGAAAAAAATAAAAATAAATAAAAAAATAGCATTTTTATTTCTTTGTTATTGATGTTCATAGGTACCAAGATGCCAAAATTCTGCAAAAATTCAGGGAAATTATGTGGAAAAAAATTAATTTTACCTTTTTTTCGGAGTTATGTTCCAAACAATAAAGTGTATGCAAAGCCACCTATCTGATGAAATTTAACGACTTTATAAGAAATCTGTCTTTTGAGTGTTTTTCTGCATGTTAGGCAAGAAAAAGATAAATAATATGAGAGTCACTCTATATGGAAATCCAAAACAAAATTACTGAAAACGTATCTTTTAAAAGATTTACGTAGAAAAACGCTAAAACGGATGCAAATCAACCAATATGAAGAAATAGAATAACATTACCAGAAAAGTATATTTTGTGTGTTTTTGAGCTTGTTACATAAAAAAAAAGCGAAAATGGATGCAAAGCTCTCTATATAAGGAAAAAAAGAACATAACGAGAAACGTGTATAATGATTGTTTCATAGTTTCACTAGAATCACAAAGCAAAAAATGCAAAAACTCGACTGTATGGAGAAGTTTCTAAGATACCAAAATACTGAAACTCATGAATAATACTCTTAATCAAGAAACAGAACAACCTTACTAAATACGTGCATTTTGAGTGTTTTTTTTTTTTACATTCTTAGTTACCAAAACTCCAAATTCCATGCGAAACTAGCTTTTTGTGGGAAAAAAATGGCATTACCAGAAAAGTGTCTTTGAATGAATTTGAGCGTGTTAGGCAATAAAGCACGAAAAAGCAGGGCAATCACATTACATGGGAATTAAACCAACTTTTACGAAGAACTTGCCTTTTAGTGTTTTTGACAAGCATTTAGTAAGGTTGCTCTGTTTCTCAATTAAGAGTGTTATTCATGAGTTTCAGCATATACACGAGTTTTTGCGTTTTTTGCCTCGTGGTTTTTTTTTTTTTAATTATAAAACATTCATTATACACTTTTCTCGCAATGTCCCTTTGTTTCCCAATATAGAGTGCTTTGTATCCATTTTTGCGTTGTTTTGTAGGTAACAAACTCAAAAACACTCAAAATACACATTTTTGATCATGTTTTTCTGCTTCTTGATATTTCTTGGTTTGTATCAGCGTTTTTTCTACGTAAAACACTGAAAAGAAACGTTTTCAGTAATTTTCTTTTGGATTCCCACATGCAGTGAGTTCCTTATTATTTTTCGTTTTTTGTGCCTAACATGCTGAAAAACACTCAAAAGACAGATTTCTGGTAAGGTCTTTAATTTCCTCATATGGGAGGATTTGCATGCCTTTCAGTGTTTTTGAGCGTGTTACACAATAAAGCACTAAAAGCCAGGGCAATCACATTACATGGGAATAAAACAAAATTTTACCAAGAACATGACTTTAAGTGTTTTTGAGCTCCTTACATACCAAAACGCTAAAACGCATGCAAAATACATTTTATGGAGAAACAGAATAACATTACCAAATACATGTATTTTGAGTGTTTCTGATCATGTTATCTATAAAAACGCTTAAATACATGCAAGGAACCTTATGTTTGGGAAACGAAAGAACATTACGAGAAACGTTCCTTTCCCCGAAAATAATAAAACACTCATTATACATATTTTTCGTAATATCCTTTTCTTTCCAAATAGGGAGTGCTTTGCATCTATTTTCGCGTTTTTTTTGTAGGTAACAAGCTCAAAAACACTAAAAAATATACCTTTTTGGTAATGTTATTCTATTTCTTCATATTGGTTGGTTTTCGTCTGTTTTAGCGTTTTTCTACGTAAAACACCGAAAAGACAAGTTTTCAGTAATTTTGTTTTCGATTCCCAAAGAATATTGCCAGAATTTTGGCATCTTAGTACCTATGAAGATGAATAAAAAAAAAAATAAATAAATAAATAAATATATATATATATATATATATATATATATATATATATATATATATATATATATATATATATATATATATATATATATATATATATATATATATATATATATATATATATATATATATATATATATATATATTTTTTTTTTTCTCTCTCTTTTTTTCTCTCTATAAAGAGTGTTATTTGTGGGTTTTAGCTTTTTTGGTACTTAAGGAACTTAAAAACACTCATAATACACGTTTCTCGTAATGTCATTTCGTTTCCCAAAAATAGGGTTCGTTGCATGTATTTAAGCGTTTTTATTGGTAACAGGATCAAAAACACTCAAAATACATGTTTATGGTAATGTTATTCTGTTTTACTAAAAAGTTTATTTTGCATGCATTTTATTGTTTTGGTATATAATTAGCTCAAACACACTTAAAGGCAAGTTCTTGTTAAAAATTGGTTTTATTCCAATGTAATGTGATTGCCCTGCTTTTTAGTGCTTTAATGCCTAACACGCTCAAAAACGCTCAAAAGACATTTTTCTGGTAGTGTCATTTTTTTCTCACATAAAGCTGGTTTTGCATGCAATTTGGGGTTTTGATCACTAAGAATGTAAAAAGCACTCAAAATACACGCATTTAGTAAGATTGTTCTGTTTCTCAATTAGGAGTGTTGTTCCAGATTTTCAGCATTTTGGAATGTAAGAAATATCTCTATATAGACGAGTTTTTGCGTTTTTTGCCTTGTAGTTCTTGGGAAACTATAAAACACTCACTATTCACGTTTCTCGTAATGTTATTTGGTTCCCAATAAAGAGTGCTTTCCATCAATTTTCGCGTTTTTTGTGGGTAACAATTTCAAAAACATTCAAAATACTCTTTTTTGGTAATGTTATTTTATTACTTCATATTGGTTGGTTTGCATTCGTTTTAGCGTTTATCTACGTAAAACACCGAAAAGACACGTTTTTATTAATTTTGTTTTGGATTCCCATATAGATTGACTTCGGTGTTATTTATCGTGTTTGTTCCTAACATGCTGAAAAAAACTAATAAGATTGTTTTCTGGCAAAGACATTTAATTTCCCCATATAGGTGGCTTTGTATGCACTTTAGGGGTTTGGTACATAACAGTCCGAAAAAAAGCTAAATTTAACTTTTTTGATAATGTTCTTATTTCACATAATTTCCTGAATTTTGCCCGAATTTTGGCATCTTGGTACCTGTGAAGATGAATAAGAGAGAAAAAAAATATCGTATTTTTTATTTTATTTATTGTTTCTCAATCAAGAGTGTTATTTGTGGCTTTTAGCTTTTTGGTAATTAATGAACTTAAAAACACTCATAATACACGTTTCTTGTAATCTCCTTTCGTTTCTCAAAAATATTCTTTGTATGTATTCAAGCGTTTTTATTGGTAACATGATCAAAAATACTCAAAATACATGTTTTTGGTAATGTTATTCTGTTTCACCATAAAGAGTGTTTTGCATGCGTTTTAGTGTTTTGATATATAAGGAGCTCGAAAACACTTAAAGGCAAGTTTTTGGTAATAATTCGTTTTCCTCCAATGTAATGTCATTGCCCTCCTTTTTAGTGCTTTATTGCCTATCACGCTCAAAAACACTCAAAAGACACTTTTCTGGTAAAGTCTTTTTTTTTCCCAGAAATCTGTTTCCGCATGCAATTTGGGGTTTTGGTAACTAAGAATGTGAAAAGCACTCAAAATATACGCATTTATTAAGGTTGTTCAGTTTCTCAATTAGGAGTGTTATACATGAGTTTTAGCATTTTTGTCTCTCGGAAACCTCTCCACATACACGAGATTTTGCGTGTTTTGCCTTGTGGTTCTTGTGAACTATAAAACGCTCATTATACACTTTTCTTTCAATGTCCTTTTGTTTCCCAATATAGAGTGCTTTGCATCAATTTTCGCGTTTTTTATAGGTAACAAGCACAAAAACACTCAAAATATACCTATTAAGATAACGTTTTTCTATTTCTTGATATTGGTTGCTTTGCATCCGTATTAGCGTTTTTCTACGTAAAATACTGAGAAGACACGTTTTCAGTAATTTTGTTTTGGAGTGGAGTGAGTTCCTTATTATTTATCGTTTTGATGCCTAACATGCTAAAAAAAAAACAAAAAAAACAGATTTCTGGTAAGGTCGTTTAATTTCCTCATATAAAAGGCTTTGCATGCACTTTAGGGTTTGGTATATAACAGTCCGAAAAAAAAAGCTGAAATTAAATTTTTTGATAATATATTTTTTATCATATGATTGCCTTGAATTTTCCCAGAATTTTGTCATCTCGGTACCTATGAAGATGAATAACAAAAAAAAAAGTAAAATTCCTATTTTTTTTTAATTTTATTTTCTAAATAAAGAGTGTTATTTGTGGGTTTTAGGTTTTTGGTACTTAAGGAACTTAAAAAACACTCATAATACACGTTTCTCGTAATGTCTTTTTGTTTCCCAAACATAATGTCCTTTAAGCGTTTTTATAGATAACATGATCAAAAACACTCAAAATACATGTTTTTGGTAATGTTATTCTGTTTCTCCATAAAGTTTGTTTTGCATGCGTTTTAGCGGTTTGGTACATAAGGAGCTCAAAAAAATTCAAAGGCAAGTTTTTGGTATAAATTGGTGTTATTCCAATGTAATATGATTACCCTGCTTTTTAGTGCTTTATTGCCTATCACGCTAAAAAAAAACACACGTAAAAGACACTTTTCTGGTAATGTCATTTTTTTCTCACATAAAGGTGGTTTCGCATGCAATTTGAGGTTTTGGTAACTAAGAATGTGAAAAGCACTCAAAATTCACGCATTTAGTAAGGTTGTTCTGTTTCTCAATTAAGAGTGTTATTCATGAGTTTCAGCATTTTGGTATCTAGGAACCGTGTCCATATACACGAGTTTTTGTGGTTTTTGCCTTTTGGTTCTTTTGAACTATAAAAAAACTCATTATACACTTTTCTTGTAAAGTCCTTTTGTTTTCTTATATAGAGTTCTTTGCATAAATTTTCGCGTTTTTTTTTAGGTAACAAGCTCAAAAACACTCAAAATATACCTTTTTGGTAATGTTTTTTTCTATTTCTTGATATTGGTTGGTTTGCATCCGTTTTATCGTTTTTCTACGTAAAACACAGAAAAGACACGTTTTCAGCAATTTTGTTTTGGATTCTCATATAGAGTGAGTTCCTTATTATTTATCGTTTTTGTGCCTAACATGCTGAAAAACACTCAAAAAACAGATTTCTGGTAAGGTCGTTTAATTTTCTTCATATAGGAGTCTTTGGATACACTTTAGGGTTTGGTACATAAGAGTCCGAAAAAAAGCTAAAATTAATTTTTTGATAATTTTCTTTTATTATATAATAGTCCTGAATTTTCCCAGAATTTTGGCATCTCGGTACCCATGAAGATGAATAACAAAAAAATAAAAATCCTATTTTTTTATTTTCTTACTTTTTTTTCTAAATAAAGAGTGTTATTTGTGGGTTTTAGCTTTTTGGTACTTAAGGAACGTAAAAACACTTATAACAAACATTTCTCGTAATATCCTTTCGTTTCGCAAACATAAGGTTCTTTGCATGTATTTAAGCGTTTTTATAGATAACATTATCAAAAAAAATCAAAATACATGTATTTGGTAATATTATTCTGTTTCTCCATAAAATGTATTTTGCATGCGTTTCAGCGTTTTGGTATGTAAAAAAAAAACACACTTAAAGGCAAGTTCTTCGTAAAATTTGGTTTTCTTCCCATGTAATGTGATTGCCCTTCCTTCTAGTGCTTTATTGCGTAACACGCTCAAAAACACTCAAAAGACATGCAAGGAAATTAAAGACCTTACCATAAATCTGTCTTTTCAGTGTTTTTCAGCATGTTAGGCACCAAAATGATAAATAATAAGGAACTCACTCTATGTGGGAATCCAAAAGAAAATTACTGAAAACGTGTCTTCTTAGTGTTTTACGTAGAAAAACGTTAAAGCTGATGCAAACCAACCAAGAAGCAGAAAAACATTACCAAAAATGTATATTTTGAGTGTTTTTGAGCTTGTTACCTACAAAAAAAAAACGCAAAAATTGATATAAAGTACTCTATATTGGGAAACAAAGGGACATTGCGAGAAAAGTGTATAATTAATGCTTTATAGTTTTAAAAAAACCCACAAGGCAAAAAACGCAAAAATTCGTGTATATGTTGCATGCTCTTTAGGGTTTGGTACATAACAGTCGGAAAAAAAAGCTAAAATCAACTTTTTTGATAATATTCTTTTATCACATAATTGCCCTGAATTTTCCCAGAATTTTGTCATCTCGGTACCTATGAAGATGAATGAAAAAAAAAATATTTATTTTTTATTTTTTTTATTTATTCTATTTTTTTTTTTTTTTTCTAAATAAAGAGTGTTATTTGTGGGTTTTAGCTTTTTACGTTACGTTACGTTTCTCGTAATGTCCTTTCGTTTCCCAAACATAAGGTTCTTTTTATGTATTTAAGCATTTTGATAGATAACATGATCAAAAACACTCAAAATACATGTTTTTGGTAATGTTATTCTGTTTCTCAATAAAGTTTGTTTTGCAGGCGTTTTAACGTTTTGGTATATAAGAGAGGCAACTTAACACTTAAAGGCAAGTTCTTGGTAAAAATTGGTTTGATTCAAATTTAATGTGATTCCTCTGCTTTTTAGGGCTTTATATCCTATTACGCTCAAAAACACTCAAAAGACACTTTTCTGGGAATGTCATTTTTTCCCATATAAATCTGGTTTCGCATGCAATTTGGGGTTTTGGTAACTAATATTGTGAAAAGCTCTCAAAATACACGCATTTAGTAAGGTTATTCTGTTTCTAAATTAAGAGTGTTATTCATGAGTTTCAGCATTTTGGTATCTAAGAAACTTATCCATATATACGAGTTTTTGCGTTTTTTGCCTTGTGGTTCTTGTGAAACCATAAAACACTCATTATACACGTTCCTCGTAATGTCCTTTTGTTTCCCAATATAGAGTGCTTTGCATCCATTTTCGCGTTTTGTGTGGTTAACAGGCTCAAAAACACTCAAAATATACCTTTTTGGTAACGTTATTCTATTTCTTCATATTGGTTGGTTTCCATCCGTTTTAGCGTTTTTCTACGTAAAACACGGAAAAGACACGTTTTCAGTAATATTGTTTTGCATTCCCATATTGAGTGACTTCCATATTATTTATCCTTTTGATGCGTAACATACTAAAAAAAAGAAAACACTCAAAAGAGAGGTTTCTGGTAAAGTCGTGTAATTTGCCATATAGGTGGCTTTGGATGCACTTTAAGTTTTGGTACATAACAGCTAAAATTGGTAAAAAAGCTAAAATTAACTTTTTTGGATAATGTTCTTTTTTCCACATAATTTCCCTGAATTTTGCCAGACTTTTGGCATCTCAGTACCTATGAATATGAATAACAAAAAAAAAATGTGCTATTTTTTTATTTATTTATATATATTTTTTTCTCTATAAAGAGTGTTATTTGTGGCTTTTAGGTTTTTGGTACTTAAGAAACTTAAAAACACTCATAATACACGTTTCTCGTAATGTTTTTTTTCGTTTCCCAAACATGTATTTAAGTGTTTTTATAGGTAACATGATCAAAAACACTCAAAATACGTATTTTTGGTAGTTATTCTGTTTCTCCATAAAGGTTGTTTTGCATGCGTTTTAGCGTTTTTGTATGTAAGGGGCTCAAAAAATCTTAAAGGGAAGTTCTTGGTAAAAATTGTTTTTTTCCCTATGTAATGTGATTACCCTGCTTTTTAGTGCTTTATTTCCTACCACGCTCAAAAACACTCAAAAATTTTTTTTTTAATGTCATTTTTTTCCCACATTTTTATCCCACAATATTTCGCATGCAATTTGGGGTTTTGGTAACTAAGAAAGTGAAAAACACCCAAAATACACTAATTTTGTAAACTTGTTTCTTTTTTTTTTATTCTTCGTAAAATTTGGTTTTATTCCAATGTAATGTGATTGTTCTGCTTTTTAGTGCTTTGTTGCATATAACGCTCAAAAACACTGAAAAGACAATTTTCTGGTAGTGTCATTTATTTCCCACCTAAAGTTAGTTTCGCATGTAATTTGGGATTTTCGTAAGTAAGAATATGAAAAACACTCAAAATACATACATTTTGTAAGGTAATTCTGTTTCTCAATTAAAAGTGTTATTCATGAGTTTCATGATTTTGGTATCTAAGAAACTTCTTTAGGTACACGAGTTTTTGTTTTTTGCCTTTTGGTTCTTGTGGAACTATAAAACACTTATTATACACGTCTCTCAGAATGTCCTTTTGTTTTGCAATACTTTGCATCCATTTTTGCATTTTTTTTAGGTAACAAGCTCAAAAGCATTCAAAATATACATTTTTGGTAATGTTATTCTATTTCTTCATATTGGTTGGTTTGCATCCTTTTTAGCATTTTTCTACGTAAAACATTGAAAAGACACGTTTTCAGTAATTTTGTTTTGGATTCCCATATTGAGTGACTTCCATATTATTATCGTTTTGGTGCCTAACATACTGAAAAACACTCAAAAGTAAGGTTTCTCGTAAAGTCGTTTAATTTCCTCATGTAGGTGGCTTTGCATTCACTTTAGAGTTTGGTACATAACATTCCGAAAAAAAAAGCTAAAATTAACTTTTTTGATAATATTCTTGTATCACATAATTGCCCAGAATTTTCCCAGAATTTTGGCATCTCGGTACCTATGAAGATAAATAAAAAAATAAAAAATTGCTTTTTTTTTATATATTTATTTATTTATTTTTCTTTATAAAGAGTGTTATTTGTGGGTTTTTTGTTTTTTGGTTCTTAAGGAACTTAAAAACACTCATAATACACGTTTCTCGTAATGTCTTTTCGTTTCCCAAACATAGGGTTCTTTGCATGTATTTTCGCGTTTTTATGGGTAGCATCATCAAAAACACTCAAAATACATGTTTTTGGTAATGTTATTCTAATTCTCCATAAAGGGTGTTTTGCATTCGTTTTAGCGTTTTGGTATGTAAGGAGCTCAAAAAAACTTAAAGGCAAGTTCTTGGTATAAGTTGGTTTCATTCCCATGTAATGTTATTGCCCTGCTTTTTAGTGTTTTATTGCCTAACACGCTCAAAAACACCCAAAGTCACTTTTCTGGTAATGTCATTTCTTACCAACATAAAGCTAGTTTTGCATGCAATTTGGGGTTTTGGTAAATAAGAATGTGAAAAACACTCAAAATACACGCATTTCGTAAGGTTGTTATATTTCTCATTTAAGAGTGTTATTCATGAGTACCAGCGTTTTGATAACTAAGAAACTTCTCCATATACACGAGTTTTTGCGTTTTTTGCCTTGTGGTTCTTGTGAAACTATAAAACACTCATTATTCACGTTTCTCGTAATGTCCTTTTGTTTCCCAATATAGAGTGCTTTGCATCCTTTTTCGCGTTTTTTGTAGGTAACAAGATTAAAAACACTCAAAATATACCTTTTTGGTAATATTCTATTTCTTCATATTGGTTGGTTTGCATCCGCTTTAGCGTTTTTCTACGTAAAACACAGAAAAGACACGTTTTCAGTATTTTGTTTTGGATTCTCATATAGAGTGACTTCCATATTATTTATCATTTTGATGCCTAACAAGCTGAAAATCACTCAAAAGACAGGTTTCTGGTAAAGTCGTTTAATTTCCTTATATAGGTGGCTTTGCATGCACTTTAGGGTTCGGTAAATAACAGTCCGAAAAAAAGCTAAAATTATCTTTTTTGATAATGATCTTTTATCATATAATTGCCCTGAATTTTGCCAGAATTTTGGCATCTCGGTACCTATGAAAATGAATAAAAAAAAATTTTTTTAAATCCTATTTTTCTATTTATATATATTTTTTTCCTAAATAAAGAGTGTTACTTGTGGGTTTTAGCTTTTTGGTTCTTAAGGAACTTAAAAACTCTCATAGCACACGTTTCTTGTAATATCCTTTCCTTTCCCAAACATAAGGTTCTTTGCATGTATTTAAGCGTTTTTATAGATAACATGATTAAAAAACACTGAAAATACCTGTTGTTGGTAATGTTATTTTGTTTCTATATAAAGTGTGTTTTGCATGCGTTTTAGCGCATATAAGGAGCTCAAAAACACTTAAAGGCAAGTTCTTGGTAAACGTTGGTTTTATTCCATGTAATGTGATTGCCCTGCTTTTTAGTGCTTTATTGCTTAACACTCTCAAAAACACTCAAAAGACACTTTTCTGGTAATGTCATTTTTTTCCCACGTAAAGCTATATTCGCATGGAATTTCGTTTTTTTTTTTTAACTAAGAATGTGAAAAAACACTCAAAATACACGCATTTAGTAAGGTTCTTCTGTTTTTCAATTAAGAGTGTTATGATTTTCAGCATTTTGGTATCTAAGAAACTTCTCCATATATACGAGTTTTTGTGTTTTTTGCCTTGTGGATCTTGTGAAATTATAAAACACTCATTATACACGTTGCTCGTGATGTCCTTTTGTTTCCCAATATAGAGTGCTTTGTATGTATTTTCGCGTTTTTTGTAGGTAACAAGTTCAAAAACATTTAAAAAATTGCTATTTTTTTTTTGGTGATGTTTTTCTATTTCTTCGTATTGGTTCGTATTGGTTTTAGCGTTTTTCTACGTAAAACACTGAGAAGACATGTTTTCAGTAATTTTGTTTTGGATTCCCATATTGAGTGACTTCAATGGTATTTATCGTTTTGGTGCCTAACATGCTAAAAAAACACTCAAAAGACAGGTTTCTTGTAAAGTCGTTTAATTTCTATATGTAGGTGGCTTTGCATGCACTTTAGGGTTTGGTACATAACAGTCCGAAAAAAAATCTATAATTAACTTTTTTGATAATGTTCTTTTTTCCACATAATTTCCCTGAATTTTGCCAGAATTTTGGCATCTTGGTACCTATGAAGATGAATAACAAAAAAACAAAAAAAATTGCTATTTTTTTATTTATCGTTTTTCTCTATAAAGAGTGTTATTTGTGGGTTTTAGGTTTTTGGTACTTAAGGAACTTAAAAACACTCATAATACACGTTTCTGATAATGTCTTTTCGTTTTCCAAATATAGGGTTCTTTGCATGTATTTAAGCGTTTGTATAGGTAACATGATCAATAACACTCAAAATACATGTTTTTGGTAATGTTTTTCTGTTTCTCCATAAAGGGTGTTTTGCATGCGTTTTAGCGTTTCTATATGTAAGGAGCTCAAAAACACTTAAAGGCAAGTTCTTGGTAAAATTTGGTTTTATTCCCATGTAATGTGATTGCCCTGCTTTTTAGTGCTTTATTGCCTAACACGCTCAAAAACACTCAAAAGACACTCTTGTGGTAATGTCATTTTTTTTTTCCACATAAAGCTAGTTTCGCATGCAATTTGGAGTTTTCGTAACTAAGAATGTGAAAAACACTCAAAATACAGGCATTTGGTAAGGTTGTTCTGTATCTCAGTATTCTGTATTTCAGGAGGAGGCAGTAGACACCTGCCGAAACGATAATTACTCCCAGTGAGGTCTAAAGCACTATTCAGGGGGTGCTGTGAACTTATCATTAAACCCAGCTGTGACCTCACTGAACGTTTCCCTTTGTGTCTCACAACACAAGGGGGTAGTCACAGCCTGCCCTCTAAAGACAACTCTCTTCCTCCACACAAAACTACAAGCACCTAATAACACACACACCCTTCACTCCAAAAATTTTAAAATCATGGCGACTCCTACACCAGCCTCGGAGTCCCCATCTGGGGAGGGGACCATAAATGTCCCCAGGTCGGACTGCCTTTCCGTCGACGACCCTAAGTGTCTTGACACCCACCTCAACTTTTTCTTCATTAACTTCTGCAACATTCGCGGTCTAAGATCTAATTTTCAATCTGTAGAACACCACCTCTCCTCTTCTAAACCTCATCTTCTTTTCCTCCCTGAAACTCAGGTGTCTGAGGCAACTGACAGTAGCCCCTTTTCTGTTCCCTCCTACTTTCTCTATCCTCATTTTCGATCCAAAGCTGGATGCTGCGTTTATGTGCGCAATGACTTAACCTGCTCTCGTGCCCACGCTCTTGAATCTTCCGAGTTTTCCACCATCTGGCTACGACTACAGTCATTCTCATACTAAATTTATATGTGCTGTATACCTCTCTCCTAACTCCTCTGACTATAAGAAATTCTTTGACTACTTAACTTCCAAAGTGGAGCACATTCTGACCCTCTTCCCTTTTGCAGAGATCTCCATTCTTGGAGACTTCAATGTTCACCACCAGCTCTGGCTTTCCTCTCCCTTCACTGACCATCCTGGTGAACTAGCCTACAACTTTGCTATCCTCCATGACCTAGAGCAATTGGTGCAACACCCTACTCGTATTCCTGACCGTCTTCGAGATACGACCAACATTCTTGACCTTTTCCTGACCTCTAATCCTTCTGCTTATGCTGTCACCCTTTCTTCTCCGTTGGGCTCCTCCGATCACAATCTTATATCTCCTCAGGATCCCCCTAAGCGAAGGTGCCTCTGGCGTTTTGCCTCTGCTAGTTGGGGGGACCTGAGGAGGTATTTTGCTGATTTTCCTTGGAATGACTACTGCTTCCGTGTCAGAGACCCGTCTTTGTGTGCTGAGCGCATAACAGAGGTGATAGTGTCTGGCATGGAGGTGTATATTCCTCACTCTTTTTCTCGTCCTAAACCTTCTAAACATTGGTTTAACACAGCTTGTTCTCGTGCTATACATGTTAGAGAGGTGGCCCACAAAAGGTACTTAAGCCTTCCTTCACCAGAATCTCATGCACTTTATATTTCTGCCCGGAACCATGCCAAGTCTGTTCTCCAACTAGCCAAAAACTCCTTCATTAACAGAAAATGTCAAAACCTTTCAAGATCTAACTCCCCTCGTGATTTCTGGCATCTAGCCAAAAATATCTCCAATAACTTTGCTTCTTCTTCTTTCCCTCCTCTACTTCAACCAGATGGCACCACTGCTATCACACCTATTTCTAAAGCTGAACTCTTTGCTCAAACCTTTGCTAAAAACTCTACCTTGGACGATTCTGGGCTTGTTCCTCCCTCTCCTCCTCCCTCTGACTACTTCATGCCACGTATTAAAATTCTTCGTAATGATGTTTTCCATGCCCTCGCTGGCCTAAACCCTCGGAAGGCTTATGGACCTGATGGGGTCCCTCCTATTGTTCTCCGAAACTGTGCCTCCGTGCTTGCACCTTGCCTAGTCAAACTCTTTCAGCTCTGTCTGTCAACATCTACCTTTCCTTCTTGCTGGAAGTTTGCCTACATTCAACCTGTTCCTAAAAAGGGTGACCGCTCTAATCCCTCAAACTACCGTCCTATTGCTTTAATTTCCTGCTTATCTAAAGTTTTTGAATCTATCCTCAACAGGAAGATTCTTAAACATCTATCACTTCACAACCTTCTATCTGATCGCCAGTATGGGTTCCGTCAAGGCCGCTCTACTGGTGATCTTCTGGCTTTCCTTACTGAGTCTTGGTCATCCTCTTTTAGAGACTTTGGTGAAACTTTTGCTGTTGCCTTGGACATATCAAAAGCCTTTGATAGAGTCTGGCACAAAGCTTTGATTTCCAAACTACCCTCCTACGGTTTCTATCCTTCTCTCTGTAACTTCATCTCAAGTTTCCTTTCTGACCGTTCTATTGCTGCTGTGGTAGACGGTCACTGTTCTTCTCCTAAATCTATTAACAGTGGTGTTCCTCAGGGTTCTGTCCTGTCACTCACTCTCTTCTTATTATTCATTAATGATCTTCTAAACCAAACTTCTTGTCCTATCCACTCCTATGCTGATGATACCACCCTGCACTTTTCCACGTCTTTTCATAGACGTCCAACCCTTCAGGAGGTAAACATATCACGCAGGGAAGCCACAGAACGCCTGACTTCTGATCTTTCTAAAATTTCTGATTGGGGCAGAGCAAACTTGGTATTGTTCAATGCCTCGAAAACTCAATTCCTCCATCTATCAACTCGACACAATCTTCCAGACAACTATCCCCTCTTCTTCAATGACACTCAACTGTCCCCCTCTTCTACACTGAACATCCTCGGTCTGTCCTTTACTTATAATCTGAACTGGAAACTTCACATCTCATCCCTAGCTAAAACAGCTTCTATGAAGTTAGGTGTTCTGAGACGTCTCCGCCAGTTTTTCTCACCCCCCCAGCTGCTAACTCTGTACAAGGGCCTTATCCGTCCATGTATGGAGTATGCTTCACATGTCTGGGGGGGTTCCACTCATACTGCTGTTCTAGACAGGGTGGAATCAAAAGCTTTTCGTCTCATCAACTCCTCTCCTCTAACTGACTGTCTTCAGCCCCTCTCTCACCGCCGCAATGTTGCATATCTAGCTGTCTTCTACCGCTATTTTCATGCCAACTGCTCTTCTGATCTTGCTAACTGCATGCCTCCCCTCCTTCCACGGCCTCGCTGCACAAGACTTTCTTCTTTCTCTCACCCCTATTCTGTCCACCTCTCTAACGCAAGAGTTAACCAGTATTCTCAATCATTCATCCCTTTCTCTGGTAAACTCTGGAACTCCTTGCCTGCTTCTTTATTTCCACCTTCCTATGACTTGAATTCCTTCAAGAGGGAGGTTTCAAGACACTTATCCACCAATTTTTGACCACTGCTTTGACCCTTTTATGGGACTGGCATTTCAGTGGGCATTTTTTTTTATTAGATTTTTGTTGCCCTTGGCCAGTATCCTTCCTACATAAAAAAAAAAAAAAATCTCAATTAGGAGTGTTATTCATGAGTTTCAGCGTTTTGGTACCTAAGAATCTTAAAAACACTCATAATGCACGTTTCTCGTAACGTCGCTCTTTTTCTTCATATAGGGTGCTTTGCATGCATTTTGGCTTTTTTTCACGTAATAGCTGAAAAACACTGAAAATACACGCTTTTGGTAATAAGAACATAAAAACATAAGAAATAAGTAAATCTGCAAGAAGGCATCAGGCCTACAAGTGGCAATACTTGTATGAAATATGCCTACCTGTTTCCACCTATCATCCCCATCCATAAATGTGTAATTTTCACTTACTGTTCCCAAATGCCTGAGCACTAACAGCTTGATTACTACGTCCGTTCCAATTATCTACTACTCTATTTGAGAACCAATTTCTTCCTGTCTCCTTTTTGAACATCAAGTTTTTTAGGCTTGAACCCGTTTTTCTTGTTCTATCATATTTACAGATTCTAAGAATTTTCCTTATGGTCCCTTTATTATAACCCATATACCACTAAAAGACTTCTATTAGGTCCACTCTTAACCTACGTCTCTTTAAAGAATGTAAATTTAACAGCTTGAATATCGCTTCGTAAGGAATACTCCTCATCCTCTCTATCCTTTTGGTCATTTTCCTTTCTACTGATTCTAATAGACCTTTATCCTTCCTGTGATGTGGTGACCAGAACTGGACAGCGTAGTCTAGATGAAGTCTGACCAGCGCCAAATGTAACTTTAATATTGCTTCGGGAGTTCTACTTTTAGCACTCCTGAAAATGAATCATAATACACTATTTGCTTTGTTTCTGACCTCTTTGCATTGCTTTCTTAGATGGAGTTCAGATATAACCTTAAATCTCAAATCTTTTACTTACCCTGAACCTACCAGAACTTGGTTGTTCATTGTGTAACTACTGTGTGGGTTTCTTCTACTTACGCTAAGTGCTTTGGATTTGTTGACATTAAACTGCATTTGCCATCTGTCCGTCCATTCGTTCAACCTATTCAAATCTGCCTGCAAGGCGATGGTATGCGATTCTGACCTAATTAATCTACATTTTCTCGTGTCATCCGCAAATTTACTAACAACAATACTAATTCCACTATCCAAGCCATTGACATATATTACTAACAACATCGGCCCTAATACTAATAATCCTTTTGTCACCCCTCTAATTACTTGACCCCACTCCAATTTAGAGCCGTTTATTACAACACTCTGCCGCCTGACGCTTAGCCATGACCTTATCCAATCTAAACACCTCATCTCTCTCGTGCGCCCTAACATTTCTCAGTAGCCTCTGATAGGGTACCTTGTCAAACGCTTTACTAAAGTCCTGATATAGGATGCCATAACTATCACCATTATCTGCCGCCTTGTAAACCTTACTGTATAAACTTACCAAGTTTCTCAGGTAAGACTCCCCATTCCAGAAGCCGTGCTGTAACTCAGTTATCAAGTTATGTTTGTCTAAATGCTCTTAAATGTTCTTCGCTATTATTGACTCCATTATTTTACATTCAACAGAAGTTAAGCTGACAGGTTAGACGTTAAAGTTTTATCTCCTTTCTTAAAGGTAGGTACTATATTCGCCTGCCTCCAAATTACCGATACCTCATATGACTAAAGTAATTTCCTAAGGACAGAAACTAACAGATTACTTATAACCTTTTTCCTTTCCTTAAATACTGTGGAATATATTTCATCTGGTCCTGGTGACTTGAACTTTTCAACTTATCTATCTCCTGTTCCACTATCTCTTTTAGTTATGGTAATATCTGTCAGCTTCTCATCCTCTTCTACTCTAAATATCTTCTCACTATTCGGCAAATCCTGCATGTTTTCCTGAGCAAAGACAATTAAAAAATACTCGCTCACAATTTTACTAATCTCCTCTCAACAACTAATCAAGTCCCATTCTGCTGTCTTTAAGGAACTATTGTTTCTTTATTCTTCGTCTTATATGCCTGATAAAATCCCTTGACGTCCATCTTCGCTTGGCTGGCTACCTTTAATTCATAACTATTTTCAGCTTTCCTTGTTAAACTCCTGACTTTTCTAATTCATTATATTATGGCCTTAAAACCACTTGCCCTGTCTTTAATCTCATATATACTTCTCCTTCGCCCTATGTAGTGTTTTAACCTCAGTCATCCATTTAGGATCATTCTTCTGCGATTTTTTTCTTCTGTAAGGGATGTTCCCTAACTGTCCTGAATGTAATTTATCAACGAAATATTTATTTCGCTTTTCCATAAAGGGTGTTTTGCATAGGTTTTAGCGTTTCTGTACATAAGAACCTATGAAACACGTTTTTAGTAATGTTGTTTTGTATTCCTTTATAGAGTGCTTTCCATGCTTTTTAGCGTTCTGGTGTCTAACACGTTGAAAAACACTCAAAAGGCACGTTGATGATAATGTCGTTTCGTTTCCCGATAAAGGGGGCTTCCAATGCATCTTGTCTTTTGGTACTTAACATTATGAAAAAGAGTTTAAGTAAAAGTTTTCGGTAGAGTTGTTTTTCCATATAAAGTGCTAATCATGTGTCTTTGAGTCTTGGTACCTAAAAAGCTCAAAATCTCTCATAATACACTTTTCTCGTAATATCCTTTGTTTTCTCCATGTAGGATGCTTTGCGTGTAATTTGGCATTTTTGTACTTAACAAGCACAAAAACAATCAAAATACAAGTTTTTGGTAATGTTATTCTGTTTCTCCATAAAGGTTGTTTTGCATGCGTTTCAGCGATTTTGGACGTAAGAAGGTCAAACACACTCTAAAGATACTTTCTTGGTAATGTTATTTTATATTGCCAAATAGGGTGCTTTCAATGCTTTTTAGCATTTTGATTCCTAACACTCAATTAAACACTCAAAAGACACGTTTCCTGTAATATAGTTTTGCTTCTTCATATAGGGATCTGCATGCATTATGATGTTTTGCTACATAATGTGAAAAACGCCCAAAATAAAGGTTTTAGCTAATGTTGTTCCTTTTCTCTATATAGGGTGCTATTCATGCGTTTTAGCGTTTTGGTATTTAGGAAGCTCAAAAACACTAACAAAACTTGTTTCTCCTAATGTCTTTCTATTTCCCCATATAGGATGCTTCGTATGTTTTTTGACGTTTTGGTACATAACAAGGTAAAAAAAAAACACTAAAAAACACATTTTTGGTGATGTTCTGTTTCTCCATTAAGAGATAGAGGATATATTCAATTTTCATTCAGGCAGTTTAGTGTTTGGTACCTAAGAGACTCAAAACACTGATAATGCGCGTTTCTCGTAATGTCCTATCGTTTCCACATACAGGGTACATGCATTTTTTAAGTTGATGTACGTAACAGACTGAAAAAGACTCAAAATACACGGTTTTGGTAAGGTTTTTCTATTTGGTAGGGTTATTCGTGTTTGTTGCACGTGTTTTAGCGTTTTGGAACGTAAAAAGTTTAAAACACTTAAAAGACATGCTTTTAGTAATGTTATTTTGCATTTCTATATAAAGTGCTTTCCATGCTATTTAGCGTTTTCGTGCCTAACACGCTGAAAAACACGTAAAAACACATTTCTTACATTATTGTTTAATTTTCTCGTATAGCGAGCAAGCATTATGGTGTTTTGCTACCTGACAATGTAAAAAAAACAACATTCAAATTACACGATTTTGGTAATGTTTTTCTCTTTCTCCATACAGTGTGCTTCTCATTTATTTTAGCGTTTTGGTACCTAAGAAGCTGAAAAAAAAAAAAAACTCATAATACACGTTTTTTGTCATGTTCTTTCATTTCCTCATATAGGCCCTTTTTGGTGCTTTGGTACCTAACAGGGTGTTTGCATGTATTTTGACATTTTAGTTCGTAAGAACCTAAAAAAACACTCTAAAGAGACGTTTTAGTAGTTTTGTATTCCCCTATAGGGTGATTTCGTTGCTTCTTACTGATTTAGTGCCTAACACGCTCAAAAAATAACAAAAGACAAGTTTCTAGTGATTTCGTTTCATTTCTTCATATAGGTTTGCTTTATATGCATGTTGGCATTTTGGTAATTATCAATGTAAAAAAAATACACGTTTTTGGTAAGTTTGTTCTTTTTCTTCAGAGCACTATTGAAGCTTTTTGCTGATTTGGTATTTAAGAGAGTAATAAAAAAAAGTAACAAACGTTTCTCGTAATGTCCTTTCATTTCCATATGCAGGGTGTTTTGTTTGATGATAGGCGATTTTGTACATAATAAGCTCAAAGACACTCAAAATACACGTTTTTGGTAAATGTATTCTGTTTCTCCATATAGGGTATTTTCATGCGTTTTTAATGTCGTTTCATATATCTATATATGGGTCTTTGCATGCATTTTGGCTTTTTGGTAACTAACAATGTCATAACACTCAAAATGCACGTTTTTTTTTGGGGGGGGGCAATATTGTTCTTTTTCTCCATATAGAGCGTTATTCATGCGTTTTACCCTTTTGATACTAAGAAGGTCAAAAACACCCATAATACACGTTTCTCGTAATGTCTTTTGATTTTTCCCATATAGGGTATTTTCGATTCATTTAGGCGTTTTTTTACGTAACAATCTTATAAAACATTAAAAATACTTGTTTTTGGTAATGTTATTCTGTTTCTCCATAAAGGATGTTTTCTATGTTTTTTTTTTTTTTTATCGTTTTGGTACGTAGGACACTCAAAAGAAACGTTTTCTTAATGTTGTTTTGTATTCCCATATCAGGTGATTTGTATGCTTTTTAGCATTTTTGTGCCTAACACGCTGAAGAACACATTTTAGACACGTTTCTGAAATCTCGTTTCCTTTCCCCAAATAGGGGGCTTTACATGCATTATGGCGTTTTCATTCATAACAATGTGAAAACACTGAAAATATACGTTTTTGGTAATGTTATTTCATATAGAGTGTTATTCATGCATTTTAGCGACTTCGTACCTAATAAGTTAAAGAAAAAAAACACCAATAGTACACATTTTAGTAACGTCTTTTCATTTTCCCATTTAAGATACTATATATGCATTTTGGCGTTTTTCTACTTAACTAACTCAAAAACACTCGAAATATTTGTTTTTGATAATATTTCTCCATGTTTTTTTTTTTTTTCATGCGATTTAGCGTTTCGGTAGGTAAGAAACTCAAAAACACTGAAAACAGACGTTTTTGGTTAAGATGTTTTGTTTTCCTTTATAGGGTGCTTTCCATGCTTTTTAGCGTTTTGGTGCCTAGCACGCCAATAAACATTCAAAAGGCACTTTTCTGGAAATCGCGTTTGCTTTCCTCATTTAGGGTACAAAAACATGTATCAGTAGTGTTTTCGAAAACGCCAAAGTGCATGCAAAGTAAGCTATACTGGAGAAACAAACAAAAACGTGTCTTTTGATTGTTTTCAGCTTTTTACGTACCAAAACACTATAATGCATAGAAAAGAAACTTCATGGAGAAACAGAATAATATTGCCAAAAACGTGTATTTTGAATGTTTTTCAGCTTATTACGTACCAATACGCAAAAATTCATCCATTTCACCCTCTATAGGGTAAAGAGACGACATTCCTAGAAGAAATGTTATTTCGGGGCTTTTCAGCGTTAGGCACCAAAACTCTAAAGAGCATGGGAGACACTCTATATAAAAATCAAAACAACATTATCAAAATGGTGTCTTTTGAGTGTTTTTGAGCTTCTTACGTTCCAAAATGCTAAAACGCGTGCACAATAGCCTTTATCGGGAGACATTACCAAAAACGTATGATTTAAGCGTTTTCCAGCTTTTTAGAAACCAAAACGCCTAAATGGATGTGCGAATCACGTGTTTCAATATTTTATTACCTAAGAAGCTCAAAAACATTTATAATATACGTTTTTGGTAATGTTGTTCTGTTTTTTATATATGGTATTCTGTATAGATTGTCGTACCTAACATGAGGAAAAAACCCATTTGTTTGGTTAATGCTTTTTTCTCCATATAGAGTGATATTCACGTGTTTTAATGTTTTCGTACATAAGATGTTGAAAAACACTCATAATAATATTTTTTCTTAATAGCTTTTCGTTTCTCAATGTCCGTTAATTTGTGTGTATTTTGGCGTTTTCGTACCCAACAAGCTCAAAAACACTCAAAACACACATTTTTGGTAATGTTCTATTTAACCATAAAGGATGTTTTGCACGCTTTTTAGAAATTCGGTACGTAAGAAGCTCAAAAACATTCAAAAGACACATTTTCGATGTTATATATATTTTTTTTCCTATATAGAGTGTTTTCCATGTTCTTTTTTTTTTTGTGGGTTTGGTTTCTAATATGGTCAAAACACTCAAATGACACGTTTCCGGTAATATAATTTCTTTACATCAAATAGTGTGCTGTCTGCATTTTGGCGTTTTGGTAGCTAATGATCGGGAAAACTCTCAAAACACGCGTTTATAGTAATGTTGTCCTCTTTCTCCATAAAGGGTGTTTTTCATGCGTTTTAGAGTTTTAGTACGTAAGAAACTGAAAAACACTCAAAAGACAAGTTTTTGTTAATATTGATTGCTTTTCCTATACAGGTTGTCTTGCATGCACTTTGGTGTTTTTGTATCTAACAAGCTCAAAAACACTCAGCATACAAGTTTTTCGTAATGTTGGTCTGCTTTTTTTTTTTTATGTATGGTGTTCACTATGCTTTTAGGTGTTTTGGTACCTATCATGGGGAAAAAACTCATAAACTACGCTTTTGGTAATGTTGTTTTGTTTCTGCAAATATAGTATTATTCACGTGTTTTAGACTTTTGGTATCTATGAAGCTGAAAAAGACATAATACACCTTTATGTTAATATCGTTTCTTTTACCTATATAGGGTAATTTGCATACATCTTGGAGTTTTGTTACCTAACAAGCTAAAAAAAATCTAAGAACATACGTTTTTGCTAATATTGTTTTGGACGCCTTTTATCGTTTTGTTACGTAAGAAGCTCAAAAACACTCGATTTTGTTAATGTTATCTTGTTTTCCCATATAGGGTGTTTTCCTTGCTTTTTTAGCGTTTTGCTGCCTAATACGCTCAAAACACCTAAATGACAAGTTTCTGGTGGTTTTGCTTCTAGTTTTGTTAATGTTTTTTTTTTCTCTCAAATAGAGTAATATTCACGTGTTTTAGCGTTTTAGTACATAAAAAAATATATAAAAACACTCATAATACACGTTTCTGTTAATATCGTTTCGTTTCCTTAATTAAATAGGGTTCTTTCCATGCAATATGGGGTCTAGTACCTAACAAGTTAAAAGACAATGAAATAAGATTTTTTTCCTAAAGTTTCCCATAAATGTTTCTTTTTTTTTTTTTATGTAGGAAGGATACTGGCCAAGGGCAACAAAAATCTAATAGAAAAAAATGCCCACTGAAATGCCAGTCCCATAAAAGGGTCAAAGCAGTGGTCAAAAATTGGTGGATAAGTGTCTTGAAACCTCCCTCTTGAAGGAATTCAAGTCATAGGAAGGTGGAAATACAGAAGCAGGCAGGGAGTTCCAGAGTTTACCAGAGAAAGGGATAAATGATTGAGAATACTGGTTAACTCTTGCGTTAGAGAGGTGGACAGAATAGGGGTGAGAGAAAGAAGAAAGTCTTGTGCAGCGAGGCCGTGGAAGGAGGAGAGGCATGCAGTTAGCAAGATCAGAAGAGCAGTTGGCATGAAAATAGCGGTAGAAGACAGCTAGATATGCAACATTGCGGCGGTGAGAGAGGGGCTGAAGACAGTCAGTTAGAGAAGAGGAGTTGATGAGACGAAAAGCTCTTGATTCCACCCTGTCTAGAAGAGCAGTATGAGTAGAACCCCTCCAGACATGTGAAGCATACTCCATACATGGACGGATAAGGCCCTTGTACAGAGTTAGCAGCTGTGGGGGTGAGAAAAACTGGCGGAGACGTCTCAGAACACCTAACTTCATAGAAGCTGTTTTAGCCAGAGATGAGATGTGAAGTTTCCAGTTCAGATTATAAGTAAAGGACAGACTGAGGATGTTCATTGTAGAAGAGGGGGACAGTTGAGTGTCATTGAAGAAGAATGGATAGTTGTCTGGAAGGTTGTGTCGAGTTGATAGATGGAGGAATTGAGTTTTTGAGGCATTGAACAATACCAAGTTTGCTCTGCCCCAATCAGAAATTTTAGAAAGATCAGAAGTCAGGCGTTCTGTGGCTTCCCTGCGTGATATGTTTACCTCCTGAAGGGTTGGACGTCTATGAAAAGACGTGGAAAAATGCAGGGTGGTATCATCAGCATAAAAGTGGATAGGACAAGAAGTTTGGTTTAGAAGATCATTAATTAATAATAAGAAGAGAGTGGGTGACAGGACAGAACCCTGAGGAACATCACTGTTAATAGATTTAGGAGAACAGTGACCGTCTACCACAGCAGCAATAGAACGGTCAGAAAGGAAACTTGAGATGAAGTTACAGAGAGAAGGATAGAAACCGTAGGAGGGTAGTTTGGAAAAAAAAACTTTGTGCCAAGGCAACAGCAAAAGTTTCACCAAAGTCTCTAAAAGAGGATGACCAAGACTCAGTAAGGAAAGCCAGAAGATCACCAGTAGAGCGGCCGTGACGGAACCCATACTGGCGATCAGATAGAAGGTTGTAAAGTGATAGATGTTTAAGAATCTTCCTGTTGAGGATAGATTCAAAAACTTTAGATAAGCAGGAAATTAAAGCAAAGGACGGTAGTTTGATTGATTAGAGCGGTTACCCTTTTTAGGAACAGGTTGAATGTAGGCAAACTTCAAGCAACAAGGAAAGGTAGATGTTGACACACAGAGCTGAAAGAGTTTGACTAGGCAAGGTGCAAGCACGAAGGCACAGTTTCGGAGAACAATAGGAGGGACCCCATCAGGTCCATAAGCCTTCCGAGGGTTTAGGCCAGCGAGGGCATGGAAAACATCTTTGCGAAGAATTTTAATATGTGGCATGAAGTAGTCAGAGGGTGGAGGAGAGGGAGGAACAAGCCCAGAATCGTCCAAGGTAGGGTTTTTAGCAAAGGTTTGAGCAAAGAGTTCAGCTTTAGAAATAGATGTGATAGCAGTGGTGCCATCTGGTTGAAGTAGAGGAGGGAAAGAAGAAGAAGCAAAGTTATTGGAGATATTTTTGGCTAGATGCCAGAAATCACGAGGGGAGTTAGATCTTGAAAGGTTTTGACATTTTTTGTTAATGAAGGAGTTTTTGGCTAGTTGGAGAACAAACTTGGCATGGTTCCGGGCAGAAATATAAAGTGCATGAGATTCTGGTGATTCTGGTGGCCCACAAAAGTACTTTTGTGGGCCACCTCTCTATCATGTATAGCACGAGAACAAGCTATGTTAAACCAAGGTTTAGAAGGTTTAGGACGAGAAAAAGAGTGAGGAATGTACGCCTCCATATCAAACACTATCACCTCTGTTATGCGCTCAGCACACAAAGACGGGTTTCTGACACGGAAGCAGTAGTCATTCCAAGGAAAATCAGCAAAATACCTCCTCAGGTCCCCCCAACTAGCAGAGGCAAAACGCCAGAGGCACCTTCGCTTAGGGGGATCCTGAGGAGGGATTGGAGTGATAGGACAAGATAAAGATATGAGATTGCGATCGGAGGAGCCCAACGGAGAAGAAAGGGTGAAGCATAAGCAGAAGGATTAGAGGTCAGGAAAAGGTCAAGAATGTTGGGCGTATCTCCAAGACGGTCAGGAATACAAGTAGGGTGTTGCACCAATAGCTCTAGGTCATGGAGGATAGCAAAGTTGTAGGCTAGTTCACCAGGATGGTCAGTGAAGAGAGAAGAAAGCCAAAGCTGGTGGTGAACATTGAAATCGCCAAACTGCATGCAAAGTACCCTATATCGGAAGAAAACAACTTTATTAATAACGTCAATTTTGAATGTTTTGTTTTTAGTTAATTACGTAACAAAACGCTAAAACGCATGGAAAATAACCTTTATGGAAAAAAAGAACATTACCAAAAACATGCATTTTAGAGTTTCTAAGCTCCTTAGGTAACAAAACACCAATAAGCATGCAAAACACCCTCAATCGGGTAACGGAATGACTTTAACAGAAACGTGTCATTTGGGAGTTTTGAGCATATTAGACGCCAAACGCTAAATCCTTGGAGAACACTCCATTTGGGAAAAGAAAAGAACATTATTAAAAATGTGTCTTTTGAAACTTTTTGAGTTTCTTACGTACCAAACGTGCTAAAACGCATGGATAACACCATCGATGAAGAAACAGAACAGCAGTACCAAAAACGGGTGTATTGAAAGTTTTGAGCTTGTTAGGTACGAGAACGCCAAAATACATGCAGTACATACTGAGAAACGAAACGATATTACATAAATATGTATTATAAGTGTTTTTGAACTTCATAGGTAAGAAAATGCTAAAACACGTGAATAGCACAATATATGGAAAAACACAACAATATCACCAATAACGTGTATTATGAATATTTTTGAGTTTGTAAGGTACCAAAACGGTAAAGTTCATGCAAAGCACCCTATATGAAGAAATAAAACAACATTACCAAAAATGTGTATTAACAATAATTTTGAGCTTGTTAGGTATCAAAATGCTAAAGTGCATGCAGAGCATCCTGTATGGGAAAAGCAAACATTACAAAAAAATTGTGTTTTGAGTATTTCTCAGCTTCTTACTTACCAAAACACTGAAACGCATACAAAACACTCTTCATGGAGAAACAGAAAAAAAAAAACATTGGCAAAAAAGTGTACTTTGAGATTTTTTAGAGCATGTTAGGTAACAAAACACCAAAATGCATGAAAATCACCCGACATTGGGAAACAAAACGATATTAACAGAAACTTCTATTATGAGTGTTTTTCAGCTTTTTATGTACCAACACGCTTAAACACGTGAATAGCACCCTATATAGAGAAATAGAAAATTACCAAAACTTTTATTATGAGTGTTTTTCCTCATATTAGGTACCAAAATGCAAAAATGCATACAAAGCACCCTATATGAAGAAACAAAGCAACATTACCAAAAAATGTGTATTGAGTATTTTTTGAGGTTGTTAGGTACCAAAACGCTAAAGGGAATGCAAAACAAACCTAAATGGAAAAAAAAAAGTAAACATAACCGAAAACATATCTTTTGAGTGTTTTTTTTTTCATCTTACGTACCAAAACACTAAAACATCATGCAAAACACCCTTTACGGATAAACAGAACAACATTGACAAAAACGAGTATTTTGAGTGTTTTTGAGCTTGCTAGGTACAAAAGCTGCATGCAAACCCTCTATGAGATAAAGTAACGACATTACCAGAAACGTGTCATTTGGTTATTTCTTAGCATATTAGTCACCAAAACGCCTAAAAAGAATGGAAAACACTATATATATATATATATATATATATATATATATATATATATATATATATATATATATATATATATATATATATATATATATATATATATATATATATATATATATATATATATATATATATATATATATATATATATATATATATATATATATATATATATATATATATATATATATATATATATATATATATATATATATATATATATATAAACGTCATTATTATAAAAGTGTCTTTTAAGTGTCTTTTGAGGTATTTTGCACGCGTTTTAACTTTTTGGTAAGTAAGAGGCTTTTTGAGCCTCTTACGTACCAAAAAGTTAAAACGTGTGCAAAATACCCTGTAGGAGGAAAAAGAACTACATTACTAAAAACGGAAGTTTTAAAAGTTTTGAGCTTGTTAGGTAACACAACGCCAAAATGTATGCAAATTAACTGATATTGGGAAGCGAAACGATATTAATACAAAAGTGTTTTATGATTGTTTTACAGCTTATGTAGCAAAACGCTAGAACACGTAAATATCAGTCTATATGGGGAAACCGAATAACACTACCAAAAACGTTTATTATGAGTTTTTTCCCCATATTGCGTACCAAAACGACGAAATACATGCAAAGAACTCTATGAAAAAAAAAAAGATTACCAAATACGTGTATCATGAATGTTTTTGATCTTGTTAGGTAACACAAATTCCAAAGTGCATGCAAAGCACCCGATATGGGAAAAGAAGAGAACATTGCCAAAAACGTGTCTTATCAGTGTTTTTTTTTTTTTCTTTTTTAGCTTCTTACGTACCAAAACGCTAAAACGCGTGGAAAACACCCTTTATGGAGAATCAGAACATGACCAAAAACATGTGTTTTCAGTTTTTTCTTGCTTGGTATTTACCAAAACTCCAAAATGCTTGCAAAACACCCTATTTGGGGGTAACGAAAGGACTTTACCAGAAACGTGTCATTTGGGTGTTTTTGAGCGTATTAGGCAACAAAACGCAGAATAGTTTATAAAACACTATTTGGGAAAAAGAAAACATCAAAATAAACGTGACTTTTGAGTATTTTCAGCTTCTTACGAGTACGTACCAAAACAATAAAACGCGAGCAATATATCCTTTATGGGGAAACTTTACCCATAACTTAAGTGTTTTCCAGCTTAATAGGTACCAAAACGCAAAAATGCAAGCAAATGTCCCGATATGGGGAAACGAAACGATATTAACAGAATTTTGTTTTATGAGTATTTTCCACCTTCTTAGGTAACAAACCGATAAAACATATGAATAGTAATCTATAGGGAGAAACAGAAAAACATTACGAAAAACGTGTTATTTTCTTAGGTACTAAAATGCAACAGTTCATGCAAGGCATTTTATATGGGAAAAGATAACAGCATTACTAAAAAGGTGTCTTTTCAGTGTTTTTATATGCAAAGCACCTTATATGTAAAAAAAAATAAAGATAAATAAATAAATAAAAACATGTTTTTGAGTATTTTTGTTTTGTTTTTATCTTACGTACTAAAGCGCTAAAACGCATTCAAAACATCCTTTATGAGAATTTTTTTTTTTTTTTTACAAAAGCGTGTACTTTGAGATTTTTCAGCTTATTAAATAACAAAACGTTAATATGCATGCAAACCACTCTATTTGGGGTAACAACGTGTAATTGAGGTGTTTTTTGAGCGTATTAACCATCAAACGCTAAAATGCATTAATGCAACATTAGCAAAAAAAGTGTGTTTTAATTGTTTTGAGGTTCTTAGATAACAACACGCCAAAATCCATGCAAAGGGCCCGATATGGGGAAACGAAACGATTCTAACAGAAATGTGTATTATGATACCAAAACCCCAAAACACTCTATATGGAGAAGCAGCATTACATAAACCGTGTATTATGAGAGTTTTTCAGTTATTCCAAAACGCCAAAATGCAAACAATGCACCCTATAAAAAGAATTACAACAACCTTACCAAAAACGTATATTATAAGTGTTTTCGAATTTCTTAGGTACCAAAACGCCAAAGTGCATGCAAAGCATCCTATATGGGAAAAAAATAAAATAAAACATTACCTAAAACGTGTGTTTTTAATGCTTTCAGCTTCTTAGGTACAAAAACGTATGTAAAACATCCATCATGGAGAAACAGAACAGCCTTACCAAAAACGTATGTTTCGAGTGTTTCCCAGCTTGTTAGGATCAAAACGCTAAAATGCTTGCAAAGCACGCTAATTTGAACAACAAGACGATATTACCAAAAACGTGTCATATGGGTATTTTTGACCATATTAGGCACAAAAACGCTAAAAAAAAAAACATAGAAAACATGGGAGAACAAAACATTATCAAAATGTGTCTTGATTTTTTTTTTGAGCTTCTAATGCACCAAAACCCTAAAACGTTTGCAAAATACTCTTTATGGAGAAACAGGACAGCATAACCAATAACGGGTGTTTTGAGTATGCATGCAAAAATGCATGCAAATCACATGATATTTAGAAATTAAACGATATTAACGAAAACAAGTATTATCAGCTTTTTTCAGCTTCTTATGTGCCAAAAGGCTAAAACTTGTGAATACCAGTCTGCATTGAGAAACAGAACAACATTACCAAAAATGTGTATTATGAGTGTTTATCCCTATGTTACATACCAAATCGGCAAAACTCATATAAAGCATATATGAAGAAACAGGACGACATGATTAAAAACGTGTGTTTTAAGTGTTTTTCATCTTGTTATATAGCAAAACCAAAAAATGCATGCAAACCACCCTGTTTGGGATAACGGAACATCACCACAAACGTGTCATTTGGGTGTTTTTCAGTATATTAGTAATCAAAGCGCTAGAAAGTATGGAAAACACTCTATATGGAAAAAGAAAACATTACCCAACTTCGGGAAACGAAAAGATATTAACAGAAAAGTGTATTATTATTGTTTTTATTTTTTTACCTTCTTTTTTTACCAAAATCCTAAAATACATGAACAGCAGTCAATATCGAGAAACACAACATTACCAAAAACGTATATTATGAGATTTTTTTTCCCGATGTTAAATATTAAAACTCCAAAATACATACAAAGTACCTTATATGAAGAAACAGAAGAATATTACAAAAAAAAAACAAAAAAATATTACCAAAAAACATGTATTCTTTTTCTCAGGTACCAAAACGCCAAACTGCATGCAAAAGAATCTGTATTGAAAAAGAAAAGAACTTTACCGAAAACTCTTATGAATGTTTTTTTTTTTTTACTCATTTTCTTACGTACGAAAACTCTAAAACGCATGCAACACGTCTTTATTGACAACTAACGTGTGTTTTGAGTGTTTTTCAGCTTATTAGGTACCAAAACGACAAAATACATGCAAAACACCCTACTTTGTGTAATGAAACGACATTACATGAAACGCCCCATTTGAGTTTTTTTTTTTTTCTGCATATTAGACACCAAAAGGGTAAAAAGAATATAAAACTTATATTACCGGAAAAGAAAAGATACCAACATTATCAAAAACCTGTCTTTTGAGTGTTTTGAGCTTATTACGTACCAAATCGCTAAAACGCTCAAAAACTCAATGGGAAAACAAAACATCATTACCAAAAACTGGTATTTTGAGTGTTTTTAAACTTGTTAGGTACTAAAACGCCAAAATGCATGCAAATTAGATTATATTGGGAAATGAAAAGATATTATTATTTTTGTGCTTGTTACTTAACAAAACACTAAAGTGCATGCAAAGAACCGTATTTGGGACAATCAAACAACATTATAAAAAACTTCTTCTGTGTGTTTTCTGCTTCTTATGTACCAAAACGTTACAACGCGTGGAAAACACCACTTATGGAAAAACAGAACAACATTAACAAAATCATGAGTTTTATTTTTAATTTTTTCCACAAAGTTAGGAAGCAAAACCCGAAAATGCATGCAAATCACCTTATTTGGGTAAGGAAATAACATTACCAGAAATGTGCTTTTTATTATTATTATTATGTAAGGCATCAAATGCTAAAAAAAAAAGTAGAAAACACTCTATATGGAAAAATAAAAATGCTTGATGAAAAACATGTCATTTGAGTGCTTCTTACGCACCAAACTGCTAAAACGCATCCAAAACACCGTTTATGGAGGAACAAAAACATCAGCAAAAAATATTTCTTTTGAGTGTTTTTGAGCTTGTTAGGTACCAAAACACCAAAATCCATGCAAATTACCAGACATTGGGAAAAGAAACGATTTTAACAGAAATGTTGTCTTTTTCAACTTCTTATGCAATAAAATGCTAAAATACATGAATAACACTCTATATGGAGAAACGGAGTAACATTATGAAAAACTTGTATTATGAGGGTTTTACCACCTATTAGATACTAAAACTCGAAAATGCATTCAAAGAACCATATATAAAGAAGCAGAACAACATTACCTATGTTGTAATGTACTATGTAATGTACGTGTACTATGAGTGTTTTTCCTCATGTTAGGTACGAAAACGCCAAAATACATACATGAAGAAACTCTACATGAAGAAAAAAATGAACAACATTAACCAAAAACGTGTATTAAAAGTTTTTTGAGCTTGTTAGGTACAAAAGCGCCAAAGTGCATGCAAAACATCCTTTATGGGAAAAGAAAAGAACATTACTAAAACTTGTCTATTGAGTGTTTTACGACTTCTTGCGTACCAAATCGCTATAACGCATGCAAAGTGCTTTTTTTTTTTATGGAGAAATAGAACATTACCAAAAATGTGTATTTTGAGTGTTATCCAGCTTTTTAGGTACTAAAACGCCAAAATGCACGTAAAGCACTCTATTTGGGGTAACGAAATGACATTACAGGAAACCTGAGTATTTTCTAGCTTATTTTTACCAAAACGCTAAAGTGGATGCAAATCACCCTATTTGGGGAAAACAAACAACATTGTAAAAAACGTGTCGTTTGAGTGTTTTTCTTCTTATGTATCAAAACGCTAAAATGCATGCAAAACATCCTTTATGGAGAAACAGAAGATTACCAAACCTGTGTTATAAGTGTCTTACAGCTAGTTAGCAAAACTCCAAAATGCATGCAAAGCAACTTATTTGGGTTAAGGAAACGACATCACCAGAAACATGTTACATGCGTGTTTTTGAGCATATTAGGCAACAAACGATAAAGAGCATGGAAAACAATCTGTATTTGAAAACAAAACATTATGAAAAACGTGTCTTTTGATTTTTTTTTTTTTAGTTTCTTACTTACCAAAACGCTAAATCGCGTCCAAAACACCTTTTATTGGGAAAAAAATAGCAAAAATGTTTTTTTTTTCATTTTTTTTTAGCTTGTTAGTTAACAAAACGCCAAAAATGCAAGCAAAGGAACCGATATGGTGAAACGAAACGATATTAACAGAAACGTGTATTATGAATTTTTTTTTCGGATTTTTAGGTGAGAAAAGGCTAAGACAAGTTTATGGCATTTTATATGGATAAGTAAAACAACATAAAAAAAAAAAAACGTGTATATTGAATGTAATTAACGCCAAATTCCATGCACGACACATTTAATGGTAAAAGAAAACAACGTTACCAAAAACGTGTCTTTTCTGTTTTTTTTTCTTTTTTTTTAAGCTTGTTAGGTACCAAATCACCGGTGTATGCAAAAATTCCCTTTATAGGAGAAGAAAACACAATACTAAAAAAAAAAGTATCTTTTCTTTGTTTTTTTTTCAGCATATTACATATTAAAACGTTAAAACGCATGCAAAACGCCCTTCATGGAGAAATAGAACAGTATTGCCAAAAACGTGTGTTTTGAATTTTTTTAAAAGATTGTTAGGTATTAAAACGCAAAAAAATGCATGCAAAGCACTCTATTTAACGGTAATGAAACGATATAACAAGGAACGTGTCATATGGGTGTTTTGAACATATTATGCACCAAAAAACTAAAAAGCACGGAAAGCACGCGAAAACAAAACATCATTATAAATAAATAACTATATATATATATATATATATATATATATATATATATATATATATATATATATATATATATATATATATATATATATATATATATATATATATATATATATATATATATGTGGAAAGGAAACTAAACGTGCATTAACGTTTTGGTACATATGAAGCTGAAAACACTCAAAATACACACACACACACACACACACACACACACACATATATATATATATATATATATATATATATATATATATATATATATATATATATATATATATATATATATATATATATATATATATATATATATATATATATATATATATGTGGAAAGGAAACTAAACGTGCTTTAACGTTTTGGTACATATGAAGCTGAAAACACCCAAAATACACACACACACACACACACACACACATATATATATATATATATATATATATATATATATATATATATATATATATATATATATATATATATATATATATATATATATATATATATATATATATATATATATATATATATATATATATATATATATATATATATATATATATATATATATATATATATATATATATATATATATGTGTGTGTGTGTGTGTGTGTGTGTGTGTATTTTGAGTGTTTTCAGCTTCATATGTACCAAAACGTTAATGCACGTTTAGTTTCCTTTCCACATATAGTATGGTTTGGATGCACTGAAAATACATGTTTTTGGAAATGGTGTTCGGTTTTTCAACATAGCAGGTATTCACACGTTTTAGCGATTTGGTACCAAAGAAACTCAAAACATACATAATATACGTTTCTCATAAATTCCTTTCTTTTCTCCATATGGGGTGATTTTCAAACATTTTAGCGTTTTGGTACATAATGTGAAAAAAAAACACTCAAAAAGCATATTTTTTGTTCATTTTATTTTTTATCTTTCATCCTTTTTAGCGTTTTAGTATCTAAAAGCTCTGAAACTCTCATAATACATGGTTCTTGTAATGTTTTTTTTTTTTCGTTTCCTAATAGTGCTTTCCATGCATTTTATTTTTTTTTCTACGTAACAGGCTCAAAAACGTTCATTATACTATTTTTTTTTCTGTTTCTCTGTCAAGCGTGTTTTGCATATGTTTTAGGGTCTTAGTAGGTAAGTAGCTCAAAAACACTCAAAAGTTACATGGTTTCATTTCCTATATAGTGAGCTTTCGATGCTTTTTTGTGTTTTCGTGCCAAGCATGGCTATAAACATTCAAAAGACATGTTACTGGAAATGTCGTTTCGTTGCCCAGTACATGGTGCTTCACATACATTTTAGCGTTTTAGTACATAACATTGTAAAAAAAAAAAAAAAAAAAAAAAAAACTCAAAATACACTTTTTTAGTAATTTTGATCTTTTTATTAATATAGAGTGCTATTCGTCTTTAGGTACCTAAGAAGCTCTAAAACACTTAAATTACTCGTTTCTCGTAATATCTTTTCGGTTCATTATATAAGATACTTTGCATCCATTTTGACGTTTTTCTATATAACAAGCTCAAAAACTCTAAACACACTTTTTTGATAAAGTTGTTCTGTTCCCCATAAAGGGTATTTTACATGTGTTTTAGCGTTTTGGTACATAACTAGCTCAAAAACACTCAAAATGCACGTTTTTGGTTAAGTCGTTTTGTTTTTCCATATTTGGTGCTTTGCATTCTTTTAGTCTTTTGGTGCTCAACACGTTCATAAACACTGAAAAGATACGTTCCTTTAACAATGTTAAAAACGCTTAAAAATATGTTTTTGATAATATTGTTCTGTTTCTCCATGAAGAGTGCTGTTCACAAGCATTAGCGTTTTGGTACCTAAGAAACAAAAAAAAAAAAAATGCACATTTCTCAAAATATACTTTCTTTTTTCCATATATGGTGCTTTGCAATCATCTTGGCGTTTTTTTTTTTTTTTAGATAACAAGCTAAAAAGACTCAAAATTCACGTTATTGTGTTTCTCCACAAATTTTGTATACGTTTTAACGTTTTGGTACATAAGAAGCTAAAAAACACTCAAAAGACACTTTCTTGGTGATGTTTTTATTCCCATATAGGGTCATTCCCCTTCTATCTGGCGGTTTGGTGCCTACCACTCTCAAAAACATTCAAAACACATCTTTTCTCGTAATGTCCTTTCGTTTCGGCACATAGGAGCCTTTGCTCCTAAAATAATACACGTGTCTCGTAATGTCCTTTTGTTTCTCCATATAGAGTGTTTTCCATGTATTCTGGCGTTTTTGTAAGGAAAAGAAAAAAAAAGTTCTTTTTTTTGTAATGTTATTCTTTTCTCTATAAAGGGTGTTTTACATGCGTTTTAAGGATTTTGAAAATATTCAAAAGACACGTTTTTGGTGATGTTGTTTTGTATTCCCATATCCGGTATTTTGAATGCTATTTAGGGTTTTGTTGCTTATGCTGAAAATCACGCAAAAGACGTTTCTGGAATTAGTTTCATTTCCCTCTATAGGGAATTTTGCATCCATTTTGGCGTTTTGGTACCTAACACTATAAAGAATATTTTAATTACACGTTTTTGGTAATGTTATTTTTCTCCATAGAACGCTATTTATGCGTATTAGCGTTTTGGTACCTAAGAAGCTCTAAAACACTTATAATACACGTTTTTCGTAATGTCCTTTGGTTTCGCCATATAGGGTGCTATGCATGCATTTTTAGTGTTTCGTTACATAACATGGTGAAAAACACTCAAAACCACGTTTTTGGTAATGTTATTATGTTTCTCCATTAAGAGTGCTATTCAGTTCATTTAATGTTTTGTACTTTAAGATACTCAGACACTCATAATACACGTTTCTCGTAATTTCCTTTCGTTTCCCCATACAGGGTCCTTTGCATGTTTTTTGGTGTTTTTGTATGTAACAAGCTCAAAAACACTCAAAATACACGTTTTTGGTGACGTTATTCTGTTCCTCCATAAAATGTGTTTTGGATGTGTTTTAGCATTTTGGAACGTAAGAAGCATAAAAACGCTTAAAAGACACGTTTTTGGTGATGTTATGTTGTATTCTCATATAGGGTACTTTCCATGCTAATTAGGATGTGTTGAAAAAATACAAAAGATATTTTTCTTGTCATGTCGTTTCATTTACCCCTGTAGAGGAATTTGCAAGCACTTTGGCATTTTATAACCTAACAATGTGAAAAACACTCAAATTACACGTTTTTTTTCGTAATTATGTACTGTTTCTCCAAACAGTGTGCTACTCATGCGTTTTAGCATTTTCCTGCCTAAGAAGCGCAAAATCACTCATAATACACGTTTCTCGTAATATCTTTCCCCATATAGGATGCTTTTGCATGCATTTTGTCGTTTCGGTACCTGAGATGGTTAAAAATACACACACACACACACACACACACAAAAAAAAAAAAAGAAAAAAAAAGTAATATTCCTTTTCTCCATTAAGAGTGCTGTTCATGCTTTGTAGCGTTTTGGTACCTAAGAAACTCAAAAACACTCATAATACGTGTTTTTGTAATGTCGTTTTACTTCATCATATAGGGCGCTTTGCATACATTTTGGTCTTTTTGTACGTAAGAAGCTGAAAAACACTAGAAATAGCCATTTTTTTATTTTTTTTTTTTATCTATGAAATACACGTTACTTTATGATGGTTATTTTGGACGCATTTTAGCGTTTTGGTACATAAGGTCAAAAAATACTCTATAGACGCGCTTTTGCTAGTTTTTTTATTTATTTATTTATTTATTTTATTTTTTTTCCAAATATGGTGCCTTTTTAGTGTTTTGGTTTCTAACACAAAAACAACAGAAGAAACGTAATGTCATTTCGTTTCATCATTAAGAGGGCTTTAGATGCATTTTGGTGTTTTGGTACCTAAGTGCAAAATACAGTCAAAATACTCTTTTTATGTAATGTTGTTCTGTTTGTCCATATAGACTACTACTGAGCCGTTTTAGAGTTTTGGTACTCATTATACACGTTTCTCGTAATGTCCTTTTGTTTCCTTATAAAGGATGCTTTGTATGCTTTTTTGGCGATTCGGAACCTAACAAAGTGGAAAACACCAAAAACACGTTTTTTGCGTTTTGGTGCCTAAAAACTCAAAGACACTCTAAAGCGAGAAACACATTACTAAAGAAGTGTATTTTGAGTGTTTTTCACGTCATCAGGTACTAAAACCGCAAAATGGAGGTAAAGCACCCTATATGGGGAAACGAAACGACATTACCAGAAACGTGTCTTTTAAGTGTTTTTGAGCATGGTAAGCACGGAAACGCTAAGAAACAGAACAACATTACCAAAAACGTATATTTTGAGTGTTTTTCACATTTTCAGCTACCAAAAAGCGCAAAAAAGCATGCAAAGCCAGCTATATGGCGAAATAAAATGACATTATCAAAAACGTGTCTTTTAAGTGTTTTTATTTTCTGTGCGTTAACAGTAAAACGCTAAAAAGCAGTGGAATCACTCCATTTGGGGAAAAAAAGCATTACAAAAACCTGTATTTTCAGTTTTTTTTACACTTTTACATAAAAAAAAAAACGCTAAATCACATGCAAAAACCCTTTTTGGAGAAACAGAATAACATTGCCCAAAACGTTTATTTTTAGTGTTTTGTACTTCTTACTAAGAAAAAAAAAAACACGTCAAAATGCATGCGAAGCACTCTATGAATAGAGGAATGGACAATAAGTGATAAGTGTATTACGAGTGTCTTTGAGTTTTTAGGCACAAAAACGCAAAAAACGTGTTTTTGGTGTTTTCCACTTTGTTAGGTTCCGAATCGCCAAAAAAGCATACAAAGCATCCTTTATAAGGGAACAAAAGGACATTACGAGAAACGTGTATAATGAGTACCAAAACGCTAAAACGGCTCAGTAGTAGTCTATATGGACAAACAGAACAACATTACATAAAAAGAGTATTTTGGCTGTATTTTGCACTTAGGTACCAAAACACCAAAATGCATCTAAAGCCCTCTTAATGATGAAACGAAATGACATTACGTTTCTTCTGTTGTTTTTGTGTTAGAAACCAAAACACTAAAAAGGCACCATATTTGGAAATAAAAAAAAAAAAAAAAATAAATAAATAAAAAAACTAGCAAAAGCGCGTCTATAGAGTATTTTTTGACCTTATGTACCAAAACGCTAAAATGCGTCCAAAATAACCATCATAAAGTAACGTGTATTTCATAGATAAAAAAAAATAAATAAAAAAATGGCTATTTCTAGTGTTTTTCAGCTTCTTACGTACAAAAAGACCAAAATGTATGCAAAGCGCCCTATGTGATGAAGCAAAACGACATTACAAAAACACGTATTATGAGTGTTTTTGAGTTTCTTAGGTACCAAAACGCTACAAAGCGTGAACAGCACTCTTAATGGAGAAAAAGAATATTACTTTTTTTTTTTTTTTTTTTTTTGTGTGTGTGTGTGTGTGTATGTGTATTTTTAACCATCTCAGGTACCGAAACGACAAAATGCATGCAAAAGCATCCTATATGGGGAAAGATATTACGAGAAACGTGTATTATGAGTGATTTTGCGCTTCTTAGGCACGAAAATGCTAAAACGCATGAGTAGCACACTGTTTGGAGAAACAGTACATAATTACGAAAAAAAACGTGTAATTTGAGTGTTTTTCACATTGTTAGGTTATAAAATGCCAAAGTGCTTGCAAATTCCTCTACAGGGGTAAATGAAACGACATGACAAGAAAAATATCTTTTGTATTTTTTCAACACATCCTAATTAGCATGGAAAGTACCCTATATGAGAATACAACATAACATCACCAAAAACGTGTCTTTTAAACGTTTTTATGCTTCTTACGTTCCAAAATGCTAAAACACATCCAAAACACATTTTATGGAGGAACAGAATAACGTCACCAAAAACGTGTATTTTGAGTGTTTTTGAGCTTGTTACATACAAAAAACACCAAAAAACATGCAAAGAACCCTGTATGGGGAAACGAAAGGAAATTACGAGAAACGTGTATTATGAGTGTCTGAGTATCTTAAAGTACAAAACATTAAATGAACTGAATAGCACTCTTAATGGAGAAACATAATAACATTACCAAAAACGTGGTTTTGAGTGTTTTTCACCATGTTATGTAACGAAACACTAAAAATGCATGCATAGCACCCTATATGGCGAAACCAAAGGACATTACGAAAAACGTGTATTATAAGTGTTTTAGAGCTTCTTAGGTACCAAAACGCTAATACGCATAAATAGCGTTCTATGGAGAAAAATAACATTACCAAAAACGTGTAATTAAAATATTCTTTATAGTGTTAGGTACCAAAACGCCAAAATGGATGCAAAATTCCCTATAGAGGGAAATGAAACTAATTCCAGAAACGTCTTTTGCCTGATTTTCAGCATAAACAACAAAACCCTAAATAGCATTCAAAACACCGGATATGGGAATACAAAACAACATCACCAAAAACGTGTCTTTTGAATATTTTCAAAATCCTTAAAACGCATGTAAAACACCCTTTATAGAGAAAAGAATAACATTACAAAAAAAAGAACTTTTTTTTTCTTTTCCTTACAAAAACGCCAGAATACATGGAAAACACTCTATATGGAGAAACAAAAGGACATTACGAGACACGTGTATTATTTTAAGAGCAAAGGCTCCTATGTGCCGAAACGAAAGGACATTACGAGAAAAGATGTGTTTTGAATGTTTTTGAGAGTGGTAGGCACCAAACCGCCAGATAGCAGGGGAATAACCCTATATGGGAATAAAAACATCACCAAGAAAGTGTCTTTTGAGTGTTTTTGAGCTTCTTATGTACCAAAACGTTAAAACGCATACAAAATTTGTGGAGAAACACAATAACGTGAATTTTGAGTCTTTTTAGCTTGTTATCTAAAAAAAAAAAAAAACGCCAAGATGATTGCAAAGCACCATATATGGAAAAAAGAAAGTATATTTTGAGAAATGTGCATTTTTTTTTTTTTTTTGTTTCTTAGGTACCAAAACGCTAATGCTTGTGAACAGCACTCTTCATGGAGAAACAGAACAATATTATCAAAAACATATTTTTAAGCGTTTTTAACATTGTTAAAGGAACGTATCTTTTCAGTGTTTATGAACGTGTTGAGCACCAAAAGACTAAAAGAATGCAAAGCACCAAATATGGAAAAACAAAACGACTTAACCAAAAACGTGCATTTTGAGTGTTTTTGAGCTAGTTATGTACCAAAACGCTAAAACACATGTAAAATACCCTTCATGGGGAACAGAACAACTTTATCAAAAAAAGTGTGTTTAGAGTTTTTGAGCTTGTTATATAGAAAAACGTCAAAATGGATGCAAAGTATCTTATATAATGAACCGAAAAGATATTACGAGAAACGAGTAATTTGAGTGTTTTAGAGCTTCTTAGGTACCTAAAGACGAATAGCACTCTATATTAATAAAAAGATCAAAATTACCAAAAATGTGTATTTTGAGTTTTTTTTTTTTTTTTTTTTACAATGTTATGTACTAAAACGCTAAAATGTATGTGAAGCACCATGTACTGGGCAACGAAACGACATTTCCAGTAACATGTCTTTTGAATGTTTATAGCCATGCTTGGCACGAAAACACAAAAAAGCATCGAAAGCTCACTATATAGGAAATGAAACCATGTAACTTTTGAGTGTTTTTGAGCTACTTACCTACTAAGACCCTAAAACATATGCAAAACACGCTTGACAGAGAAACAGAAAAAAAAAATAGTATAATGAACGTTTTTGAGCCTGTTACGTAGAAAAAAAATAAAATGCATGGAAAGCACTATTAGGAAACGAAAAAAAAAAAAAACATTACAAGAACCATGTATTATGAGAGTTTTAGAGCTTTTAGATACTAAAACGCTAAAAAGGATGAAAGATAAAAAATAAAATGACCAAAAAATATGCTTTTTGAGTGTTTTTTTTCACATTATGTACCAAAACGCTAAAATGTTTGAAAATCACCCCATATGGAGAAAAGAAAGGAATTTATGAGAAACGTATATTATGTATGTTTTGAGTTTCTTTGGTACCAAATCGCTAAAACGTGTGAATACCTGCTATGTTGAAAAACCGAACACCATTTCCAAAAACATGTATTTTCAGTGCATCCAAACCGTACTATATGTGGAAAGGAAACTAAACGTGCATTAACGTTTTGGTACATATGAAGCTGAAAACACTCAAAATACACACACACACACACACACACATATATATATATATATATATATATATATATATATATATATATATATATATATATATATATATATATATATATATATATATATATATATATATATATATATATATATATATATATATATATATATATATATATATATATATATATATATATATATGTGTGTGTGTGTGTGTGTGTGTGTGTGTGTGTGTGTGTGTGTGTGTGTGTGTGTGTATTTTGGGTGTTTTCAGCTTCATATGTACCAAAACGTTAAAGCACGTTTAGTTTCCTTTCCACATATATATATATATATATATATATATATATATATATATATATATATATATATATATATATATATATATATATATATATATATATATATATATATATATATATATATATATATATATATATATATATATATATATATATATATATATATATATATATATATATATATATATATATATATATATATATATATATATATATATATATATATATATATAGTTATTTATTTATAATGATGTTTTTTTTTCGCGTGCTTTCCGTGCTTTTTAGTTTTTTGGTGCATAATATGTTCAAAACACCCATATGACACGTTCCTTGTTATATCGTTTCATTACCGTTAAATAGAGTGCTTTGCATGCATTTTTTTTGCGTTTTAATACCTAACAATCTTTTAAAAAAATTCAAAACACACGTTTTTGGCAATACTGTTCTATTTCTCCATGAAGGGCGTTTTGCATGCGTTTTAACGTTTTAATATGTAATATGCTGAAAAAAAAACAAAGAAAAGATACTTTTTTTTTTAGTATTGTGTTTTCTTCTCCTATAAAGGGAATTTTTGCATACACCGGTGATTTGGTACCTAAGAAGCTTAAAAAAAAGAAAAAAAAAACAGAAAAGACACGTTTTTGGTAACGTTGTTTTCTTTTACCATTAAATGTGTCGTGCATGGAATTTGGCGTTAATTACATTCAATATACACATTTTTTTTTTTTTATGTTGTTTTACTTATCCATATAAAATGCCATAAACTTGTCTTAGCCTTTTCTCACCTAAAAATCCGAAAAAAAATTCCTAATACACGTTTCTGTTAATATCGTTTCGTTTCACCATATCGGTTCCTTTGCTTGCATTTTTGGCGTTTTGTTAACTAACAAGCTAAAAAAAATGAAAAAAAAACATTTTTGCTATTTTTTTCCCAATAAAAGGTGTTTTGGACGCGATTTAGCGTTTTGGTAAGTAAGAAACTAAAAAAAAAAAAAATCAAAAGACACGTTTTTCATAATGTTTTGTTTTCAAATACAGATTGTTTTCCATGCTCTTTATCGTTTGTTGCCTAATATGCTCAAAAACACGCATGTAACATGTTTCTGGTGATGTCGTTTCCTTAACCCAAATAAGTTGCTTTGCATGCATTTTGGAGTTTTGCTAACTAGCTGTAAGACACTTATAACACAGGTTTGGTAATCTTCTGTTTCTCCATAAAGGATGTTTTGCATGCATTTTAGCGTTTTGATACATAAGAAGAAAAACACTCAAACGACACGTTTTTTACAATGTTGTTTGTTTTCCCCAAATAGGGTGATTTGCATCCACTTTAGCGTTTTGGTAAAAATAAGCTAGAAAATACTCAGGTTTCCTGTAATGTCATTTCGTTACCCCAAATAGAGTGCTTTACGTGCATTTTGGCGTTTTAGTACCTAAAAAGCTGGATAACACTCAAAATACACATTTTTGGTAATGTTCTATTTCTCCATAAAAAAAAAAAAAAGCACTTTGCATGCGTTATAGCGATTTGGTACGCAAGAAGTCGTAAAACACTCAATAGACAAGTTTTAGTAATGTTCTTTTCTTTTCCCATAAAGGATGTTTTGCATGCACTTTGGCGCTTTTGTACCTAACAAGCTCAAAAAACTTTTAATACACGTTTTTGGTTAATGTTGTTCATTTTTTTCTTCATGTAGAGTTTCTTCATGTATGTATTTTGGCGTTTTCGTACCTAACATGAGGAAAAACACTCATAGTACACGTACATTACATAGTTCATTACAACATAGGTAATGTTGTTCTGCTTCTTTATATATGGTTCTTTGAATGCATTTTCGAGTTTTAGAATCTAATAGGTGGTAAAACCCTCATAATACAAGTTTTTCATAATGTTACTCCGTTTCTCCATATAGAGTGTTATTCATGTATTTTAGCATTTTATTGCATAAGAAGTTGAAAAAGACATAACATTTCTGTTAAAATCGTTTCTTTTCCCAATGTCTGGTAATTTGCATGCATTTTGGTGTTTTGGTACCTAACAAGCTCAAAAACACTCAAAAGAAATATTTTTTGCTGATGTTTTTGTTCCTCCATAAACGGTGTTTTGGATGCGTTTTAGCAGTTTGGTGCGTAAGAAGCACTCAAATGACATGTTTTTCATCAAGCATTTTTATTTTTCCATATAGAGTGTTTTCTACTTTTTTTTTTAGCATTTGATGCCTTACATAATAATAATAATAAAAAGCACATTTCTGGTAATGTTATTTCCTTACCCAAATAAGGTGATTTGCATGCATTTTCGGGTTTTGCTTCCTAACTTTGTGGAAAAAATTAAAAATAAAACTCATGATTTTGTTAATGTTGTTCTGTTTTTCCATAAGTGGTGTTTTCCACGCGTTGTAACGTTTTGGTACATAAGAAGCAGAAAACACACAGAAGAAGTTTTTTATAATGTTGTTTGATTGTCCCAAATACGGTTCTTTGCATGCACTTTAGTGTTTTGTTAAGTAACAAGCACAAAAATAATAATATCTTTTCATTTCCCAATATAATCTAATTTGCATGCATTTTGGCGTTTTAGTACCTAACAAGTTTAAAAACACTCAAAATACCAGTTTTTGGTAATGATGTTTTGTTTTCCCATTGAGTTTTTGAGCGTTTTAGCGATTTGGTACGTAATAAGCTCAAAACACTCAAAAGACAGGTTTTTGATAATGTTGGTATCTTTTCTTTTCCGGTAATATAAGTTTTATATTCTTTTTACCCTTTTGGTGTCTAATATGCAGAAAAAAAAAAAAACTCAAATGGGGCGTTTCATGTAATGTCGTTTCATTACACAAAGTAGGGTGTTTTGCATGTATTTTGTCGTTTTGGTACCTAATAAGCTGAAAAACACTCAAAACACACGTTAGTTGTCAATAAAGACGTGTTGCATGCGTTTTAGAGTTTTCGTACGTAAGAAAATGAGTAAAAAAAAAAAACATTCATAAGAGTTTTCGGTAAAGTTCTTTTCTTTTTCAATACAGATTCTTTTGCATGCAGTTTGGCGTTTTGGTACCTGAGAAAAAGAATACATGTTTTTTGGTAATATTTTTTTGTTTTTTTTGGTAATATTCTTCTGTTTCTTCATATAAGGTACTTTGTATGTATTTTGGAGTTTTAATATTTAACATCGGGAAAAAAAATCTCATAATATACGTTTTTGGTAATGTTGTGTTTCTCGATATTGACTGCTGTTCATGTATTTTAGGATTTTGGTAAAAAAAGAAGGTAAAAAAATAAAAACAATAATAATACACTTTTCTGTTAATATCTTTTCGTTTCCCGAAGTTGGGTAATGTTTTCTTTTTCCATATAGAGTGTTTTCCATACTTTCTAGCGCTTTGATTACTAATATACTGAAAAACACCCAAATGACACGTTTGTGGTGATGTTCCGTTATCCCAAACAGGGTGGTTTGCATGCATTTTTTGGTTTTGCTATATAACAAGATGAAAACACTTAAAACACACGTTTTTAATCATGTCGTCCTGTTTCTTCATATATGCTTTATATGAGTTTTGCCGATTTGGTATGTAACATAGGGATAAACACTCATAATACACATTTTTGGTAATGTTGTTCTGTTTCTCAATGCAGACTGGTATTCACAAGTTTTAGCCTTTTGGCACATAAGAAGCTGAAAAAAGCTGATAATACTTGTTTTCGTTAATATCGTTTAATTTCTAAATATCATGTGATTTGCATGCATTTTTGCATGCATACTCAAAACACCCGTTATTGGTTATGCTGTCCTGTTTCTCCATAAAGAGTATTTTGCAAACGTTTTAGGGTTTTGGTGCATTAGAAGCTCAAAAAAAAAATCAAGACACATTTTGATAATGTTTTGTTCTCCCATGTTTTCTATGTTTTTTTTTAGCGTTTTTGTGCCTAATATGGTCAAAAATACCCATATGACACGTTTTTGGTAATATCGTCTTGTTGTTCAAATTAGCGTGCTTTGCAAGCATTTTAGCGTTTTGATCCTAACAAGCTGGGAAACACTCGAAACATACGTTTTTGGTAAGGCTGTTCTGTTTCTCCATGATGGATGTTTTACATACGTTTTTGTACCTAAGAAGCTGAAAGCATTAAAAACACACGTTTTAGGTAATGTTTTATTTTATTTTTTTCCCATATAGGATGCTTTGCATGCACTTTGGCGTTTTGGTACCTAAGAAATTCGAAAACACTTATAATATACGTTTTTGGTAAGGTTGTTGTAATTCTTTTTATAGGGTGCATTGTTTGCATTTTGGCGTTTTGGAATAACTGAAAAACTCTCATAATACACGGTTTATGTAATGCTGCTTCTCCATATAGAGTGTTTTGGGGTTTTGGTATCATAATACACATTTCTGTTAGAATCGTTTCGTTTCCCCATATCGGGCCCTTTGCATGGATTTTGGCGTGTTGTTATCTAAGAACCTCAAAACAGTTAAAACACACATTTTTTGCTAATGTTGCATTAATGCATTTTAGCGTTTGATGGTTAATACGCTCAAAAAACACCTCAATTACACGTTGTTACCCCAAATAGAGTGGTTTGCATGCATATTAACGTTTTGTTATTTAATAAGCTGAAAAATCTCAAAGTACACGCTTTTGTAAAAAAAAAAAAAATTCTCATAAAGGATGTTTTGAATGCGTTTTAGCGCTTTAGTACGTAAGATAAAAACAAAACAAAAATACTCAAAAACATGTTTTTATTTATTTATTTATCTTTATTTTTTTTTACATATAAGGTGCTTTGCATATAAAAACACTGAAAAGACACCTTTTTAGTAATGCTGTTATCTTTTCCCATATAAAATGCCTTGCATGAACTGTTGCATTTTAGTACCTAAGAAAATAACACGTTTTCCGTAATGTTTTTCTGTTTCTCCCTATAGATTACTATTCATATGTTTTATCGGTTTGTTACCTAAGAAGGTGGAAAATACTCATAAAACAAAATTCTGTTAATATCGTTTCGTTTCCCCATATCGGGACATTTGCATGCATTTTTGCGTTTTGGTACCTATTAAGCTGGAAAACACTTAAGTTATGGGTAAAGTTTCCCCATAAAGGATATATTGCTCGCGTTTTATTGTTTTGGTACGTACTCGTAAGAAGCTGAAAATACTCAAAAGTCACGTTTATTTTGATGTTTTCTTTTTCCCAAATAGTGTTTTATAAACTATTCTGCGTTTTGTTGCCTAATACGCTCAAAAACACCCAAATGACACGTTTCTGGTAAAGTCCTTTCGTTTCCCCCAAATAGGGTGTTTTGCAAGCATTTTGGAGTTTTGGTAAATACCAAGCAAGAAAAAACTGAAAACACATGTTTTTGGTCATGTTCTGATTCTCCATAAAGGGTGTTTTCCACGCGTTTTAGCGTTTTGGTACGTAAGAAGCTAAAAAAGAAAAAAAAAAAAAAACACTGATAAGACACGTTTTTAGCAATGTTCTCTTCTTTTCCCATATCGGGTGCTTTGCATGCACTTTGGAATTTGTGTTACCTAACAAGATCAAAAACATTCATGATACACGTATTTGGTAATCTTTTTTTTTTCATAGAGTTCTTTGCATGTATTTCGTCGTTTTGGTACGCAATATGGGGAAAAAACTCATAATAAACGTTTTTGGTAGTGTTATTCGGTTTCCCCATATAGACTGATATTTACGTGTTCTAGCGTTTTGCTACATAAGCTGTAAAACAATCATAAAACACTTTTGTATTAATATCGTTTCGCTTCCCAATATCAGTTAATTTGCATACATTTTGGCGTTGTGTTACCTAACAAGCTCAAAACTTTTAAAACTTCCGTTTTTAGTAATGTAGTTCTTTTTCCTCCTACAGGGTATTTTGCACACGTTTTAACTTTTTGGTACGTAAGAGGCTCAAAAAGCCTCTTACTTACCAAAAAGTTTAAACGCGTGCAAAATACCTCAAAAGACACTTAAAAGACACTTTTATAATAATGACGTTTATATATATATATATATATATATATATATATATATATATATATATATATATATATATATATATATATATATATATATATATATATATATATATATATATATATATATATATATATATATATATATATATATATATATATATATATATATAGTGTTTTCCATTCTTTTTAGGCGTTTTGGTGACTAATATGCTAAGAAATAACCAAATGACACGTTTCTGGTAATGTCGTTACTTTATCTCATAGAGGGTTTGCATGCAGCTTTTGTACCTAGCAAGCTCAAAAACACTCAAAATACTCGTTTTTGTCAATGTTGTTCTGTTTATCCGTAAAGGGTGTTTTGCATGATGTTTTAGCGTTTTGGTACGTAAGATGAAAAAAAAAAACACTCAAAAGATATGTTTTCGGTTATGTTTACTTTTTTTTTTCCATTTAGGTTTGTTTTGCATTCCCTTTAGCGTTTTGGTACCTAACAACCTCAAAAAATACTCAATACACATTTTTTGGTAATGTTGCTTTGTTTCTTCATATAGGGTGCTTTGTATGCATTTTTGCATTTTGGTACCTAATATGAGGAAAAACACTCATAATAAAAGTTTTGGTAATTTTCTATTTCTCTATATAGGGTGCTATTCACGTGTTTAAGCGTGTTGGTACATAAAAAGCTGAAAAACACTCATAATAGAAGTTTCTGTTAATATCGTTTTGTTTCCCAATGTCGGGTGATTTTCATGCATTTTGGTGTTTTGTTACCTAACATGCTCTAAAAAATCTCAAAGTACACTTTTTTGCCAATGTTTTTTTTTTCTGTTTCTCCATGAAGAGTGTTTTGTATGCGTTTCAGTGTTTTGGTAAGTAAGAAGCTGAGAAATACTCAAAACACAATTTTTTTGTAATGTTTGCTTTTCCCATACAGGATGCTCTGCATGCACTTTAGCATTTTGATACCTAACAAGCTCAAAATTATTGTTAATACACATTTTTGGTAATGTTGTTTTATTTCTTTATAGGGTGCTTTGCATGAACTTTACCGTTTTGGTACCTTACAAACTCAAAAATATTCATAATACACGTTATTGGTGATATTGTTCTGTTTTTCCATATATTGTGCTATTCACGTGTTTTAGCATTTTCTTACCTATGAAGTTCAAAAACACTTATAATACATATTTATGTAATATCGTTTCGTTTCTCAGTATGTACTGCATGTATTTTGGCGTTCTCGTACCTAACAAGCTCAAAACTTTCAATACACCCGTTTTTGGTACTGCTGTTCTGTTTCTTCATCGATGGTGTTATCCATGCGTTTTAGCACGTTTGGTACGTAAGAAACTCAAAAAGTTTCAAAAGACACATTTTTAATAATGTTCTTTTCTTTTCCCAAATGGAGTGTTCTCCAAGGATTTAGCGTTTGGCGTCTAATATGCTCAAAACTCCCAAATGACACGTTTCTGTTAAAGTCATTCCGTTACCCGATTGAGGGTGTTTTGCATGCTTATTGGTGTTTTGTTACCTAAGGAGCTTAGAAACTCTAAAATGCATGTTTTTGGTAATGTTCTTTTTTTCCATAAAGGTTATTTTCCATGCGTTTTAGCGTTTTGTTACGTAATTAACTAAAAACAAAACATTCAAAATTGACGTTATTAATAAAGTTGTTTTCTTCCGATATAGGGTACTTTGCATGCAGTTTGGCGATTTCAATGTTCACCACCAGCTTTGGCTTTCTTCTCTCTTCACTGACCATCCTGGTGAACTAGCCTACAACTTTGCTATCCTCCATGACCTAGAGCTATTGGTGCAACACCCTACTTGTATTCCTGACCGTCTTGGAGATACGCCCAACATTCTTGACCTTTTCCTGACCTCTAATCCTTCTGCTTATGCTTCACCCTTTCTTCTCCGTTGGGCTCCTCCGATCGCAATCTCATATCTTTATCTTGTCCTATCACTCCAATCCCTCCTCAGGATCCCCCTAAGCGAAGGTGCCTCTGGCGTTTTGCCTCTGCTAGTTGGGGGGACCTGAGGAGGTATTTTGCTGATTTTCCTTGGAATGACTACTGCTTCCGTGTCAGAAACCCGTCTTTGTGTGCTGAGCGCATAACAGAGGTGATAGTGTTTGATATGGAGGCGTACATTCCTCACTCTTTTTCTCGTCCTAAACCTTCTAAACCTTGGTTTAACATAGCTTGTTCTCGTGCTATACATGATAGAGAGGTGGCCCACAAAAGGTACTTTTGTGGGCCACCAGAATCACCAGAATCTCATGCACTTTATATTTCTGCCCGGAACCATGCCAAGTTTGTTCTCCAACTAGCCAAAAACTCCTTCATTAACAAAAAATGTCAAAACCTTTCAAGATCTAACTCCCCTCGTGATTTCTGGCATCTAGCCAAAAATATCTCCAATAACTTTGCTTCTTCTTCTTTCCCTCCTCTACTTCAACCAGATGGCACCCCTGCTATCACATCTATTTCTAAAGCTGAACTCTTTGCTCAAACCTTTGCTAAAAACCCTACCTTGGACGATTCTGGGCTTGTTCCTCCCTCTCCTCCACCCTCTGACTACTTCATGCCACATATTAAAATTCTTCGCAAAGATGTTTTCCATGCCCTCGCTGGCCTAAACCCTCGGAAGGCTTATGGACCTGATGGGGTCCCTCCTATTGTTCTCCGAAACTGTGCCTCCGTGCTTGCACCTTGCCTAGTCAAACTCTTTCAGCTCTGTCTGTCAACATCTACCTTTCCTTGTTGCTTGAAGTTTGCCTACATTCAACCTGTTCCTAAAAAGGGTAACCGCTCTAATCCCTCAAACTACCGTCCTTTGCTTTAATTTCCTGCTTATCTAAAGTTTTTGAATCTATCCTCAACAGGAAGATTCTTAAACATCTATCACTTTACAACCTTCTATCTGATCGCCAGTATGGGTTCCGTCACGGCCGCTCTACTGGTGATCTTCTGGCTTTCCTTACTGAGTCTTGGTCATCCTCTTTTAGAGACTTTGGTGAAACTTTTGCTGTTGCCTTGGCACAAAGTTTTTTTTTCCAAACTACCCTCCTACGGTTTCTATCCTTCTCTCTGTAACTTCATCTCAAGTTTCCTTTCTGACCGTTCTATTGCTGCTGTGGTAGACGGTCACTGTTCTCCTAAATCTATTAACAGTGATGTTCCTCAGGGTTCTGTCCTGTCACCCACTCTCTTCTTATTATTAATTAATGATCTTCTAAACCAAACTTCTTGTCCTATCCACTCCTATGCTGATGATACCACCCTGCATTTTTCCACGTCTTTTCATAGACGTCCAACCCTTCAGGAGGTAAACATATCACGCAGGGAAGCCACAGAACGCCTGACTTCTGATCTTTCTAAAATTTCTGATTGGGGCAGAGCAAACTTGGTATTGTTCAATGCCTCAAAAACTCAATTCCTCCATCTATCAACTCGACACAACCTTCCAGACAACTATCCCCTCTTCTTCAATGACACTCAACTGTCCCCCTCTTCTACAATGAACATCCTCAGTCTGTCCTTTACTTATAATCTGAACTGGAAACTTCACATCTCATCTCTGGCTAAAACAGCTTCTATGAAGTTAGGTGTTCTGAGACGTCTCCGCCAGTTTTTCTCACCCCCACAGCTGCTAACTCTGTACAAGGGCCTTATCCGTCCATGTATGGAGTATGCTTCACATGTCTGGAGGGGTTCTACTCATACTGCTCTTCTAGACAGGGTGGAGTCAAGAGCTTTTCGTCTCATCAACTCCTCTCCTCTAACTGACTGTCTTCAGCCCCTCTCTCACCGCCGCAATGTTGCATATCTAGCTGTCTTCTACCGCTATTTTCATGCCAACTGCTCTTCTGATCTTGCTAACTGCATGCCTCCCCTCCTTCCACGGCCTCGCTGCACAAGACTTTCTTCTTTCTCTCACCCCTATTCTGTCCACCTCTCTAACGCAAGAGTTAACCAGTATTCTCAATCATTCATCCCTTTCTCTGGTAAACTCTGGAACTCCCTGCCTGCTTCTGCATTTCCACCTTCCTATGACTTGAATTCCTTCAAGAGGGAGGTTTCAAGACACTTATCCACCAATTTTTGACCACTGCTTTGACCCTTTTATGGGACTGGCATTTCAGTGGGCATTTTTTTCTATTAGATTTTTGTTGCCCTTGGCCAGTATCCTTCCTACATAAAAAAAAAAAAGAAACATTTATGGGAAACTTTAGGAAAAAAATCTTATTTCATTGTCTTTTAACTTGTTAGGTACTAGACCCCATATTGCATGGAAAGAACCCTATTTAATTAAGGAAACGAAACGATATTAACAGAAACGTGTATTATGAGTGTTTTTATATATTTTTTTATGTACTAAAACGCTAAAACACGTGAATATTACTCTATTTGAGAGAAAAAAAAACATTAACAAAACTAGAAGCAAAACCACCAGAAACTTGTCATTTAGGTGTTTTGAGCGTATTAGGCAGCAAAACGCTAAAAAAGCAAGGAAAACACCCTATATGGGAAAACAAGATAACATTAACAAAATCGAGTGTTTTTGAGCTTCTTACGTAACAAAACGATAAAAGGCGTCCAAAACAATATTAGCAAAAACGTATGTTCTTAGATTTTTTTTAGCTTGTTAGGTAACAAAACTCCAAGATGTATGCAAATTACCCTATATAGGTAAAAGAAACGATATTAACATAAAGGTGTATTATGTCTTTTTCAGCTTCATAGATACCAAAAGTCTAAAACACGTGAATAATACTATATTTGCTGAAACAAAACAACATTACCAAAAGCGTAGTTTATGAGTTTTTTCCCCATGATAGGTACCAAAATACCTAAAAGCATAGTGAACACCATACATAAAAAAAAAAAAAAAAAACAGACCAACATTACGAAAAACTTGTATGCTGAGTGTTTTTGAGCTTGTTAGATACAAAACACCAAAGTGCATGCAAAACAACCTGTATAGGAAAAGCAATCAATATTAACAAAAACTTGTCTTTTGAGTGTTTTTCAGTTTCTTACGTACTAAAACTCTAAAACGCATGAAAAACACCCTTTATGGAGAAAGAGGACAACATTACTATAAACGCGTGTTTTGAGAGTTTTCCCGATCATTAGCTACCAAAACGCCAAAATGCAGACAGCACACTATTTGATGTAAAAAAATTATATTACCGGAAACGTGTCATTTGAGTGTTTTGACCATATTAGAAACCAACCCCACAAAAAAAAAAGAACATGGAAAACACTCTATATAGGAAAAAAAATATATATAACATCGAAAATGTGTCTTTTGAATGTTTTTGAGCTTCTTACGTACCGAATTTCTAAAAAGCGTGCAAAACATCCTTTATGGTTAAATAGAACATCACCAAAAATGTGTGTTTTGAGTGTTTTTGAACTTGTTGGGTACGAAAACGCCAAAATACACACAAATTAACGGACATTGAGAAACGAAAAGCTATTAAGAAAAAATATTATTATGAGTGTTTTTCAACATCTTATGTACGAAAACATTAAAACACGTGAATATCACTCTATATGGAGAAAAAAGCATTAACCAAACAAATGGGTTTTTTCCTCATGTTAGGTACGACAATCTATACAGAATACCATATATAAAAAACAGAACAACATTACCAAAAACGTATATTATAAATGTTTTTGAGCTTTTTAGGTAATAAAATATTGAAACACGTGATTCGCACATCCATTTAGGCGTTTTGGTTTCTAAAAAGCTGGAAAACGCTTAAATCATACGTTTTTGGTAATGTCTCCCGATAAAGGCTATTGTGCACGCGTTTTAGCATTTTGGAACGTAAGAAGCTCAAAAACACTCAAAAGACACCATTTTGATAATGTTGTTTTGATTTTTATATAGAGTGTCTCCCATGCTCTTTAGAGTTTTGGTGCCTAACGCTGAAAAGCCCCGAAATAACATTTCTTCTAGGAATGTCGTCTCTTTACCCTATAGAGGGTGAAATGGATGAATTTTTGCGTATTGGTACGTAATAAGCTGAAAAACATTCAAAATACACGTTTTTGGCAATATTATTCTGTTTCTCCATGAAGTTTCTTTTCTATGCATTATAGTATTTTGGTACGTAAAAAGCTGAAAACAATCAAAAGACACGTTTTTGTTTGTTTCTCCAGTATAGCTTACTTTGCATGCACTTTGGCGTTTTCGAAAACACTACTGATACATGTTTTTGTACCCTAAATGAGGAAAGCAAACGCGATTTCCAGAAAAGTGCCTTTTGAATGTTTATTGGCGTGCTAGGCACCAAAACGCTAAAAAGCATGGAAAGCACCCTATAAAGGAAAACAAAACATCTTAACCAAAAACGTCTGTTTTCAGTGTTTTTGAGTTTCTTACCTACCGAAACGCTAAATCGCATGAAAAAAAAAAAAAAACATGGAGAAATAATATTATCAAAAACAAATATTTCGAGTGTTTTTGAGTTAGTTAAGTAGAAAAACGCCAAAATGCATATATAGTATCTTAAATGGGAAAATGAAAAGACGTTACTAAAATGTGCACTATTGGTGTTTTTTTTTTTTTAACTTATTAGGTACGAAGTCGCTAAAATGCATGAATAACACTCTATATGAAATAACATTACCAAAAACGTATATTTTCAGTGTTTTCACATTGTTATGAATGAAAACGCCATAATGCATGTAAAGCCCCCTATTTGGGGAAAGGAAACGAGATTTCAGAAACGTGTCTAAAATGTGTTCTTCAGCGTGTTAGGCACAAAAATGCTAAAAAGCATACAAATCACCTGATATGGGAATACAAAACAACATTAAGAAAACGTTTCTTTTGAGTGTCCTACGTACCAAAACGATAAAAAAAAAAACATAGAAAACATCCTTTATGGAGAAACAGAATAACATTACCAAAAACAAGTATTTTTAATGTTTTATAAGATTGTTACGTAAAAAAAACGCCTAAATGAATCGAAAATACCCTATATGGGAAAAATCAAAAGACATTACGAGAAACGTGTATTATGGGTGTTTTTGACCTTCTTAGTATCAAAAGGGTAAAACGCATGAATAACGCTCTATATGGAGAAAAAGAACAATATTGCCCCCCCCCCAAAAAAAAACGTGCATTTTGAGTGTTATGACATTGTTAGTTACCAAAAAGCCAAAATGCATGCAAAGACCCATATATAGATATATGAAACGACATTAAAAACGCATGAAAATACCCTATATGGAGAAACAGAATACATTTACCAAAAACGTGTATTTTGAGTGTCTTTGAGCTTATTATGTACAAAATCGCCTATCATCAAACAAAACACCCTGCATATGGAAATGAAAGGACATTACGAGAAACGTTTGTTATTTTTTTTTATTACTCTCTTAAATACCAAATCAGCAAAAAGCTTCAATAGTGCTCTGAAGAAAAAGAACAAACTTACCAAAAACGTGTATTTTTTTTACATTGATAATTACCAAAATGCCAACATGCATGTAAAGCAAACCTATATGAAGAAATGAAACGAAATCACTAGAAACTTGTCTTTTGTTATTTTTTGAGCGTGTTAGGCACTAAATCAGTAAGAAGCAACGAAATCACCCTATAGGGGAATACAAAACTACTAAAACGTCTCTTTAGAGTGTTTTTTTAGGTTCTTACGAACTAAAATGTCAAAATACATGCAAACACCCTGTTAGGTACCAAAGCACCAAAAAGGGCCTATATGAGGATATGAAAGAACATGACAAAAAACGTGTATTATGAGTTTTTTTTTTCAGCTTCTTAGGTACCAAAACGCTAAAATAAATGAGAAGCACACTGTATGGAGAAAGAGAAAAACATTACCAAAATCGTGTAATTTGAATGTTGTTTTTTTTACATTGTCAGGTAGCAAAACACCATAATGCTTGCTCGCTATACGAGAAAATTAAACAATAATGTAAGAAATGTGTTTTTACGTGTTTTTCAGCGTGTTAGGCACGAAAACGCTAAATAGCATGGAAAGCACTTTATATAGAAATGCAAAATAACATTACTAAAAGCATGTCTTTTAAGTGTTTTAAACTTTTTACGTTCCAAAACGCTAAAACACGTGCAACAAACACGAATAACCCTACCAAATAGAAAAACCTTACCAAAACCGTGTATTTTGAGTCTTTTTCAGTCTGTTACGTACATCAACTTAAAAAATGCATGTACCCTGTATGTGGAAACGATAGGACATTACGAGAAACGTGCATTATCAGTGTTTTGAGTCTCTTAGGTACCAAACACTAAACCGCCTGAATGAAAATTGAATATATCCTATATCTCTTAATGGAGAAACAGAACATCACCAAAAATGTGTTTTTTAGTGTTTTTTTTTTTTACCTTGTTATGTACCAAAACGTCAAAAAACATACGAAGCATCCTATATGGGGAAATAAAAAGACATTAGGAGAAACAAGTTTTGTTAGTGTTTTTGAGCTTCCTAAATACCAAAACGCTAAAACGCATGAATAGCACCCTATATAGAGAAAAGGAACAACATTAGCTAAAACCTTTATTTTGGGCGTTTTTCACATTATGTAGCAAAACATCATAATGCATGCAGATCCCTATATGAAGAAGCAAAACTATATTACAGGAAACGTGTCTTTTGAGTGTTTAATTGAGTGTTGGGAATCAAAATGCTAAAAAGCATTGAAAGCACCCTATTTGGCAATATAAAATAACATTACCAAGAAAGTATCTTTAGAGTGTTTTTGACCTTCTTACGTCCAATATCGCTGAAACGCATGCAAAACAACCTTTATGGAGAAACAGAATAACATTACCAAAAACTTGTATTTTGATTGTTTTTGTGCTTGTTAAGTACAAAAATGCCAAATTACACGCAAAGCATCCTACATGGAGAAAACAAAGGATATTACGAGAAAAGTGTATTATGAGAGATTTTGAGCTTTTTAGGTACCAAGACTCAAAGACACATGATTAGCACTTTATATGGAAAAACAACTCTACCGAAAACTTTTACTTAAACTCTTTTTCATAATGTTAAGTACCAAAAGACAAGATGCATTGGAAGCCCCCTTTATCGGGAAACGAAACGACATTATCATCAACGTGCCTTTTGAGTGTTTTTCAACGTGTTAGACACCAGAACGCTAAAAAGCATGGAAAGCACTCTATAAAGGAATACAAAACAACATTACTAAAAACGTGTTTCATAGGTTCTTATGTACAGAAACGCTAAAACCTATGCAAAACACCCTTTATGGAAAAGCGAAATAAATATTTCGTTGATAAATTACATTCAGGACAGTTAGGGAACATCCCTTACAGAAGAAAAAAATCGCAGAAGAATGATCCTAAATGGATGACTGAGGTTAAAACACTACATAGGGCGAAGGAGAAGTATATATGAGATTAAAGACAGGGCAAGTGGTTTTAAGGCCATAATATAATGAATTAGAAAAGTCAGGAGTTTAACAAGGAAAGCTAAAAATAGTTATGAATTAAAGGTAGCCAGCCAAGCGAAGATGGACCTCAAGGGATTTTATCAGGCATATAAGACGAAGAATAAAGAAACAATAGTTCCTTAAAGACAGCAGAATGGGACTTGATTAGTTGTTGAGAGGAGATTAGTAAAATTGTGAGCGAGTATTTTTTAATTGTCTTTGCTCAGGAAAACATGCAGGATTTGCCGAATAGTGAGAAGATATTTAGAGTAGAAGAGGATGAGAAGCTGACAGATATTACCATAACTAAAAGAGATAGTGGAACAGGAGATAGATAAGTTGAAAAGTTCAAGTCACCAGGACCAGATGAAATATATTCCACAGTATTTAAGGAAAGGAAAAAGGTTATAAGTAATCTGTTAGTTTCTGTCCTTAGGAAATTACTTTAGTCATATGAGGTATCGGTAATTTGGAGGCAGGCGAATATAGTACCTACCTTTAAGAAAGGAGATAAAACTTTAACGTCTAACCTGTCAGCTTAACTTCTGTTGAATGTAAAATAATGGAGTCAATAATAGCGAAGAACATTTAAGAGCATTTAGACAAACATAACTTGATAACTGAGTTACAGCACGGCTTCTGGAATGGGGAGTCTTACCTGAGAAACTTGGTAAGTTTATACAGTAAGGTTTACAAGGCGGCAGATAATGGTGATAGTTATGGCATCCTATATCAGGACTTTAGTAAAGCGTTTGACAAGGTACCCTATCAGAGGCTACTGAGAAATGTTAGGGCGCACGAGAGAGATGAGGTGTTTAGATTGGATAAGGTCATGGCTAAGCGTCAGGCGGCAGAGTGTTGTAATAAACGGCTCTAAATTGGAGTGGGGTCAAGTAATTAGAGGGGTGACAAAAGGATTATTAGTATTAGGGCCGATGTTGTTAGTAATATATGTCAATGGCTTGGATAGTGGAATTAGTATTGTTGTTAGTAAATTTGCGGATGACACGAGAAAATGTAGATTAATTAGGTCAGAATCGCATACCATCGCCTTGCAGGCAGATTTGAATAGGTTGAACGAATGGACGGACAGATGGCAAATGCAGTTTAATGTCAACAAATGCAAAGCACTTAGCGTAAGTAGAAGAAACCCACACAGTAGTTACACAATGAACAACCAAGTTCTGGTAGGTTCAGGGTAAGTAAAAGATTTGAGATTTAAGGTTATATCTGAACTCCGTCTAAGAAAGCAATGCAAAGAGGTCAGAAACAAAGCAAATAGTGTATTATGATTCATTTTCAGGAGTGCTAAAAGTAGAACTCCCGAAGCAATATTAAAGTTACATTTGGCGCTGGTCAGACTTCATCTAGACTACGCTGTCCAATTCTGGTCACCACATCACAGGAAGGATAAAGGTCTATTAGAATCAGTACAAAGGAAAATGACCAAAAGGATAGAGAGGATGAGGAGTATTCCTTACGAAGCGATATTCAAGCTGTTAAATTTACATTCTTTAAAGAGACGTAGGTTAAGAGTGGACCTAATAGAAATCTTTTAGTGGTATATGGGTTATAATAAAGGGACCATAAGGAAAATTCTTAGAATCTGTAAATATGCTAGAACAAGAAAAACGGGTTCAAGCCTAAAAACTTGATGTTCAAAAAGGAGACAGGAAGAAATTGGTTCTCAAATAGAGTAGTAGATAATTGGAACGGACGTAGTAATCAAGCTGTTAGTGCTCAGGCATTTGGGAACAGTAAGAGAAAATTACACATTTATGGATGGGGATGATAGGTGGAAACAGGTAGGCATATTTCATACAAGTATTGCCACTTGTAGGCCTGATGCCTTCTTGCAGATTTACTTATTTCTTATGTTTTTATGTTCTTATTACCAAAAGCGTGTATTTTCAGTGTTTTTCAGCTATTACGTGAAAAAAAAGCCAAAATGCATGCAAAGCACCCTATATGAAGAAAAAGAGCGACGTTACGAGAAACGTGCATTATGAGTGTTTTTAAGATTCTTAGATACCAAAACGCTGAAACTCATGAATAACACTCCTAATTGAGATTTTTATTTTTTTTTTTATGTAGGAAGGATACTGGCCAAGGGCAACAAAAATCTAATAAAAAAAAATGCCCACTGAAATGCCAGTCCCTCAAAAGGGTCAAAGCAGTGGTCAAAAATTGGTGGATAAGTGTCTTGAAACCTCCCTCTTGAAGGAATTCAAGTCATAGGAAGGTGGAAATGTGGAAATAAAGAAGCAGGCAAGGAGTTCCAGAGTTTACCAGAGAAAGGGATGAATGATTGAGAATACTGGTTAACTCTTGCGTTAGAGAGGTGGACAGAATAGGGGTGAGAGAAAGAAGAAAGTCTTGTGCAGCGAGGCCGTGGAAGGAGGAGAGGCATGCAGTTAGCAAGATCAGAAGAGCAGTTGGCATGAAAATAGCGGTAGAAGACAGCTAGATATGCAACATTGCGGCGGTGAGAGAGGGGCTGAAGACAGTCAGTTAGAGGAGAGGAGTTGATGAGACGAAAAGCTCTTGATTCCACCCTGTCTAGAACAGCAGTATGAGTGGAATCCCCCCAGACATGTGAAGCATACTCCATACATTGACGGATAAGGCCCTTGTACAGAGTTAGCAGCTGGGGGGGTGAGAAAAACTGGCGGAGACGTCTCAGAACACCTAACTTCATAGAAGCTGTTTTAGCTAGAGATGAGATGTGAAGTTTCCAGTTCAGATTATAAGTAAAGGACAGACCGAGGATGTTCAGTGTAGAAGAGGGGGACAGGTTGAGTGTCATTGAAGAAGAGGGGATAGTTGTCTGGAAGATTGTGTCGAGTTGATAGATGGAGGAATTGAGTTTTTGAGGCATTGAACAATACCAAGTTTGCTCTGCCCCAATCAGAAATTTTAGAAATATCAGAAGTCAGGCGTTCTGTGGCTTCCCTGCGTGATATGTTTACCTCCTGAAGGGTTGAACGTCTATGAAAAGACGTGGAAAAGTGCAGGGTGGTATCATCAGCATAGGAGTGGATAGGACAAGAAGTTTGGTTTAGAAGATCATTAATGAATAATAAGAAGAGAGTGAGTGACAGGACAGAACCCTGAGGAACACCACTGTTAATAGATTTAGGAGAAGAACAGTGACCGTCTACCACAGCAGCAATAGAACGGTCAGAAAGGAAACTTGAGATGAAGTTACAGAGAGAAGGATAGAAACCGTAGGAGGGTAGTTTGGAAATCAAAGCTTTGTGCCAGACTCTATCAAAGGCTTTTGATATGTCCAAGGCAACAGCAAAAGTTTCACCAAAGTCTCTAAAAGAGGATGACCAAGACTCAGTAAGGAAAGCCAGAAGATCACCAGTAGAGCGGCCTTGACGGAACCCATACTGGCGATCAGATAGAAGGTTGTGAAGTGATAGATGTTTAAGAATCTTCCTGTTGAGGATAGATTCAAAAGCTTTATATAAGCAGGAAATTAAAGCAATAGGACGGTAGTTTGAGGGATTAGAGCGGTCACCCTTTTTAGGAACAGGTTGAATGTAGGCAAACTTCCAGCAAGAAGGAAAGGTAGATGTTGACAGACAGAGCTGAAAGAGTTTGACTAGGCAAGGTGCAAGCACGGAGGCACAGTTTCGGAGAACAATAGGAGGGACCCCATCAGGTCCATAAGCCTTCCGAGGGTTTAGGCCAGCGAGGGCATGGAAAACATCATTACGAAGAATTTTAATACGTGGCATGAAGTAGTCAGAGGGAGGAGGAGAGGGAGGAAAAAGCCCAGAATCGTCCAAGGTAGAGTTTTTAGCAAAGGTTTGAGCAAAGAGTTCAGCTTTAGAAATAGGTGTGATAGCAGTGGTGCCATCTGGTTGAAGTAGAGGAGGGAAAGAAGAAGAAGCAAAGTTATTGGAGATATTTTTGGCTAGATGCCAGAAATCACGAGGGGAGTTAGATCTTGAAAGGTTTTGACATTTTCTGTTAATGAAGGAGTTTTTGGCTAGTTGGAGAACAGACTTGGCATGGTTCCGGGCAGAAATATAAAGTGCATGAGATTCTGGTGAAGGAAGGCTTAAGTACCTTTTGTGGGCCACCTCTCTAACATGTATAGCACGAGAACAAGCTGTGTTAAACCAAGGTTTAGAAGGTTTAGGACGAGAAAAAGAGTGAGGAATGTACACCTCCATGCCAGACACTATCACCTCTGTTATGCGCTCAGCACACAAAGACGGGTCTCTGACACGGAAGCAGTAGTCATTCCAAGGAAAATCAGCAAAATACCTCCTCATGTCCCCCCAACTAGCAGAGGCAAAACGCCAGAGGCACCTTCGCTTAGGGGGATCCTGAGGAGGGATTGGAGTGATAGGACAAGATAAAGATATAAGATTGTGATCGGAGGAGCCCAACGGAGAAGAAAGGGTGACAGCATAAGCAGAAGGATTAGAGGTCAGGAAAAGGTCAAGAATGTTGGGCGTATCTCCAAGACGGTCAGGAATTCGAGTAGGGTGTTGCACTAATTGCTCTAGGTCATGGAGGATAGCAAAGTTGTAGGCTAGTTCACCAGGATGGTCAGTGAAGGGAGAGGAAAGCCAGAGCTGGTGGTGAACATTGAAGTCTCCAAGAATGGAGATCTCTGCAAAAGGGAAGAGGGTCAGAATGTGCTCCACTTTGGAAGTTAAGTAGTCAAAGAATTTCTTATAGTCAGAGGAGTTAGGAGAGAGGTATACAGCACATATAAATTTAGTATGAGAATGACTCTGTAGTCGTAGCCAGATGGTGGAAAACTCGGAAGATTCAAGAGCGTGGGCACGAGAGCAGGTTAAGTCATTGCGCACATAAACGCAGCATCCAGCTTTGGATCGAAAATGAGGATAGAGAAAGTAGGAGGGAACAGAAAAGGGGCTACTGTCAGTTGCCTCAGACACCTGAGTTTCAGTGAGGAAAAGAAGATGAGGTTTAGAAGAGGAGAGGTGGTGTTCTACAGATTGAAAATTAGATCTTAGACCGCGAATGTTGCAGAAGTTAATGAAGAAAAAGTTGAGGGGGGTGTCAAGACGCTTAGGGTCGTCGACGGAAAGGCAGTCCGACCTGGGGACATTTATGGTCCCCTCCCCAGATGGGGACTCCGAGGCTGGTGTAGGAGTCGCCATGATTTTAAAATTTTTAGAGTGAAGGGTGTGTGTGTTATTAGGTGCTTGTAGTTTTGTGTGGAGGAAGAGAGTTGTCTTTAAAGGGCAGGCTGTGACTACCCCCTTGTGTTGTGAGACACAAAGGGAAACGTTCAGTGAGGTCACAGCTGGGTTTAATGATAAGTTCACAGCACCCCCTGAATAGTGCTTTAGACCTCACTGGGAGTAATTATCGTTTCGGCAGGTGTCTACTGCCTCCTCCTGAAATACAGAATACTGAGATACAGAACAATCTTACTAAATGCCTGTATTTTGAGTGTTTTTCACATTCTTAGTTACCAAAACTCCAAATTGCATGCGAAACTAGCTTTATGTGGAAAAAAAAAATGACATTACCACAAGAGTGTCTTTTGAGTGTTTTTGAGCGTGTTAGGCAATAAAGCACTAAAAAGCAGGGCAATCACATTACATGGGAATAAAACCAAATTTTACCAAGAACTTGCCTTTAAGTGTTTTTGAGCTCCTTACATATAGAAACGCTAAAACGCATGCAAAACACCCTTTATGGAGAAACAGAAAAACATTACCAAAAAATATGTATTTTGAGTGTTATTGATCATGTTACCTATAAAAACGCTTAAATACATGCAAAGAACCCTATATTTGGGAAACGAAAGGACATTATCAGAAACGTGTATTATGAGTGTTTTTAAGTTCCTTAAGTACCAAAAACCTAAAACCCACAAATAACACTCTTAATAGAGAAAAACAATAAATAAAAAAAATAGCAATTTTTTTTGTTTTTTTGTTATTCATCTTCATAGGTACCAAGATGCCAAAATTCTGGCAAAATTCAGGGAAATTATGTGGAAAAAAGAACATTATCAAAAAAGTTAATTATAGATTTTTTTTCGGACTGTTATGTACCAAACCCTAAAGTGCATGCAAAGCCACCTACATATAGAAATTAAACGACTTTACAAGAAACCTGTCTTTTGAGTGTTTTTTTAGCATGTTAGGCACCAAAACGATAAATACCATTGAAGTCACTCAATATGGGAATCCAAAACAAAATTACTGAAAACATGTCTTCTCAGTGTTTTACGTAGAAAAACGCTAAAACCAATACGAACCAATACGAAGAAATAGAAAAACATCACCAAAAAAAAATAGCAATTTTTTAAATGTTTTTGAACTTGTTACCTACAAAAAACGCGAAAATACATACAAAGCACTCTATATTGGGAAACAAAAGGACATCACGAGCAACGTGTATAATGAGTGTTTTATAGTTTCACAAGATCCACAAGGCAAAAAACACAAAAACTCGTATATATGGAGAAGTTTCTTAGATACCAAAATGCTGAAAATCATAACACTCTTAATTGAAAAACAGAAGAACCTTACTAAATGCGTGTATTTTGAGTGTTTTTTCACATTCTTAGTTAAAAAAAAAAACGAAATTCCATGCGAATATAGCTTTACGTGGGAAAAAAATGACATTACCAGAAAAGTGTCTTTTGAGTGTTTTTGAGAGTGTTAAGCAATAAAGCACTAAAAAGCAGGGCAATCACATTACATGGAATAAAACCAACGTTTACCAAGAACTTGCCTTTAAGTGTTTTTGAGCTCCTTATATGAGCTAAAACGCATGCAAAACACACTTTATATAGAAACAAAATAACATTACCAACAACAGGTATTTTCAGTGTTTTTTAATCATGTTATCTATAAAAACGCTTAAATACATGCAAAGAACCTTATGTTTGGGAAAGGAAAGGATATTACAAGAAACGTGTGTTATGAGAGTTTTTAAGTTCCTTAAGAACCAAAAAGCTAAAACCCACAAGTAACACTCTTTATTTAGGAAAAAAAATATATATAAATAGAAAAATAGGATTTTTTTAATTTTTTTTTATTCATTTTCATAGGTACCGAGATGCCAAAATTCTGGCAAAATTCAGGGCAATTATATGATAAAAGATCATTATCAAAAAAGATAATTTTAGCTTTTTTTCGGACTGTTATTTACCGAACCCTAAAGTGCATGCAAAGCCACCTATATAAGGAAATTAAACGACTTTACCAGAAACCTGTCTTTTGAGTGATTTTCAGCTTGTTAGGCATCAAAATGATAAATAATATGGAAGTCACTCTATATGAGAATCCAAAACAAAATACTGAAAACGTGTCTTTTCTGTGTTTTACGTAGAAAAACGCTAAAACGGATGCAAACCAACCAATATGAAGAAATAGAATATTACCAAAAAGGTATATTTTGAGTGTTTTTAATCTTGTTACCTACAAAAAACGCGAAAAAGGATGCAAAGCACTCTATATTGGGAAACAAAAGGACATTACGAGAAACGTGGATAATGAGTGTTTTATAGTTTCACAAGAACCACAAGGCAAAAAACGCAAAAACTCGTGTATATGGAGAAGTTTCTTAGTTATCAAAACGCTGGTACTCATGAATAACACTCTTAAATGAGAAAAAGAATAACCTTACGAAATGCGTGTATTTTGAGTGTTTTTCACATTCTTACTCGTATTTACCAAAACCCCAAATTGCATGCAAAACTAGCTTTATGTTGGTAAGAAATGACATTACCAGAAAAGTGACTTTGGGTGTTTTTGAGCGTGTTAGGCAATAAAACACTAAAAAGCAGGGCAATAACATTACATGGGAATGAAACCAACTTATACCAAGAACTTGCCTTTAAGTTTTTTTGAGCTCCTTACATTCCAAAACGCTAAAACGAATGCAAAACACCCTTTATGGAGAATTAGAATAACATTACCAAAAACATGTATTTTGAGTGTTTTTGATGATGCTACCCATAAAAACGCGAAAATACATGCAAAGAACCCTATGTTTGGGAAACGAAAAGACATTACGAGAAACGTGTATTATGAGTGTTTTTAAGTTCCTTAAGAACCAAAAAACTAAAACCCAAAAATAAATAAATAAATATATAAAAAAAACAGCAATTTTTTATTTTTTTATTCATCTTCATAGGTACCGAGATGCCAAAATTCTGGGAAAATTCTGGGCAATTATGTGATACAAGAATATTATCAAAAAAGTTAATTTTAGCTTTTTTTTCGGAATGTTATGTACCAAACTCTAAAGTGAATGCAAAGCCACCTACATGAGGAAATTAAACGACTTTACGAGAAACCTTACTTTTGAGTGTTTTTCAGTATGTTAGGCACCAAAACAATAATAATATGAAAGTCACTCAATATGGGAATCTAAAACAAACATTACCAAAAATGTATATTTTGAATGCCTTTGAGCTTGTTACCTAAAAAAAATGCAAAAATGGATGCAAAGTATTGCAAAACAAAAGGACATTCTGAGAAACGTGTATAATAAGTGTTTTATAGTTCCACAAGAACCAAAAGGCAAAAAACAAAAACTCGTGTACCTAAAGAAGTTTCTTTGATACCAAAATGATGAAACTCATGAATAACACTTTTAATTGAGAAACAGAATTACCTTACAAAATGTGTGTATTTTGAGTGTTTTTCACATTCTTACTTACGAAAATCCCAAATTACATGCGAAACTAGCTTTAGGTGGGAAATAAATGACACTACCAGAAAATTGTCTTTTCAGTGTTTTTGAGCGTTATATGCAACAAAGCACTAAAAAGCAGAACAATCACATTACATTGGAATAAAACCAAATTTTACGAAGAATAAAAAATAAAAAAACAAGTTTACAAAATTAGTGTATTTTCGGTGTTTTTCACATTCTTAGTTACCAAAACCCCAAATTGCATGCGAAATATTGTGGGATAAAAATGTGGGAAAAAAATGACATTAAAAAAATTTTTTTTTGAGTGTTTTTGAGTGTGGTAGGAAATAAAGCACTAAAAAGCAGGGTAATCACATTACATAGGGAAAAAAACAATTTTTACCAAGAACTTCCCTTTAAGATTTTTTGAGCTCCTTACATACAAAAACGCTAAAACGCATGCAAAACAACCTTTATGGAGAAACAGAATAACTACCAAAAATACGTATTTTGAGTGTTTTTGATCATGTTACCTATAAAAACACTTAAATACATGTTTGGGAAACGAAAAAAAACATTACGAGAAACGTGTATTATGAGTGTTTTTAAGTTTCTTAAGTACCAAAAACCTAAAAGCCACAAATAACACTCTTTATAGAGAAAAAAATATATATAAATAAATAAAAAAATAGCATATTTTTTTTTTGTTATTCATATTCATAGGTACTGAGATGCCAAAAGTCTGGCAAAATTCAGGGAAATTATGTGGAAAAAAGAACATTATCCAAAAAAGTTAATTTTAGCTTTTTTACCAATTTTAGCTGTTATGTACCAAAACTTAAAGTGCATCCAAAGCCACCTATATGGCAAATTACACGACTTTACCAGAAACCTCTCTTTTGAGTGTTTTCTTTCTTTTTTAGCATGTTACGCATCAAAAGGATAAATAATATGGAAGTCACTCAATATGGGAATGCAAAACAATATTACTGAAAACGTGTCTTTTCCGTGTTTTACGTAGAAAAACGCTAAAACGGATGGAAACCAACCAATATGAAGAAATAGAATAACGTTACCAAAAAGGTATATTTTGAGTGTTTTTGAGCCTGTTAACCACACAAAACGCGAAAATGGATGCAAAGCACTCTATATTGGGAAACAAAAGGACATTACGAGGAACGTGTATAATGAGTGTTTTATGGTTTCACAAGAACCACAAGGCAAAAAACGCAAAAACTCGTATATATGGATAAGTTTCTTAGATACCAAAATGCTGAAACTCATGAATAATACTCTTAATTTAGAAAAAGAATAACCTTACTAAATGCGTGTATTTTGAGAGCTTTTCACAATATTAGTTACCAAAACCCCAAATTGCATGCGAAACCAGATTTATGTGGGAAAAAATGACATTCCCAGAAAAGTGTCTTTTGAGTGTTTTTGAGCGTGATAGGATATAAAGCCCTAAAAAGCAGAGGAATCACATTAAATTTGAATCAAACCAATTTTTACCAAGAACTTGCCTTTAAGTGTTAAGTTGCCTTTGAGCTCCTTATATACCAAAACGTTAAAACGCCTGCAAAACAAACTTTATGGAGAAACAGAATAACATTACCAAAAACATGTATTTTGAGTGTTTTTGATCATGTTATCTATCAAAATGCTTAAATACATAAAAAGAACCTTATGTTTGGGAAACGAAAGGACATTACGAGAAACGTAACGTAACGTAAAAAGCTAAAACCCACAAATAACACTCTATATTTAGAAAAAAAAATAAATAGAATAAATAAAAAAAAATAAAAAATAAATATTTTTTTTCATTCATCTTCATAGGTACCGAGATGACAAAATTCTGGGAAAATTCAGGGCAATTATGTGATAAAAGAATATTATCAAAAAAGTTGATTTTAGCTTTTTTTTCGGACTGTTATGTACCAAACCCTAAAGAGCATGCAATATATACACGAATTTTTGCGTTTTTTGCCTTGTTTTTTTTTTTAACTATAAAGCATTAATTATACACTTTTCTCGCAATGTCCATTTGTTTCCCAATATAGAGTGCTTTGTATCAATTTTTGCGTTTTTTTTTTTTGTAGGTAACAAGCTCAAAAACACTCAAAATATACATTTTTGGTAATGTTTTTCTGCTTCTTGGTTGGTTTGCATCAGTTTTAACGTTTTTCTACGTAAAACACTAAGAAGACACGTTTTCAGTAATTTTCTTTTGGATTCCCACATAGAGTGAGTTCCTTATTATTTATCATTTTGGTGCCTAACATGCTGAAAAACACTGAAAAGACAGATTTTTGGTAAGGTCTTTAATTTCCTCATATGCGACGCCTTGCATGTCTTTTGAGTGTTTTTGAGCATGTTACGCAATAAAGCACTAGAAGGAAGGGCAATCACATTACATGGGAAGAAAACATGCAAAATACATTTTATGGAGAAACAGAATAATATTACCAAATACATGTATTTTGATTTTTTTTGATAATGTTATCTATAAAAACGCTTAAATACATGCAAAGAACCTTATGTTTGCGAAACGAAAGGATATTACGAGAAATGTTTGTTATAAGTGTTTTTACGTTCCTTAAGTACCAAAAAGCTAAAACCCACAAATAACACTCTTTATTTAGAAAAAAAAGTAAGAAAATAAAAAAATAGGATTTTTATTTTTTTGTTATTCATCTTCATAGGTACCGAGATGCCAAAATTCTGGGAAAATTCAGGACTATTATATAATAAAAGAAAATTATCAAAAAATTAATTTTAGTTTTTTTTCGGACTCTTATGTACCAAACCCTAAAGTGTATCCAAAGACTCCTATATGAAGAAAATTAAACGACCTTACCAGAAATCTGTTTTTTGAGTGTTTTTCAGCATGTTAGGCACAAAAACGATAAATAATAAGGAACTCACTCTATATGAGAATCCAAAACAAAATTGCTGAAAACGTGTCTTTTCTGTGTTTTACGTAGAAAAACGATAAAACGGATGCAAACCAACCAATATCAAGAAATAGAAAAAAACATTACCAAAAAGGTATATTTTGAGTGTTTTTGAGCTTGTTACCTAAAAAAAAACGCGAAAATTTATGCAAAGAACTCTATATAAGAAAACAAAAGGACTTTACAAGAAAAGTGTATAATGAGTTTTTTATAGTTCAGAAGACCCAAAAGGCAAAAACCACAAAAAATCGTGTATATGGACAAGGTTCCTAGATACCAAAATGCTGAAACTCATGAATAACACTCTTAATTGAGAAACAGAACAACCTTACTAAATGCGTGAATTTTGAGTGCTTTTCACATTCTTAGTTACCAAAACCTCAAATTGCATGCGAAACCACCTTTATGTGAGAAAAAAATGACATTACCAGAAAAGTGTCTTTTACGTGTTTTTTTTTTTTTTAGCGTGATAGGCAATAAAGCACTAAAAAGCAGGGTAATCATATTACATTGGAATAACACCAATTTATACCAAAAACTTGCCTTTGAATTTTTTTGAGCTCCTTATGTACCAAACCGCTAAAACGCATGCAAAACAAACTTTATGGAGAAACAGAATAATATTACCAAAAACATGTATTTTGAGTGTTTTTGATCATGTTATCTATAAAAACGCTTAAATACATGCAAAGGACATTATGTTTGGGAAACAAAAAGACATTACGAGAAACGTGTATTATGAGTGTTTTTTAAGTTCCTTAAGTACCAAAAACCTAAAACCCACAAATAACACTCTTTATTTAGAAAATAAAAAAAAAAAAAAAAAAATAGGAATTTTACTTTTTTTTTTGTTATTCATCTTCATAGGTACCGAGATGACAAAATTCTGGGAAAATTCAAGGCAATCATATGATAAAAAATATATTATCAAAAAATTTAATTTCAGCTTTTTTTTTCGGACTGTTATATACCAAACCCTAAAGTGCATGCAAAGCATTTTATATGAGGAAATTAAACGACCTTACCAGAAATCTGTTTTTTGTGTTTTTTTTTTAGCATGTTAGGCATCAAAACGATAAATAATAAGGAACTCACTCCACTCCAAAACAAAATTACTGAAAACGTGTCTTCTCAGTATTTTACGTAGAAAAACGCTAATACGGATGCAAAGCAACCAATATCAAGAAATAGAAAAACGTTATCTTAATAGGTATATTTTGAGTGTTTTTGTGCTTGTTACCTATAAAAAACGCGAAAATTGATGCAAAGCACTCTATATTGGGAAACAAAAGGACATTGAAAGAAAAGTGTATAATGAGCGTTTTATAGTTCACAAGAACCACAAGGCAAAACACGCAAAATCTCGTGTATGTGGAGAGGTTTCCGGGATACAAAAATGCTAAAACTTATGTATAACACTCCTAATTGAGAAACTGAACAACCTTAATAAATGCGTGTATTTTGAGTGCTTTTCACATTCTTAGTTACCAAAACCCCAAATTGCACGCGGAAACAGATTTCTGGGAAAAAAAAAGACTTTACCAGAAAAGTGTCTTTTGAGTGTTTTTGAGCGTGATAGGCAATAAAGCACTAAAAAGGAGGGCAATGACATTACATTGGAGGAAAACGAATTATTACCAAAAACTTGCCTTTAAGTGTTTTCGAGCTCCTTATATATCAAAACACTAAAACGCATGCAAAACACTCTTTATGGGGAAACAGAATAACATTACCAAAAACATGTATTTTGAGTATTTTTGATCATGTTACCAATAAAAACGCTTAAATACATGCAAAGAATATTTTTGAGAAACGAAAGGAGATTACAAGAAACGTGTATTATGAGTGTTTTTAAGTTCATTAATTACCAAAAAGCTAAAAGCCACAAATAACACTCTTGATTGAGAAACAATAAATAAATAAAAAAAAAAACGATATTTTTTTCTCTCTTATTCATCTTCACAGGTACCAAGATGCCAAAATTCGGGCAAAATTCAGGAAATTATGTGAAATAAGAACATTATCAAAAAAGTTAAATTTAGCTTTTTTTCGGACTGTTATGTACCAAACCCCTAAAGTGCATACAAAGCCACCTATATGGGGAAATTAAACGTCTTTGCCAGAAAACAATCTTAGTTTTTTTCAGCATGTTAGGAACCAATACGATAAATAACACCGAAGTCAATCTATATGGGAATCCAAAACAAAATTAATAAAAACGTGTCTTTTCGGTGTTTTACGTAGATAAACGCTAAAACGAATGCAAACCAACCAATATGAAGTAAAAAAATAACATTACCAAAAAAGAATATTTTGAATGTTTTTGAAATTGTTACCCACAAAAAACGCGAAAATTGATGGAAAGCACTCTTTATTGGGAACCAAATAACATTACGAGAAACGTGAATAGTGAGTGTTTTATAGTTTCCCAAGAACTACAAGGCAAAAAACGCAAAAACTCGTCTATATAGAGATATTTCTTACATTCCAAAATGCTGAAAATCTGGAACAACACTCCTAATTGAGAAACAGAACAATCTTACTAAATGCGTGTATTTTGAGTGCTTTTTACATTCTTAGTGATCAAAACCCCAAATTGCATGCAAAACCAGCTTTATGTGAGAAAAAAATGACACTACAAGAAAAATGTCTTTTGAGCGTTTTTGACCGTGTTAGGCAATAAAGCACTAAAAAGCAGGGCAATCACATTACATTGGAATAAAACCAATTTTTAACAAGAACTTGCCTTTAAGTGTGTTTGAGCTAATTATATACCAAAGCAATAAAATGCATGCAAAATAAACTTTATAGTAAAACAGAATAACATTACCATAAACATGTATTTTGAGTGTTTTTGATCATGTTACCAATAAAAACGCTTAAATACATGCAACGAACCCTATTTTTGGGAAACGAAATGACATTACGAGAAACGTGTATTATGAGTGTTTTTAAGTTCCTTAAGTACCAAAAAAGCTAAAACCCACAAATAACACTCTTTATAGAGAGAAAAAAAAGAAAGAAAAAAAAAAAAAAAATATATATATATATATATATATATATATATATATATATATATATATATATATATATATATATATATATATATATATATATATATATATATATATATATATATATATATATATATATATATATTTTTTTTTTTTTTTTTTTTTTTTTATTCATCTTCATAGGTACTAAGATGCCAAAATTCTGGCAATATTCTTTGGGAATCGAAAACAAAATTACTGAAAACTTGTCTCTTCGGTGTTTTACGTAGAAAAACGCTAAAACAGACGAAAACCAACCAATATGAAGAAATAGAATAACATTACCAAAAAGGTATATTTTTTAGTGTTTTTGAGCTTGTTACCTACAAAAAAACGCGAAAATGGATGCAAAGCACTCCCTATTTGGAAAGAAAAGGATATTACGAGAAATATGTATAATGAGTGTTTTATTATTTTCGGGGAAAGGAACGTTTCTCGTAATGTTCTTTCGTTTCCCAAACATAAGGTTCTTTGCATGTATTTAAGTGTTTTTATAGATAACATGATCAGAAACACTCAAAATACATGTATTTGGTAATGTTATTCTGTTTCTCCATAAAATGTATTTTGCATGCTTTTTAGGGTGTTGGTATGTAAGGAGCTCAAAAACACTTAAAGTCATGTTCTTGGAAAAATTTTGTTTTATTCCCATGTAATGTGATTGCCCTGGCTTTTAGTGCTTTATTGCGTAACACGCTCAAAAACACTGAAAGGCATGCAAATCCTCCCATATGAGGAAATTAAAGACCTTACCAGAAATCTGTCTTTTGAGTGTTTTTCAGCATGTTAGGCACAAAAACGAAAAATAATAAGGAACTTACTGCATGTGGGAATCCAAAAGAAAATTACTGAAAACGTTTCTTCTCAGTGTTTTACGTATAAAAAACGCTAAAACTGATACAAACCAAGAAATATCAAGAAGCAGAAAAACATGATCAAAAATGTGTATTTTGAGTGTTTTTGTTACCTACAAAACAACGCAAAAATGGATACAAAGCACTCTATATTGGGAAACAAAGGGACATTGCGAGAAAAGTGTATAATGAATGTTTTATAATTCAAAAAAAAACCACGAGGCAAAAAACGCAAAAACTCGTGTATATGCTGAAACTCATGAATAACACTCTTAATTGAGAAACAGAGCAACCTTACTAAATGCTTGTCAAAAACACTAAAAGGCAAGTTCTTCGTAAAAGTTGGTTTAATTCCCATGTAATGTGATTGCCCTGCTTTTTCGTGCTTTATTGCCTAACACGCTCAAATTCATTCAAAGACACTTTTCTGGTAATGCCATTTTTTTCCAACAAAAAGCTAGTTTCGCATGGAATTTGGAGTTTTGGTAACTAAGAATGTAAAAAAAACACTCAAAATGCACGTATTTAGTAAGGTTGTTCTGTTTCTTGATTAAGAGTATTATTCATGAGTTTCAGTATTTTGGTATCTTAGAAACTTCTCCATACAGTCGAGTTTTTGCATTTTTTGCTTTGTGATTCTAGTGAAACTATGAAACAATCATTATACACGTTTCTCGTTATGTCCTTTTTTTCCTTATATAGAGAGCTTTGCATCCATTTTCGCTTTTTTTTTATGTAACAAGCTCAAAAACACACAAAATATAAAAAAAAAACAAGGCAAAAAACGCAAAAATTCGTGTATATATTGCATGCTCTTTAGGGTTTGGTACATAACAGTCCGAAAAAAAAGCTAAAATCAACTTTTTTGATAATATTCTTTTATCACATAATTGCCCTGAATTTTCCCAGAATTTTGTCATCTCGGTACCTATGAAGATGAATGAAAAAAAATATTTATTTTTTATTTTTTTTTATTTATTCTATTTATTTTTTTTTCTAAATATAGAGTGTTATTTGTGGGTTTTAGCTTTTTACGTTACGTTACGTTTCTCGTAATGTCCTTTCGTTTCCCAAACATAAGGTTCTTTTTATGTATTTAAGCATTTTGATAGATAACATGATCAAAAACACTCAAAATACATGTTTTTGGTAATGTTATTCTGTTTCTCCATAAAGTTTGTTTTGCAGGCGTTTTAACGTTTTGGTATATAAGGAGCTCAAAGGCAACTTAACACTTAAAGGCAAGTTCTTGGTAAAAATTGGTTTGATTCAAATTTAATGTGATTCCTCTGCTTTTTAGGGCTTTATATCCTATCACGCTCAAAAACACTCAAAAGACACTTTTCTGGGAATGTCATTTTTTCCCACATAAATCTGGTTTCGCATGCAATTTGGGGTTTTGGTAACTAATATTGTGAAAAGCTCTCAAAATACACGCATTTAGTAAGGTTATTCTTTTTCTAAATTAAGAGTATTATTCATGAGTTTCAGCATTTTGGTATCTAAGAAACTTATCCATATATACGAGTTTTTGCGTTTTTTGCCTTGTGGTTCTTGTGAAACCATAAAACACTCATTATACACGTTCCTCGTAATGTCCTTTTGTTTCCCAATATAGAGTGCTTTGCATCCATTTTCGCGTTTTGTGTGGTTAACAGGCTCAAAAACACTCAAAATATACCTTTTTGGTAACGTTATTCTATTTCTTCATATTGGTTGGTTTCCATCCGTTTTAGCGTTTTTCTACGTAAAACACGGAAAAGACACGTTTTCAGTAATATTGTTTTGCATTCCCATATTGAGTGACTTCCATATTATTTATTCTTTTGATGCGTAACATGCTAAAAAAGAAAGAAAACACTCAAAAGAGAGGTTTCTGGTAAAGTCGTGTAATTTGCCATATAGGTGGCTTTGGATGCACTTTAAGTTTTGGTACATAACAGCTAAAATTGGTAAAAAAGCTAAAATTAACTTTTTTGGATAATGTTCTTTTTTCCACATAATTTCCCTGAATTTTGCCAGACTTTTGGCATCTCAGTACCTATGAATATGAATAACAAAAAAAAAATATGCTATTTTTTTATTTATTTATATATATTTTTTTCTCTATAAAGAGTGTTATTTGTGGCTTTTAGGTTTTTGGTACTTAAGAAACTTAAAAACACTCATAATACACGTTTCTCGTAATGTTTTTTTTCGTTTCCCAAACATGTATTTAAGTGTTTTTATAGGTAACATGATCAAAAACACTCAAAATACGTATTTTTGGTAGTTATTCTGTTTCTCCATAAAGGTTGTTTTGCATGCGTTTTAGCGTTTTTGTATGTAAGGAGCTCAAAAAATCTTAAAGGGAAGTTCTTGGTAAAAATTGTTTTTTTTCCCTATGTAATGTGATTACCCTGCTTTTTAGTGCTTTATTTCCTACCACACTCAAAAACACTCAAAAAAAAATTTTTTTAATGTCATTTTTTTCCCACATTTTTATCCCACAATATTTCGCATTTTTTTTTTTTGTAGGTAACAAGCTCAAAAACACTCAAAATATACATTTTTGGTAATGTTTTTCTGCTTCTTGGTTGGTTTGCATCAGTTTTAACGTTTTTCTACGTAAAACACTAAGAAGACACGTTTTCAGTAATTTTCTTTTGGATTCCCACATAGAGTGAGTTCCTTATTATTTATCATTTTGGTGCCTAACATGCTGAAAAACACTGAAAAGACAGATTTTTGGTAAGGTCTTTAATTTCCTCATATGCGACGCCTTGCATGTCTTTTGAGTGTTTTTGAGCATGTTACGCAATAAAGCACTAGAAGGAAGGGCAATCACATTACATGGGAAGAAAACATGCAAAATACATTTTATGGAGAAACAGAATAATATTACCAAATACATGTATTTTGATTTTTTTTGATAATGTTATCTATAAAAACGCTTAAATACATGCAAAGAACCTTATGTTTGCGAAACGAAAGGATATTACGAGAAATGTTTGTTATAAGTGTTTTTACGTTCCTTAAGTACCAAAAAGCTAAAACCCACAAATAACACTCTTTATTTAGAAAAAAAAGTAAGAAAATAAAAAAATAGGATTTTTATTTTTTTGTTATTCATCTTCATAGGTACCGAGATGCCAAAATTCTGGGAAAATTCAGGACTATTATATAATAAAAGAAAATTATCAAAAAATTAATTTTAGTTTTTTTTCGGACTCTTATGTACCAAACCCTAAAGTGTATCCAAAGACTCCTATATGAAGAAAATTAAACGACCTTACCAGAAATCTGTTTTTTGAGTGTTTTTCAGCATGTTAGGCACAAAAACGATAAATAATAAGGAACTCACTCTATATGAGAATCCAAAACAAAATTGCTGAAAACGTGTCTTTTCTGTGTTTTACGTAGAAAAACGATAAAACGGATGCAAACCAACCAATATCAAGAAATAGAAAAAAACATTACCAAAAAGGTATATTTTGAGTGTTTTTGAGCTTGTTACCTAAAAAAAAACGCGAAAATTTATGCAAAGAACTCTATATAAGAAAACAAAAGGACTTTACAAGAAAAGTGTATAATGAGTTTTTTATAGTTCAGAAGACCCAAAAGGCAAAAACCACAAAAAATCGTGTATATGGACAAGGTTCCTAGATACCAAAATGCTGAAACTCATGAATAACACTCTTAATTGAGAAACAGAACAACCTTACTAAATGCGTGAATTTTGAGTGCTTTTCACATTCTTAGTTACCAAAACCTCAAATTGCATGCGAAACCACCTTTATGTGAGAAAAAAATTACATTACCAGAAAAGTGTCTTTTACGTGTTTTTTTTTTTTTAGCGTGATAGGCAATAAAGCACTAAAAAGCAGGGTAATCATATTACATTGGAATAACACCAATTTATACCAAAAACTTGCCTTTGAATTTTTTTGAGCTCCTTATGTACCAAACCGCTAAAACGCATGCAAAACAAACTTTATGGAGAAACAGAATAATATTACCAAAAACATGTATTTTGAGTGTTTTTGATCATGTTATCTATAAAAACGCTTAAATACATGCAAAGGACATTATGTTTGGGAAACAAAAAGACATTACGAGAAACGTGTATTATGAGTGTTTTTTAAGTTCCTTAAGTACCAAAAACCTAAAACCCACAAATAACACTCTTTATTTAGAAAAAAAAAAAAAAAAAAAAAAATAGGAATTTTACTTTTTTTTTTGTTATTCATCTTCATAGGTACCGAGATGACAAAATTCTGGGAAAATTCAAGGCAATCATATGATAAAAAATATATTATCAAAAAATTTAATTTCAGCTTTTTTTTTCGGACTGTTATATACCAAACCCTAAAGTGCATGCAAAGCATTTTATATGAGGAAATTAAACGACCTTACCAGAAATCTGTTTTTTGTGTTTTTTTTTTAGCATGTTAGGCATCAAAACGATAAATAATAAGGAACTCACTCCACTCCAAAACAAAATTACTGAAAACGTGTCTTCTCAGTATTTTACGTAGAAAAACGCTAATACGGATGCAAAGCAACCAATATCAAGAAATAGAAAAACGTTATCTTAATAGGTATATTTTGAGTGTTTTTGTGCTTGTTACCTATAAAAAACGCGAAAATTGATGCAAAGCACTCTATATTGGGAAACAAAAGGACATTGAAAGAAAAGTGTATAATGAGCGTTTTATAGTTCACAAGAACCACAAGGCAAAACACGCAAAATCTCGTGTATGTGGAGAGGTTTCCGGGATACAAAAATGCTAAAACTTATGTATAACACTCCTAATTGAGAAACTGAACAACCTTAATAAATGCGTGTATTTTGAGTGCTTTTCACATTCTTAGTTACCAAAACCCCAAATTGCACGCGGAAACAGATTTCTGGGAAAAAAAAAGACTTTACCAGAAAAGTGTCTTTTGAGTGTTTTTGAGCGTGATAGGCAATAAAGCACTAAAAAGGAGGGCAATGACATTACATTGGAGGAAAACGAATTATTACCAAAAACTTGCCTTTAAGTGTTTTCGAGCTCCTTATATATCAAAACACTAAAACGCATGCAAAACACTCTTTATGGGGAAACAGAATAACATTACCAAAAACATGTATTTTGAGTATTTTTGATCATGTTACCAATAAAAACGCTTAAATACATGCAAAGAATATTTTTGAGAAACGAAAGGAGATTACAAGAAACGTGTATTATGAGTGTTTTTAAGTTCATTAATTACCAAAAAGCTAAAAGCCACAAATAACACTCTTGATTGAGAAACAATAAATAAATAAAAAAAAAACGATATTTTTTTCTCTCTTATTCATCTTCACAGGTACCAAGATGCCAAAATTCGGGCAAAATTCAGGAAATTATGTGAAATAAGAACATTATCAAAAAAGTTAAATTTAGCTTTTTTTCGGACTGTTATGTACCAAACCCCTAAAGTGCATACAAAGCCACCTATATGGGGAAATTAAACGTCTTTGCCAGAAAACAATCTTAGTTTTTTTCAGCATGTTAGGAACCAATACGATAAATAACACCGAAGTCAATCTATATGGGAATCCAAAACAAAATTAATAAAAACGTGTCTTTTCGGTGTTTTACGTAGATAAACGCTAAAACGAATGCAAACCAACCAATATGAAGTAAAAAAATAACATTACCAAAAAAGAATATTTTGAATGTTTTTGAAATTGTTACCCACAAAAAACGCGAAAATTGATGGAAAGCACTCTTTATTGGGAACCAAATAACATTACGAGAAACGTGAATAGTGAGTGTTTTATAGTTTCCCAAGAACTACAAGGCAAAAAACGCAAAAACTCGTCTATATAGAGATATTTCTTACATTCCAAAATGCTGAAAATCTGGAACAACACTCCTAATTGAGAAACAGAACAATCTTACTAAATGCGTGTATTTTGAGTGCTTTTTACATTCTTAGTGATCAAAACCCCAAATTGCATGCAAAACCAGCTTTATGTGAGAAAAAAATGACACTACAAGAAAAATGTCTTTTGAGCGTTTTTGACCGTGTTAGGCAATAAAGCACTAAAAAGCAGGGCAATCACATTACATTGGAATAAAACCAATTTTTAACAAGAACTTGCCTTTAAGTGTGTTTGAGCTAATTATATACCAAAGCAATAAAATGCATGCAAAATAAACTTTATAGTAAAACAGAATAACATTACCATAAACATGTATTTTGAGTGTTTTTGATCATGTTACCAATAAAAACGCTTAAATACATGCAACGAACCCTATTTTTGGGAAACGAAATGACATTACGAGAAACGTGTATTATGAGTGTTTTTAAGTTCCTTAAGTACCAAAAAAGCTAAAACCCACAAATAACACTCTTTATAGAGAGAAAAAAAAGAAAGAAAAAAAAAAAAAAAAAAAAAAAAATATATATATATATATATATATATATATATATATATATATATATATATATATATATATATATATATATATATATATATATATATATATATATATATATATTTTTTTTTTTTTTTTTTATTCATCTTCATAGGTACTAAGATGCCAAAATTCTGGCAATATTCTTTGGGAATCGAAAACAAAATTACTGAAAACTTGTCTCTTCGGTGTTTTACGTAGAAAAACGCTAAAACAGACGAAAACCAACCAATATGAAGAAATAGAATAACATTACCAAAAAGGTATATTTTTTAGTGTTTTTGAGCTTGTTACCTACAAAAAAACGCGAAAATGGATGCAAAGCACTCCCTGTTTGGAAAGAAAAGGATATTACGAGAAATATGTATAATGAGTGTTTTATTATTTTCGGGGAAAGGAACGTTTCTCGTAATGTTCTTTCGTTTCCCAAACATAAGGTTCTTTGCATGTATTTAAGTGTTTTTATAGATAACATGATCAGAAACACTCAAAATACATGTATTTGGTAATGTTATTCTGTTTCTCCATAAAATGTATTTTGCATGCTTTTTAGGGTGTTGGTATGTAAGGAGCTCAAAAACACTTAAAGTCATGTTCTTGGAAAAATTTTGTTTTATTCCCATGTAATGTGATTGCCCTGGCTTTTAGTGCTTTATTGCGTAACACGCTCAAAAACACTGAAAGGCATGCAAATCCTCCCATATGAGGAAATTAAAGACCTTACCAGAAATCTGTCTTTTGAGTGTTTTTCAGCATGTTAGGCACAAAAACGAAAAATAATAAGGAACTTACTGCATGTGGGAATCCAAAAGAAAATTACTGAAAACGTTTCTTCTCAGTGTTTTACGTATAAAAAACGCTAAAACTGATACAAACCAAGAAATATCAAGAAGCAGAAAAACATGATCAAAAATGTGTATTTTGAGTGTTTTTGAGTTTGTTACCTACAAAACAACGCAAAAATGGATACAAAGCACTCTATATTGGGAAACAAAGGGACATTGCGAGAAAAGTGTATAATGAATGTTTTATAATTCAAAAAAAAACCACGAGGCAAAAAACGCAAAAACTCGTGTATATGCTGAAACTCATGAATAACACTCTTAATTGAGAAACAGAGCAACCTTACTAAATGCTTGTCAAAAACACTAAAAGGCAAGTTCTTCGTAAAAGTTGGTTTAATTCCCATGTAATGTGATTGCCCTGCTTTTTCGTGCTTTATTGCCTAACACGCTCAAATTCATTCAAAGACACTTTTCTGGTAATGCCATTTTTTTCCAACAAAAAGCTAGTTTCGCATGGAATTTGGAGTTTTGGTAACTAAGAATGTAAAAAAAACACTCAAAATGCACGTATTTAGTAAGGTTGTTCTGTTTCTTGATTAAGAGTATTATTCATGAGTTTCAGTATTTTGGTATCTTAGAAACTTCTCCATACAGTCGAGTTTTTGCATTTTTTGCTTTGTGATTCTAGTGAAACTATGAAACAATCATTATACACGTTTCTCGTTATGTCCTTTTTTTCCTTATATAGAGAGCTTTGCATCCATTTTCGCTTTTTTTTTATGTAACAAGCTCAAAAACACACAAAATATACTTTTCTGGTAATGTTATTCTATTTCTTCATATTGGTTGATTTGCATCCGTTTTAGCGTTTTTCTACGTAAATCTTTTAAAAGACACGTTTTCAGTAATTTTGTTTTGGATTTCCATATAGAGTGACTCTCATATTATTTATCCTTTTCTTGCCTAACATGCAGAAAAACACTCAAAAGACAGATTTCTTATAAAGTCGTTAAATTTCATCAGATAGGTGGCTTTGCATACACTTTATTGTTTGGAACATAACTCCGAAAAAAAGGTAAAATTAAATTTTTCAATAATGTCCTTTTTTCCTCATAATTTCCCTGAATTTTTGCAGAATTTTGGCATCTTGGTACCTATGAACATCAATAACAAAAAAATAAAAATGCAATTTTTTTATTTATTTTTATTTTTTTCTCTATAAAGAGTGTTATTTGTAGGTTTTAACGTTTTGGTACTAAAGGAACTTAAAAACATTTATAATACACATTTCTTGTAATGTCCTTTCGTTTCCCAAATATGGGGATCTTTGCATCTATTTAAACGTTTTTATAGCTAACATGATAAAAAACACTCAAAACACTTGTTTTTTGTAATGTTATTCTGGTTCTCCATAAAGGAGTGTTTTGCATGCGTTTTAGCGATTTGGTATGTAAGGAGCTGAAAAACACTTCATGGCACATTCTTGGTAAAAGTTGGTTTTATTCCAATGTAATATGATTGCCCTGCTTTTTAGTGCTTTATTGCGTAACACGCTCAAAAACACTGAAAAGACACTTCTGGTAATGTCATTTTTTTTTCCCACATAAAGCTAGTTTCGCATGCTATTAGGGGTTTTGCTAAGAATGTGAAAAAAAAAACACTCAAAATACACGCATTTGGTAATATTGTTCTGTTTCTCAATTAAGATTGTTATTCATGAGTTTAAGCATTTTGGTATCTAAGAAACTTCTTTATATACACGAGTTTTTGCGTTTTTTGCCTTGTGGTTCTTTTCAACCACAAGTTCCTTTGCCTGAAAATAATAAGAAACTCATTATACATGTTTCTCGTAATGTCCTTTTCTTTCAAAATAGGGAATGCTTTGCATCCATTTTCGCGTTTTTTGTAGGTAACAAGCTCAAAAACACTCAAAATATACCGTTTTGGTAATGTTATTCTTTTTCATCGTATTGGTTGGTTTTTATCTGTTTTAGCGTTTTTCCTACGTAAAACACCGAAAAGACACGTTTTCAGTAATTTTGTTTTCGATTCCCAAAGAATATAGCCAGAATTTTGGCATCTTAGTATCTATGAAGATAAATAAAAAAAATATATATAATTTTTTTTTCACTCTATAAAGAGTGTTATTTGTGGGTTTTAGCTTTTTTGGTACTTAAGGAACTTAAAAACACTCATAATACACGTTTCACGCAATGTCCTTTCGTTTCACAAAAATAAGGATATTTGCATGTTTTTAAGCGTTTTTATTGGTAACATGATCAAAAACACTCAAAATACATGTTTTTGGTAATGTTATTCTGTTTCACCATAAAGAGTGTTTTGCATGCGTTTTAGTGTTTTGGTATATGAGGAGCTCAAAAACACTTAAAGGCATGTTCTTGGTAAAAATTCGTTTTCCTCCAATGTAATGTGATTGCCCTCCTTTTTAGTGCTTCATTGCCTATCACACTCAAAAACACTCAAAAGACACTTTTCTGGTAAAGTCTTTTTATTTATTCCCACAAATCTATTTTCGCATGCAATTTGGGGTTTTGGTAACTAAGAATGTGAAAAGCATTCAAAATACACGCATTTATTAAGGTTGTTCTGTTTCTCAATTAAGAGTGTTATACATGAGTTTTAGCATTTTTGTATATAGGAAACCTCTCCATATATACGAGATTTTGCGTGTTTTGCCTTGTGGTTCTTTTGAACTATAAAACACTCATTATACACTTTTATTGCAATGTCCTTTTGTTTCCCAATATAGAGTGCTTTGCATCAATTTTCGCGTTTTTTGTAGGTAACAAGGACAAAACACTCAAAATATACCTTTTTAGTAACGTTTTCCTATTTCTTGATATTGGTTGCTTTGCATCCGTTTTAGCGTTTTTCTACGTAAAACACTGAGAAGACACGTTTTCAGTAACTTTGTTTTGGATTCTCATATAGAGTGAGTTCCTTATTATTTATTGTTTTGGTGCCTAACATGCTAAAAAAAACACTCAAAAAACAGATTTCTGGTAAGGTCGTTTAATTTCCTTATATAGGAGGCTTTGCATGCACTTTAGGGTTTGATACATAACAGTCCGAAAAAAAAGCTGAAATTAACTTTTTTGATGATATTCTTTTATCATATGATTGCCCTGAATTTTCCCAGAATTTTGGCATCTCGGTACCTATGAAGACGAATAACATAAAAAAAAAAAAAAAAAAAAATTTCCTTTTTTATTTTTTTATTTTTTTAATTTTCTAAATCAAGTGTTATTTGTGGGTTTCAGGTTTGTGGTACTTAAGGAACTTAAAACACATTCATAATACACGTTTCTCGTAATGTCCTTTTCTTTCTCAAACATAATGTTCTTTGCATGTATTTAAGCGTTTTTATAGATAACATGATCAAAAAACACTCAAAATACATGTTTTTGTAATGTTATTCTGTTTCTCTATAAATTTTGTTTTGCATGCGTTTAAGCGGTTTGGTACATGAGGAGCTCAAAAACATTTAAAGGCAAGTTTTTGGTATAAATTGGTGTTATTCCAATGTAATATGATTGTCTTGCTTTTTAGTGCTTTATTGCCTATCACGCTCAAAAAAAAACACTTAAAAGACACTTTTCTGGTAGTGTCATTTTTTTCTTACATAAAGGTGGTTTCGCATGCAATTTTAGGTTTTGGTAACTAAGAATGTGAAAAGCACTCAAAATACACGCATTTAGTAAGTTTGTTCTGTTTCTCAATTAAGAGTGTTATTCATGAGATTCAGCATTTTGTTATCTAGGAAAATTCTCCATATACACGAGTTGTTGTGTTTTTTGCCTTTTGGTTCTTTTGAACTATAAAAATCTCATTATACACTTTTCTTCCAAAGTCATTTTGTTTTCTAATATAGAGTGCTTTGCACCAATTCTTGCTTTTTTTGTAGGTAACAAGCTCAAAAACACTCAAAATATACCTTTTTTGGTAATGTTTTTCTATTTCTTGATATTGGTTGGTTTTTCATCTGTTTTAGCGTTTTTCTACGTAAAACACTGAAAAGACACGTTTTCAGCAATTTTATTTTTGGATTCTCATATAGAGTGAGTTCCTTATTTTTTTAACGTTTTTGTGCCTAACATGCTGAAAAACACTGAAAAAAACAGATATCTGTTAAGGTCGTTTAATATCCTCGCATGGGAGTCTTTGGATGCACTTTTGGGTTTGGTAGATAAGAGTCCGAAAAAAAAAAAATATATATATATTTTTTTGACAATTTTCTTTTATCATATAATAGCCTTGAATTTTCCCAGAATTTTGACATCTCGGTGCCTATGAAGATGAATAACAAAAAAAAAAATCCTTTTTTTATTTTCTTACTTTTTTTTCTATATAAAGAGTGTTATTTGTGGGTTTTAGCTTTTTGGTACTTAAGGAACTTAAAAACACTTATAAAACACATTTTTCGTAATGTCCTTTCGTTTCGCAAACATAAGGTTCTTTGCATGTATTTAAGCGTTTTTATAGATAACATGATCAAAAACACTCAAAATATATGTTTTTGGTAATTTTATTCTCTTTCTCCATAAAAGATGTTTTGCATGCGTTTTAGCGTTTTGGTATGTAATGAGCTCAAAAACATTTAAAGGCAAGTTCTTGGTAAACGTTGTTTTTATTCCCATGTAATGTGATTGCTCTGCTTTTTAGTGCTTTATTGCCTAACACGCTCAAAAACACTCAAAAGACACTTTTCTGGTAATATCATTTTTTTTTTCCCACATAAAGGTAGGTTTGCATGGAATTTGGGGTTTTGGTAACTAAGAATGTGAAATAAATCTCAAAACACAGGCATTTAGTAAGTTGTTCTCTTTCTTAATTAAATGTGTTATTCGTGAGTTTCAGCATTTTTGTATGTAAGAAACTTTTCTAATACACACATTTGGTAAGGTATTTCTATTTTAAAATTAAAAGTGTTATTCATGAGTTTCAGCTCTTTGGTATGTAAGAAACTTCATTATGTACACGAGTTTTTGAATTTTTTACCTTGTGGTTCTTTTGAAACTATAAAACACTCATACACGTTTCTCGTAATGTCCTTTTCTTTGCCAATATAAAGTTCTTTCCATCCATTTTTGCATTTTTTGTAGGTAACGAGCTCAAAAACACATCAAAATATATCTTTTTAGTAATGTTATTCTATTTCTTCATATTGGTTTGTTTACATCCGTTTTAGCGTTTTTCTACGTAAATCACTGAAAAGACACGTTTTCAGTAATATTGTTGAAATTGCTGAAAAAAACAATGAAAAGACAGGTTTCTGGTAAAGTCGTGTAATTTCCTGATATAGGTGGATTTGCATGCACTTCAGGGTTTGTACATAACTCCGGAAAAAAGTTAAAATTATCTTTTTTTATAATGATTTTTTTTTACAAAATTTCCGTGAATTTTGCCAGAATTTTGGCATATACGTACCTATGAAGATGAATAAAGAAAAAAAAAATTTTTTTCTCTCTATAAAGAATGTTATTTGTGGGTTTTAGCTTTTTGATAGTTAAGGAACTTAAAAACACTCAAATTACACGTTTCTCGTAATATCCTTTTGTGTCCTTGCTTTTGGGTTCTTTTCATGTATTTAAGCGTTTTTATTGGTAACACCTCGGTTATTGGTAACATCTCGGTATCTGTGAAGATGAATAAGAAAGAAAAAAAATATCGTATTTTTTTCATTTATTTATTGTTTCTCAATAAAGAGAGTTATTTGTGGCTTTTAGCTTTTTGGTAATTAATGAACTTAAAAACACTCATAAAACACGATTTTCGTAATGTCCTTTTGTTATACAAACATAGGGTTCTTTACATGTATTTAAGCGTTTTTATAGGTTACATGATCAAAAACACTCAAAATACATGTTTTTGGTAAAGTTATTCTGTTTCTCCATAAAGGATGTTTTGCACCGTTTTAGCGATTTGGTATGTAAGGAGTTAAAAAACACTTAAAGGCAAGTTCTTCGTAAAAGTTGCTTTTATTCCCATGTAATGTGATTGTTCTGCTTTTTAGCGCTTTGTTGCATATCACGCTCATAAACACTAAAAAGACACTTTTTTGGTAATGTCATTTTTTTTTTCCAACATGAAGGTAGTTTCGCATGTAATTTGGCATTTTCATAACTAAGAATGCGAAAAACACTCAAAATACACAATTTGGTAAGGTAGTTTTGTTTATCGATTAAAAGTGTTATTCATGCATTTCATCATTTGATAAGTTTCTCTATATACACGAGTTTTTTTGCGTTTATTGCCTTGTGGTTCTTTTAAAACTATAAAACACTCATTATACACGTTTCTCGTAATATCCTTTTGTTTCCTAATATAGAGTGCTTTACATCCATTTTTGCATTTTTTTTCTATGTAACAAGCTCAAAAACACTCAAAATAGATCTTTTTGGTAATGTTATTCTATTTCTTCATATAGGTTGGTTTGCATACACTACCGTTTTTCTACGTAAAACACTGAAAAGACACGTTTTCAGTAATTTTGTTTTGGATTCACATATTGACTGACTTCTATATTATTTATCGTTTTGGTGCCTAACATGCTGAAAAACACTGAAAAGACAGGTTTCTGGTAAAGTCGTTTAACTTCCTTATATAGGTGGCTTTGCATGCAGTTTAGGGTTTGCTACATAACAATCCGAAAAAAAAAGCTATAATTAACTTTTCTGATAATGTTATTTTTTCCACATAAATTCCCTGAATTTTGGTAGAATTTTGGCATCTCGGTACCTATAAGGATGAATAACAAAAAAAAGATAAGAAATAATCAGATTTTTTAATTAAAAAAAAAAAATCTAAATAAAGAGTTTTATTTGTGGGTTTTAGCTTTTAGGTACTGAAGGAACTTAAAAAAACACTCATAATACGTTTCTCGTAATGTCCTTTCGTTTCCCAAACATAAGGTTCTTTGCATGTATTTAAGCGCTTTTATAGATAACATGATCAAAAACACTTAAAATACATGTATTTGGTAATATTACTCTGTTTCTCAATAAAAAATGTATTTTGCATGCGTTTTAACGTTTTTATATGTAAGGAGCTCAAGAACACTTAAAGGCATGTTCTTGGTAAAATTTGGTTGTATTCCCATGTAATGTGATTGCCCTGGCTTTTATTGCTTTATTGCGTAACACGCTCAAAAACACTAAAAAGACATGCAAAGCCTCCCATATGAGGAAATTAAACACCTTACCAAAAATCTGTCTTTTGACTGTTTTTTAGCATGTTAGGCACCAAAACGATAAATAATAAGGAACTCACTCTATGTGGGAATCCAAAAGAAAATTACTGAAAACGTGTCTTCTCAGTGTTTTACGTAGAAAAACGGTAAAACTGATACAAACCAACTAATATCAAGAAGCAGAAAAACATTACCAAAAATGTATATTTTGAGTGTTTTTGAGCTTGTTACCTACAAAAAACGCGAAAATGGATACAAAGCACTCTATATTGGGAAAGAAAGGGACATTGCGAAAAAAGTGTATAATGAATATTTTATAGTTAAAAAAAACCCAAGGGAAAAAACGCAAAAAACTCGTGTATATGCTGAAACTCATGAATAACACTCTTAATTGAGAAACAGAGCAACCTTACTAAATGCATGTCAAAAACAATAAAATGCAAGTTCTTCGTAAAAGTTGGTTTTATTCCCATGTAATGTGATTGTCCTGCTTTTTAGTACTTTATTGCCTAACACGCTCAAAAACACTCAAAGACACTTTTCTGGTAATGTCATTTTTTCATATATAAAGCTAGTTTCGCATTTAATTTAGGGTTTTGGTAACTAAGAATGTAAAAAAAAAAAAAATACACGCATTTAGTAAGGATTAAGAGTGTTATTCATGAGTTTCAGTATTTTGGTATTTTAGAAACTTCTCCACACAGTCGAGTTTTTGCGTTTTTTGCCTTGTGATTCTGGTGAAACTATAAAACACTCATTATACACGTTTCTCATTATGTCCTTTTTTTTTCCTTACAGAGGATGCTTTGCATCCATTTTCGCGTTTTTTTTATGTGAGCTCAAAAACACACAAAATATACTTTTATGGTAATGTTATTCTATTTCTTCATATTGGTTGGTTTGCATCCGTTTTAGCGTTTTTCTACGTAAATCTTTTAAAAGACACGTTTCCAGTAATTTTGTTTTGGATTTCCATTTAAAGTGACTTTCATATTATTTATCGTTTTGGTGCCTAACATGCTTTTTGGTGCCTTTTGCTTCCCAATATAGAGTGCTTTCCATCCATTTTCGCGTTTTTTGTAGGTAACAATTCCAAAAACACTCAAAATATACCTTTTTGGTAATGTTATTCTATTTCTTTATTTTGGTTGGTTTGCATCCGTTTTAGCGTTTTCTACGTAAAACACCGAAAAGACACGTTTTAAGTAATTTTGTTTTGGATTCCCATATATCATGTTGGTTCCTAACATGCTGAAAAACAGTCATAAGACAGTTTTCTGACAAACGTTTAATTTCCCCATATAGGTGGCTTTGCATGCACTTTAGGGGTTTAGTATATAACAGTCCGAAAAAAAAGCTAAATTTAACTTTTTTGATAATGTTCTTATTTCATATAATTTCCTGAACTTTGCCCAAATTTTGGCAAATCGTTACCTGTGAAGATGAATAAGAATAAAAAAAAAATCGTATTTTTTTTATTTATTTATTTATTTTTTTCTTAATAAAGAGTGTAATTTTTGGCTTTTAGCTTTTTCGTACTTAATGAACTTAAAAACACTCATAATACACGTTTCTCGTAATGTCCTTCCATTTCTAGAAAATTGGGTTCTTTACATGTATTTAAGCGTTTTTATTGGTAACATGATCAAAAACACTCAAAATACATGTTTTTGGTAATGTTATTCTGTTTCACCATAAAGTGTATTTTGCATGCATTTTAGCGTTTTGATATATAAGCAGCTCAAATACACTTAAAGGCAAGTTCTTGTTAAAATTTGGTTTTATTCTAATGTAATGTGATTGCCCTGCTTTTTAGTGCTTTATTGCCTAACACGCTCAAAAATACTCAAAAGACATTTTTCTGGTAATGTCATTTTTTTCCCACATAAAGCTGGTTTCGTATGCAATTTTGGGTTTTGGTAACAAAGGATGTGAAAAGCACTCAAAATACACGCCTTTAGTAAGATTGTTGTTTCTCAATTAAGAGTGTTGTTCCAGAGTTTCAGCATTTTGGAATGTAAGAAACTTCTCTATATACACGGGTTTTTGCGTTTTTTGCCTTGTAGTTCTTGTGAAACTATAAAACACTCATTATACATGTTTCTCGGAATGTCCTTTTGCTTCCCAATATAGAGTGCTTTGCATCAATTTTCGCGTTTTTTGTAGGTAACAATTTCAAAAACACTCAAAATATACCTTTTTGGTAATGTTATTTTATTTCTTCTTATTGGTTGGTTTGCATCCGTTTTAGTGTTTTTCTACGTAAAACACCAAAAGACACGTTTTTAGTAATTTTGTTTCGGATTCCCATATAGATTGACTTCCACGTTATTTATCGTGTTGGTGCCTAACATGCTGAAAAACACTCATAAGACCGTTTTCTGGCAAAGACGTTTAATTTCCCCATATAGGTGGCTTTGCATGCACTTTATGGGTTTAGTACATAACAGTCCGAAAAAAAAGCTAAATTTAACTTTTTTGATAATGCACTTATTTCACATAATTTCCTGAATTTTGCCCGAATTTTGGCATCTCGGTACCTGTGAAGATAAATAAGAAAGAAGAAAAAATATTGTATTTTTTTAAATTTATTTATTGTTTCTCAATAAAGAGTGTTATTTGTGGCTTTTAGCTTTCTGGTAATTAATGAACTTAAAAACACTCATAATAAACGTTTCTCGTAATCTCCTTTCGTTTCCCAAAAATAGTGTTCTTTGCAAGTATTTAAGCGTATTTATTAATAACATGATCAAAAACACTCAAAATACATGTTTTTGGTAATGTTATTCTGTTTCACCATAAAGAGTGTTTTGCATGCGTTTTAGTATTTTGGTATATAAGGAGCTCAAAAACACTTAAAGGCATGTTCTTGGTAAAAATTCCTTTTCCTCCAATGTAATGTGATTGCCCTCATTTTTAGTGCTTTATTGCCTATCACGCTCAAAAACACTCAAAAGACACTTCTCTGGTAAAGTTTTTTTTTTCCAAAAATCTATTTTCACATGCAATTTTGTTTTTTTTTGGTAACTAAGAATGTGAAAAGCACTTAAAATACACGCATTTAGTAAGGTTGTTCTGTTTCTCAATTAAGAGTGTTATTCATGTTTTTCAGCATTTTGGTATCTAGCAACCTTCTCCATATACACGAGTTTTTGTGTTTTTTGCCTTTTGGTTCTTTTGAACTATAAAAAAAAACTCATTATACACTTTTCTTGCAAAGTCCTTTTGTTTTCTAATATAGAGTGCTTTGCATCAATTTTCGCGTTTTTTGTAGGTAACAAGCTCAAAAACACTCAAAATATACCTTTTTGGTAATGTTTTTCTATTTCTTGGTATTGGTTGGTTTCCATCCGTTTTAGCGTTTTTCTACGTAAAGCACAGAAAAAAAAACACGTTTTCAGCAATTTTGTTTTGGATTCTCATATAGAGTGAGTTCCTTATTATTTATCGTTTTGGTGCCTAACTGAAAATCATGCTCAAATGCTGAAAATCACTCAAAAAACAGATTTCTGGGAAGGTCGTTTAATTTTCTCATATAGAAGTCTTTGGATGTACTTTAGGGTTTGGTACATAACAGCCCAAAAAAAACTAAAATTAACTTTTTTGATAATTTTTCTTATCATATAATAGCCCTGAATTTTCCCAGAATTTTGTCATCTCGGTAACTATAAAGATGAATAACAAAAGAAAAAAAATACTATTTTTTATTTTCTTACTTTTTTTCTAAATAAAGAGTGATATTTGTGGGTTTTAGCTTTTTGGTACTTAAGGAACTTAAAAACACTTATAATACACATTTCTCGTAATGTCCTTTCGCAAACATAGGGTTCTTTGCATGTATTTAAGCGTTTTTATAGATAACATGATGAAAATCACTCAAAAAATATGTTTTTGGTAATTTTATTCTGTTTCTCCATAAAAAAAAAAAAAGTGTTTTGCATGTGTTTTAGCGGTTTGGTATGTAATGAGGTCAAAAACACTTGAAGGCAAGTTCTTGGTAAAATTTGTTTTTATTCCCATCTAATATGATTGCCCTGCTTTTTAGTGCTTTATTGCCAAACACGCTCAAAAACACTCAAAAGACATTTTTCTTGTAATATCATATTTTTTTCCGACATAAAGCTAGTTTTGCATGGAATTTGGGGTTTTGGTAACTAAGAATGTGGAAAAAAACTCAAAACACAAGCATTTAGTAACGTTGTTCTATTTCTTAATTAAAAGTGTTATTCATGAGTTTCAGCATTTTGGTATGTAAGAAACTTTTCTAATACACATTTTGGTAAGGTATTTCTATTTTAAAATTAAAAGTGTTATTCATGAGTTTTAGCTTTTTGGTATGTAAGAAACTTCTTTATATACACAAGTTTTTGAGTTTTTTACCTTGTGGTTCTTGTCAAACTATAAAACACTCATACACGTTTCTCGTAATGTCCTTTTCTTTGCCAATATTAAGTGCTTTTCATCCATTTTTGCATTTTTTGTAGGTAACAAGTTCAAAAACACATCAAAATATATCTTTTTGGTAATGTTATTCTATTTCTTCATATTGGTTGGTTTACATCTGTTTTAGCGTTTTTCTACGTAAATCACTGAAAAGACACGTTTTCAGTAATATTGTTGAAATTGCTGAAAAAAACTCAAAAGACAGGTTTCTGGTAAAGTCGTGTAATTTCGCCATATAGGTGGATTTGCATGCACTTCAGGGTTTGTACATAATTCCGGAAAAAGCTAAAATTATATTTTTTATAATTATTTTTTTTTACAAAATTTCCATGAATTTTGCCAGAATTTTTGCATCTCGGTACCTATGAAGATAAATAACAAAAATTTTTTTTTTCTCTATGAAGAGTGTTATTTGTGGGTTTTTAGCTTTTCGGTACTTAAGGAACTTAAAAACAGTCATAATACACGATTTTCGTAATGTTCTTTCGTTTCACAGACATAGAGTTCTTTGCATGTATTTAAGCGTTTTTATAGGTATGATCAAAAACACTCAAAATACATGTTTTTGGTAATGTTTTTCTGTTTCTCCATAAAGAGTGTTTTGCATGCGTTTTAGCGATTTGGTATGTAAGGAGTTAAAAACACTTAAAGGCAAGTTCTTCGTAAAAGTTTGTTTTATTCCCATGTAATGTGATTGTTCTGCTTTTTAGTGCTTTATTGCATATCACGCTGAAAAACACTAAAAAGACACTTTTTTGGTAAGGTCATTTTTTTTTTCCCACATGAAGGTAGTTTCGCATGTAATTTGGCATTTTCATAACTAAGAATGTGAAAAAACACTCAAAATACACAATTTGGTAAGGTAGTTCTGTTTATCGATTAAAAGTGTTATTCATGTATTTCATCATTTTGGTATGTAAGAAATTTCTCTATATACACGAGTTTTTGCGTTTATTGCCTTTTACTTCTTTTAAAACTATAAAATACTCATTATACACGTTTCTCGTAAAGTCCTTTTGTTTCCTAATATAGAGTGCTTTACATCCATTTTTGCATTTTTTTGTAGGTAACAAGCTCAAAAACACACAAAATATTTTTTTTTTGGTAATGTTATTCTATTTCTTCATATAGGTTGGTTTGCATCCACTTTAGCGTTCTTCTACTTAAAACACTGAAAAGACACGTTTTCAGTAAATTTGTTTTGGATTCACATATTAACTGACTTCCATATTATTTACCGTTTTGGTGCCTAACATGCTGAAAAACACTGAAAAGACAGGTTTCTGGTAAAGTCGTTTAACTTCCCTATATATGTGGCTTTGCATGCACTTTATGATTTGGTACATAACAATCCGGAAAAAAAGCTATAATTAACTTTTTTGGTAATGTTTTTTTTTCCACATAAATTCCCTGAATTTTGGCAGAATTTTGGCATCTCGGTACCTATAAGGATGAATAACAAAAAAAAAAAAGTATTCCAATTTTTTTTTTCTAAATAAAGAGTGTTATTTGTGGGTTTTAGCTTTTAGGTACTGAAGGAACTTAAAAAAAACACTTATAATACATGTTTGTCGTAATGTCCTTTCGTTTCCCAAACATAAGGTTCTTTGCATGTATTTAAGCGTTTTTTATAGATAACATGATCGAAAAACACTCAAAATACATGTATTTGGTAATATTATTCTGTTTCTCCATAATATTTATTTTGCATGCGTTTTAGCGTTTTTGTATGTAAGGAGCTCAAAAACACTTAAAGGCAAGTTCTTGGTAAAATTTGGTTTTATTCCCATGTAATGTGATTGCCTGGCTTTTAGTGCTTTATTGCATAACACGCTCAAAAACACTTAAAAGACATGCAAGGCCTCGCATATGAGGAAATTAAAGACCTTACCAGAAATCTGTCTTTTGAGTGTTTTTTTTAGCATGTTAGGCGCCAAAATGATTAATAATAAGGCACTCACTCTATGTGGGAATCCAAAAGAAAATTACTGAAAACGTGTGTTCTCAGTGTTTTACGTGGAAAAGCGCTAAAACTGATGCAAACCTACCAATAGAAAGAAGCAGAAACACATTACCAAAAATGTATATTTTGAGTGTTTTTGAGCTTGTTACCTATAATAAAACGCAAAAATTGATACAAAGCACTCTATATTGGGAAACAAAGGGACATTGCGAGAAAAGTGTATAATGAATGTTTTATACTTAAAAAAAAAAAAAAAAAATACATGCCAAAAACGCAAACACTCGTGTATATGGAGAAGTTTCCTAGATACAAAAATGCCGAAACTCATGAATAACACTCTTAAATGAGAAACAGAACAACCTTACTAAATGCGTGTCAAAAACAGTAAAAGGCAAGTTCTTCGTAAAAGTTACTTTTATTCCCACATAATGTGATTGCCCTGCTTTTTAATGCTTTATTGCCTAACACGCTCAAAAACACTCACACTTTTCTGGTAATATAATTTTTTTCCCACATTTCGCATGGAATTTGGGGTTTTGGTAACTAAGAATGTAAAAAACACACTCAAAATACACGCATTTAGTAAAGTTGCCCTGTTTCTTGATTAAGAATGTTATTCATGAGTTTCAGCATTTTGGTATCTTAGAAACTTCTCCACAGAGACAAGTTTTTGCGTTTTTTGCCTTATGATTCTGGTGAAACTATAAAACACTCATTATACACGTTTCTCGTTATGTCCTTTTTTCCCTAATATACAGTGCTTTGCATCCATTTTTTTTTTTTTATGTAACAAGCTCAAAAACACACAAAATATACTTTTCTGGTAATGTTATTCTATTTTTTCATATTGGTTGGTTTGCATCCGTTTTAGGATTTTTTTACGTAAATCTTTTAAAAGACACGTTTTCAGTAATTTTGTGTTGGATTTCCATATAGAGTGACTTTCATATTATTTATCGTTTTGGTGCCTAACATGCGGAAAAACACACAAAAGACAGGTTTCTTGTAAAGTCGTTAAATTTTCCCAAATAGGTGGCTTTGCATACACTTTATGGTTTGGTACATAACTCCGAAAAAAAGGTAAAATTAACTTTTTCGATAATGTTCTTTTTTCCACATAATTTCCCTGAATTTTGGCAGAATTTTGGCATTTTGGTACCTATGAACATCAATAACAAAAAAATAAAAATGCTATTTTTTTATTCTATTTATTTATTTTTTCTCTATAAAGAGTGTTATTTGTAGGTTTTAACGTTTTGGTACTTAAGGAACTTAAAAAAACATTCATAATACACATTTCTTGTAATGTCCTTTTTTCCCAAATATAGGGATCTTTGCATGTATTTAAGCGTTTTTATAGGTAACATGATAAAAAACACTCAAAAACACTTGTTTTTGGTAATGTTATCCTGGTTCTCCATAAAGAAGTGTTTTGCATGCGTTTTAGCGATTTGGTATGTAAGGAGCTGAAAAACACTTCAAGGCAAGTTCTTGGTAAAAGTTGGTTTTATTCCAATGTAAAATAATTGCCCTGCTTTTTAGTGCTTTATTGCCTAACACGCTCAAAAACACTCAAAAGACACTTCTGGTAATGTCATTTTTTCCTACTTAAAGCTAGTTTCGCCTGCTATTTGGGGTTTTGCTAAGAATGTGAAAAAAAAAACACTCAAAATACACGCATTTGGTAATATTGTTCTGTTTCTCAATTAGGATTGTTATTCATGAGTTTTAGCATTTTGGTATCTAAGAAACTTCTTTATATACACGAGTTTTTGCATTTTTTTTGCTTTGTGGTTCTTGTGAACAATAATTTCTTTTCCCTGAAAATAATAAGACACTCATTATACACGTTTCTCGTAATGTCCTTTTCTTTCCCAATAGGGAGTGCTTTGCATCCATTTTCGCGTTTTTTGTAGGTAACAAGCTCAAAAACACTCAAAATATACCTTTTTTTATAATGTTATTCTATTTCTTCATATTGGTTGGTTTGCATCCGTTTTTTCTTTTTTTCTACGTAAAACACTGAAGAGACACGTTTTCAGTAATTTTGTTTTCGATTCCCAAAGAATATTGCCAGAATTTTGGCATCTTAGTATGAAGATGAATAAAAAAAATAAAAAAAATTTTTTATTTTATTTTTTTTTCTCTGTAAAGAGTGTTATTTGTGGGTTTATAGCATTTTTGGTACAAGGAACTTAAAAACACTCATAATACACCTTTTGTCGTAATATCGTTTCGTTTCCCAATTATAAGGTTCTTTGCATGTATTTAAGCGTTTTTATGAATAACAAGATCAAAAAACCTAAAAATACATGTTTGTGGTAATGTTACTCTGTTTCTCCATAAAGGGTGTTTTGCATGCGTTTTAGCGTTTTGGTATGTAAGGACTTAAACAAAAACACTTAAAGGTAAGTTCTTTGTAAAAGTCGGTTTTATTCTCTTGTAATGTGATTGTTCTGCTTTTTAGTGCTTTGTTGCATATCACGCTCAAAAACACTCAAAATACACTTTTCTGGTAATATTTTTTTTTTTCCCCACATAAAGCTAGTTTCGCATGTAATTTGGGATTTTCGTAACTAAGAATGTGAAAAACACTCAAAATACACACATTTGGTAAGGTAGTTCTGTTTCTCAATTAAAAGTGTTATTCATGCATTTCAGCATTTTGGTATGTAAGAAACTTCTCTATATACACGAGTTTTTCCGATTTTTACCATGTGATTCGTGTGAAACTATAGAACACTCATTATACACGTTTCACGTAATGTTCTTCTGTTTCCCAATATAGAGTACTTTCCATCCATTTTCGCATTTTTTGTAGGTAACAAGCTGAAAAACACTCAAAATATATATTTTTGGTATTGTTATTCTATTTTTTCATATTGGTTGGTTTGTATCCGTTTTAGGGTTTTTCTTCGTAAATCACTGAAAAGACACGTTTTCAGTACTATTGTTGAAATTGCTGAAAAACACTCAAACGACAGATTTCTGGTAAAGTCGTGTAATTTCACCATAATGGTGGCTTTGCATGCACTTTTGGGTTTGGTACATAATTCCGGAAAAAAGATAAATTTTTTTTATAATGTTTTTTTTTTACATAATTTCACTGAATTTTGCCTTAATTTTGGCATCTTCATACATATGTAGATGAGTAACAAAAAAAAAAAAATTTGTTTATTTTTTTCTCTATTTGTGGGTATTAGTTTTTTGCTACTTGAGGAACTTAAAAACAATCATAATACACTATTTTCGTAATGTCCTTTCGTTTCACAGACATAGAGTTCTTTGCATGTATTTAAGCGTTTTTATAGGTATGATCAAAAACACAAAATACATGTTTTTTGGTAATGTTATTCTGTTTCTCCATTAAGGGTGTTTTGCATGCGTTTTAGCGTTTTGGTATGTAAGGAGTTAAAAACACTTAAAGGCAAGTTCTTCGTAAAAGTTGGTTTTATTCCTATATAATGTAATTATTCTGCTTTTTTAGTGCTTTGTTGCATATCACGCTCAAAAACACTCAAAAGACACTTTTCTGATAATATCATTTTTTTTCCACATAAAGCTAGTTTCGCACGTAATTTGGGATTTTCGTAACTAAGAATTTGAAAAAAAAAAAACACTCAAAATACACACATTTGGTAAGTTAGTTCTGTTTCTCAATTGAAAGTGTTATTCATGAGTTTTAGCATTTTGGTATGTAAGAAACTTCTCTATATACACGAGTTTTTGCGTTTTTTGTCTTGTGGTTCTTTTGAAACTATAAAACAATCATTATACACGTTTCTCTAAATGTCCTTTTGCTTCCTAATATAGAGTGGTTTTACATCCATTTTCCCGTTTTTTTAGGTAAAAAGCTCAAAAACACTTTTTGGTAATGTTATTTTATTTCTTCATATTCATTGCTTTGTATCCGTTTTAGTGTTTTTTCTACGTAAAACACTGAATAGAAACGTTTTCAGAAATTTTGTTTTCGATTCACATATTGACTGATTTCCATATTATTTATCGGTTTGGTGCCTAACATGCTGAAAAACACTGAAAAAAACAGGTGTCTGGTAAAGTCTTTTAATTTCCTCATATAGGTGGCTTTGCATGCTCTTTAGGGTTTCGTAAATAACAATCCGAAAAAAAAGCTATAATTAACTTTTTTGATAATGTTCTTTTTTCCACATAAATTCCCTGAATTTTGGCAGAATTTTGGCATCTCGGTACTTATGAAAATCAATACAAAAAAAAAGTGTTATTTTTTTATTATTTGTTTTATATTTTTTCTCTTTAAAGAGTGTTATTTGTGGGTTTTAACGTTTTGGTACTTAATGAACTTAAAAACAGTTATAATACACGTTTCTCGTAATGTCCTTTCGTTTCCCAAACATAGGGTTCTTTGCATGTAATGTTTTTCTACTTCTCCATTAAGGAGTGTTTTGCATGCGTTTTAGCGTTTTGGTATGTAAGGAGCTCAAAAACACATAATGGCAAGTTCTTGGTCAAAGTTGGTTTTATTCCCATGTAATGTGATTGCCCTGTTTTTTAGTGCTTTATTGCCTAACACACTCAAAAAAAATGAAAAGACACTTCTGGTAATGTCATTTTTTCCCACATAAAGCTAGTTTTGCATGCTATTTGGGATTTTGCTAACTAAGAATGTGAAAAACACTGAAAATACACGCTTTTGGTATGGTTGTTCTGTTTTTCAATTAATATTGTTATTCATGAGTTTCATCATTTTGGTATGTATCTTTATATACACGAGTTTTTGCGTTTTTTGCCTTGTGGTTCTTGCGAACCACAAGTTCTTTTGCTCGAAAATAATAAGACACTCATTTTACACGTTTCTCGTAATGTCCTTTGGTTTCCCAATAGGGAGTGCTTTGCATCCATTTTCACCTTTTTTCTAGGTAACAAGCTCAATAATACTCAAAATATGCCTTTTTGGTAATGTTATTCTATTTTTTTTCATATTGGTTGGTTTGCATCCGTTTTAGCGTTTTTCTACGTAAAACACAGAAAAGACCCGTTTTCAGTAATTTTGTTTTGGATTCCCATATAGAGTGACTTCCATGTTATTGATCGTTTTGGTGCCTAACATGCTGAAGACAGTTTTCTGGCAAAGATGTTTGATTTCCCCATATAGGTGGCTTTGGATGCACTTTAGGGTTTACTACATAACAGTCGGAAAAAAAAAATAAATAAAATTAACTTTTTTGATAAAATTCTTATTTCACAAAATTTCATGAATTTTGCCCGAATTTTGGCATCTCGGTACCTGTGAAGATGAATAAGAAAGAAAAAAAATATCGTATTTATTTTATTTATTTATTTATTTTTCTCAATAGAGAGTTATTATTTGTGGCTTTTAGCTTTTTAGTACTTAATGAATTTAAAAACACTCATAATACACGTTTCTCATAATGTCCTTTCGTTTCCCACAAATAGGGTTCTTAACATGTATTTAAGCGTTTTATTGGTAACATGATCAAAGACACTCAAAATACATGTTTTTGGTAATGTTATTCTGTTTCTCCACCAAGTGTGTTTTGCATGCATATAACACTCAAAATACACGCATTTTTGTTATATAAGGAGCTCAAAAACACTTAAAGGCAAGTTCTTGGTAAACATTGGTGTTATTCCCATGTAATGTGATTGCCCTTGTTTTTAGTGTTTTACTGCCTATCACGCTCAAAAACACTCAATAGACACTTTTCTGAAAGTCATTTTTTTAGCACATAAAGCTGGTTTCGCAATCAATTTGTGTTTTGGGTAACTAAGAATGTGAAAAGTACTCAAAATACACGCATTTAGTAAGTTTATTCTGTTTCTCAATTAAGAGTGTTATTCATGAGTTTAAGCATTTTGGTATCTAGGAAACTTCTCCATATACAGGAGTTTTTGCGTTTTTTACCTTGTGGTTCTTTTGATTATAAAACACTCATTATACAATTTTCTCGCAATGTCCCTTGCTTTCCCAATATAGAGTGTTTTGCATGAATTTTCGCGTTTTCTTTTTAAGGTAACAAGCTCAAAAACACTCAAAATGTACCTTTTTGGAAATGTTTTTCTATTTCTTGATATTGGTTGGTAATTTTGTAATTGTAAGTAATTTTCTTTTGGATTCCCGTATTGAGTGAGTTCATTATTATTCATCGTTTTGGTGCCTAACATGCTGAAAAACACTCAAAAGACATATTTCTGGTAAAGTAATTCAATTTCCTCATATAGGAGGCTTTGCATACTCTTTAGGGTTTGGGTCATAACAGTCTGAAAAAAAAACCTAAAATCAACTTTTTTGATAATATTCTTTTATCATATAATTGCCCTGAATTTTCCCAGAATTTTGTCATCTCGGTACCTATGAAGTTGAATGACAAAAAAAAAAAAAAAAATTATATATATATATATATATATATATATATATATATATATATATATATATATATATATATATATATATATATATATATATATATATATATATATATATATATATATATATATATATATATATATATATATATATATATATATATATATATATATATATATATTTTTTTTTTATTTATTTATTATTTTCTAAATAAAGATTGTTATTTGTGGGTTTTAGCTTTTTGGTACTTAAGGAACTTAAAAACACTCATAATACACGTTTCTCGTAATATCCTTTCGTTTCCCAAACATAAGGTTCTTTCTATGTATTTAAGCGTTTTTATAGATAACATGATCAAAAACACTCAAAATACATGTTTTTGGTAAAGTTATTCTGTTTCTCCATAAAGAGTGTCTTGCAGGCGTTTTAGCGTTTTGGTATATAAGGAGCTCAAAAAACTTAAACGCAAGTTCTTGGTAAATATTGGTTTTATTCGAATTTAATGTGATTCCCCTACTTTTTAGTGCTTTATATCCTATCACGCTCAAAAACACTCAAAAGACACTTTTCTGGTAATGTCATTTTTTCCCACATAAATCTGGTTTCGCATGCAATTTGGGGTTTTCGTAACTAAGAATGTGAAAATCTCTCAAAATACACGCATTTAGTAAGGTTGTTCTGTTTCTAAATTAAGAGTGTTATTCATGAGTTTTAGCATTTTGGTATCTAAGAATCTTATCCATATATACGTGTTTTTACGTTTTTTGCCTTTTGGTTCTTGTGAAACCATAAAACACTCATTATACACGTTTCTCGTAATATCCTTTTGTTTCCCAATATAGAGTGCTTTGCATCCATTTTCGCGTTTTTTGTGGTTAACAGGCTCAAAAACACTCAAAATATACCTTTTTGGTAATGTTATTCTATTTCTTAATATTGGTTGGTTTGCATCCGTTTTAGCGTATTTCTATGTAAAACACGGAAAAAAACACGTTTTCAGTAATTTTGTTTTGCATTCCCATATTGAGTGACGTTCATATTATTTATCCTTTTCATGCCTAACATGCTAAAAAAGAAAACACTCAAAAGAGAGGTTTCTGGTAAAGTTGTGTAATTTCCCCATATAGTTGGCTTTGGATGCACTTTAGGGTTTGGTACATAACAGTCCGATAAAAAAGCTAAAATTAGCTTTTTTTGATAATGATCTTTTTTCTACATAATTTCCCTGACTTTTGCTAGACTTTCGGCATCTCAGTACCTATGAATATGAATAACAAAAAAAGAATTGCTATTTTTTTATTTTTTTATTTATTTATTTTTTTTTCTCTATAAAGAGTGTTATTTGTAACTTTAAGCTTTTTGGTACTAAAGAAACTTAAAAACACGTAATCCACGTTTCTCGTAATGTTTTTTTTTTCGTTTCCCAAACATGTATTTAATTTTTTTTTATAGGTAACATGATCAAAAACACTCAAAATACGTGTTTTTGGTAATGTTATTCTGTTTCTCCATAAAGGGTGTTTTGCATGCGTTATAGCGTTTTTGTATGTAAGGAGCTCAAAAATCTTAAAGAGAAGTTCTTTGTAAAAATTGGTCTTATCCCTATGTAATGTGATTGCCCGGCTTTTTAGTGCTTTATTTCCTAACACGCACAAAAACACTCAAAAAAACATTTTTATGGGAGTCATTTTTTCCATTTTTATCCCATAATATTTCGCATGCAATTTGGGGTTTTGGTAACTAAGAATGTGAAAAACACCCAAAATACACTCATTTGGTAAGCTTTTTCTCTTTTTTTTTTATTCCTGGTAAAATATGGTTTTATTCCAATGTAATGCTTTTTAGTGCTTTGTTGCATATAACGCTCAAAAACCCTCAGAAGACACTTTTCTGGTAATGTCATTTATTTCCCACATAAAGCTAGTTTGCATGTAATTTGAGGTACACGAGTTTTTGCGTTTTTTGCCTTTTAGTTCTTGTGGAACTATAAAACACTCATTATACACGTTTCTCAGAATGTCCTTTTGTTTTGCAATACATTACATAGAAAAACATTACCAAAAAGATATATTTTGAGTGTTTTTGAGCTTGTTACCTATAAAAAAACGCGAAAATTGATACAAAGCACTCTATATTTGGAAACAAAGTGTCATTGCGAGAAAAGTGTATAATAAATGTTTTATAGTTCAAAAGAACCACAAGGCAAAAAACGCAAAAACTCGTGTATATGGAGAAGTTTCCTAGATACCAAAATGCTGAAACTCATGAATAACACTCTTAATTGAGAAACAGAACAACTTTACTAAATGCGTGTATTTTGAGTGCTTTTCACATTCTTAGTTACCAAAATCCCAAATTTCATGCGAAACCAGCTTTATGTGGGAAAAAAATGACATTATCAGAAAAGTGTCTATTGAGTGTTTTTGAGCGTGATAGGCAATAAAGTACTAAAAAGCAGTGGAATCACGTTACATGGCAATAAAATCAATTTTTACCAAGAACTTGCCTTTAAGTGTTTTGAGCTCCTTATATACTAAAACGCTAAAACGCATGCAAAACACACTTTATGGAGAAAGAGAATAACATTACCAAAAACATTTATTTTGAGTGTTTTTGATCATGTTACCAATAAAAACGCTTAAATACATGAAAAGAACCCTATTTTTTGGAAACGAAAGGACATTACGAGAAATATGTCTTATGAGTGTTTCTAAGATCATTATTTACCAAAAAGCTAAAAGCCACAAATAACACTCTTTATTGAGAAAAAAAAAAAAATTAATAAATAAAAAAATACGATATTTTTTTCTTTCTTTTTCATCTTCACAGGTACCGAGATGCCAAAATTTGGGCAAAATTCAAGAAATTATGAGTCAATAATCAAAAAAGTTAATTTTAGCTCTTTTTTTCGTACTGTTATGTACCAAACCCTAAAGTGAATGGAAAGCCACTTATATGGGGAAATTAAACGTCTTTTGCCAGAAAACTGTTTTATGAGTGTTTTTCAGCTTGTCAGACACCATAACGGTAAATAACATGCAAGTAACTCTATATGGGAACCTAAAATATAACGACTGAAAACGTATCTTTTCGGTGTTTTACGTAGAAAAACGCTAAAACGGATGCAAACCAACCAATAAGAAGAAAAAAAATAACATTACCAAAAAGGTATATTTTGAGTGATTTTGAGCTTTTTACCTACAAAAAACGCGAAAATGGATGCAAAAGACTCCGTATTGGGAAACAAAAGGACATCACGAGAAACGTGTATAATGAGTGTCTTATTATTTTTGAGCAAAAGAACTTGTGGTTCACAAGAACCACAAAGCAAAAAAGCAAAAAACTCGTGTGTATAAAGATGTTTCTTAGATACCAAAATGCTGAAACTTATGAATAATAATATTAATTGAGAAACAGAAGAACCTTACCAAATGCGTTTATTTTGAGTGTTTTTCACATTCTTAGCAAAACCTCAAATAACACGCAAAACTATGTTGGAAAAAAATGACATTAATAGAAGTGTCTTTTTGAGTGTTTTTGAGCGTGTTAGGCTATAAATCACAAAAAAAAAAAAACAGGGCAATCACATTACATACAAATAAAACCAACTTTTACCAAGAACTTGCCTTGAAGTGTTTTTGACCTCCTTACAAAGCAAAACGCTAAAAGGCATGCAAAAAACTCCTTTATGGAGAAGCAGAATAACATTACTAAAAACATGTGTTTTTGAGTTTTTTTGATCATGTTACCTATAAAAACGCTTAAATACATGGAAAGAACCTTATGTTTGGGAAACGAAAGGACATTACGAGAAACGTGTATTAGGACCGTTTTTAAGTTCTTTAAGTATCAAAACGTTAAAACCCATAAACATCACTCTTTATAGAGAAAAAAATAAATCAATAAAAAAGATAACTTTTTTTTTTATATTGATTTTCATAGGTATCAAGATGACAAAATTTTGGCAAAATTCAGGAAATTTATGTGGAAAAAAAGAACATTATCAAAAAAGTTAATTTTAGCTTTTTTTCGGACTGTTATGTACCAAACCCTAAAGTGCATGCAAAGCCACCTATATATGGAAATTAAACGACTTTACAAGAAACCTGCCTTTTGAGTGTTTTTTTTAGCATGTTAGGCACGAAAACGATAAATACCATTGAAGTCACTCAATATGGGAATTCAAAACAAAATTACTGAAAACATGTCTTCTCAGTGTTTTACGTAGAAAAACGCTAAAACGGATGCAAACTAACCAATACGAAGAAATAGAAAAACATCACCAAAAAGGTATATTTTGAGTGTTTTTGAACTTGTTACCTAGAAAAAACGCGAAAATGCATGCAAAGCACTCTGTATTGGGAAACAAAAGGACATTACGAGAAATGACTATAATGAGTGTTTTATAGTTTCACAAGATCCACAAGGCAAAAAACACAAAAACTCGTATATATGGAGAATTTTCTTAGATAACAAAATGCTGAAACTCATGAATAACACTCTTAATTGAAAAACAGAATAACCTTACTAAATGCGTGTATTTTGAGTGTTTTTATCAAATTCTTAGTTAAAAGAAAGGGAAATTCCATGCAAATATAGCTTTATGTGGGAAAAAAAATGACATTACCAGAAAAGTGTCTTTTGAGTGTTTTTGAGAGTGTTAGGCAATAAGCCCACTAAAAAACAGGGCAATCACATTACATGGAATAAAACGAACGTTTACCAAGAACTTGCCTTTAATGGTTATTCAGCTCCTTATATGCGCTAAAACGCATGAAAAACACACTTTATATAGAAACAAAATAACATTACCAACAACAGGTATTTTGAGTGTATTTTAATAATTTTATCTATAAAAACGCTTAAATACATGCAAAGAACCTTATGTTTGGGAAAGGAAAGGATATTACGAGAAACGTGTATTATGAGTGTTTTTAAGTTCCTTAAGAACCAAAAAGCTAAAACCCACAAGTAACACTCCTTATTTAGAAAAAAATAAATAAAATAATAATTAGAAAAATAGGAATTTTTTAATGTTTTTTATTCATCTTCATAGGTACCGAGATGTCAAAATTCTTGCAAAATTCAGGGCAATTATGTGATAAAAGTTAATTTTAGTTTTTTTTTTTCGGACTGTTATTTACCAAACGCCTAAAGTGCTTGCAAAGCCAACTATTTGAGGAAATTAAACGACTTTACCAGAAACCTGTCTTTTGAGTGCTTGTTTGAGTGCTTTCAGCTTGTTAAGCATCAAAACGATAAATAATATGGAAGTCACTCTATATGAGAATCCAAAACAAAATACTGAAAACGTGCCTTTTCTGTGTTTTAGGTAGGAAAACTTTAAAACGGATGCAAACTAACAAATATGAAGAAATAGAATATTACCAAAAAGGTATATCTTGAGTGTTTTTAATCTTGTTACCTACAAAAAAAACGCGAAAAAGGATGCAAAACACTCTATATTGGGAAACAAAAGGACATTACGAGAAACGTGAATGAGTGTTTTATAGTTTCAGAAGAACTAAAAGGCAAAAAACGCAAAAACTCGTGTATATGGAGAAGTTTCTTAGTTACCAAAACGCTGGTACTCATGAATAACACTCTTATATGAGAAAAATAACAACCTTACGAAATGCGTGTATTTTGAGTGTTTTTCACATTCTTATTTACCAAAACCCCAAATTGCATGCATAACTAGCTTTATGTTGGTAAGAAATGACATTTGCAGAAAAGTGACTTTGGGTGTTTCTGAGCATGTTAGGCAATAAAGCACTAAAAAGCAGGGCAATAACATTACATGGGAATGAAACCAACTTTTACCAAGAACTTGCCTTTAAGTTTTTTTGAGCTCATTACATACTAAACGCTAAAACGAATGCAAAACACCCTTTATGGAGAGTTAGAATAACATTACCAAAAACATGTATTTTGAGTGTTTTTGATCATGCTACCTATAAAAACGCGAAAATACATGCAAAGAACCCTATATTTGGGAAACGAAAGGACATTACGAGAAACGTGTATTATGAGTGTTTTTAAGTTCCTTAAGAACCAAAAAATTCTTTATAAATAAAAAAAATAAAATAGATAAATATATTAAAAAAAAACGCCGATTCTTTTTTTCTTATTCATCTTCATAGGTACCGATATGCCAAAATTCTGGGAAAATTCTGGGCAATTATGTGATAAAAGAATATTATGAAAAAAGTTAATTTTATCTTTTTTTTCGGAATGTTATGTACCAAACTCTAAAGTGAATGCAAAGCCACATACATGAGGAAATTAAACGACTTTACGAGAAACCTTACTTTTGAGTGTTTTTCAATATGTTAGGCACCAAAACTATAATAACATTGAAGTCACTCAATATGGGAATTGAAAACAAAATTACTGAAGACGTGTCTTTTCAGTGTTTTACGTAGAAAAACGCTAAAAAAGAAGCAAACCAACCAATATGAAGAAATAGAAAAACATTACCAAAAATGTATATTTTGAATGTTTTGAGCTTGTTACCTAAAAAAAAATGCAAAAATGGATGCAAAGTATTGCAAAACAAAAGGACATTCTGAGAAACGTGTATAATGAGTGTTTTATAGTTCCACAAGAACCAACAGGCAAAACACACAAAAACTCGTGTACCTACAGAAGTTTCTTAGATACCAAAATGATAAAACTCTTAAATAACACTTTTAATTGAGAAACAGAATTACCTTACAAAATGTGTGTATTTTGAGTGTTTTTCACATTCTTAGTTACGATAATCCCAAATTACATGCGAAACTAGCTTTATGTGGGAAATAAATGACATTACCAGAAAAGTGTCTTTTGAGTGTTTTTGAGCGTTATATGCAACAAAGCACTAAGAAGTAGAACAATCACATTACATTGGAATATAACCAAATTTTACGAGGAATAAAAAAAAAGAAAAAGCTTACCAAATGAGTGTATTTTGGGTGTTTTTCACATTCTTAGTTACCAAAACCCCAAATTGCATGCGAAATATTGTTGGATAAAAATGTGGGAAAAAAAAGACATTAATATAAAAAAGTTTTTTTGAGTATTTTTGAGTGTGTTAGAAAATAAAGCACTAAAAAGCAGGTCAATCACATCACATAGGGATAAAATAAATTTTTACCACTTTCCTTTAAGATTTTTTTGAGCTCCTTACATACAAAAACGCTAAAACGCATGCAAAACACCCTTTATGGAGAAACAGAATAACATTACCAAAAACACATATTTTGAGTGTTTTTGATCATGTTACCTGTAAAAAAAACACTTAAATACATGTTTGGGAAACGAAAAAAAACATTACGAGAAACGTGTATTATGAGTGTTTTTAAGTTTCTTAAGTACCAAAAAGCTAAAAGCCACAAATAACACTTTTTATAGAGAAAATAAATAAATAAATAAATAAAAAAAATTGAATTTGTTTTTTGTTTTTCATATTCATAGGTACTGAAATGCCGAAAGTCTGGCAAAATTCAGGGTAATTATGTGGAAAAAAGAATATTATCAAAGAAGTTAATTTTAGCTTTTTTTTCGGACTGTTATGTACCAAATCCTAAAGAGCATCCAAAGCCACCTATATGGTGAAATTACACAACTTTACCAGAAACCTCTGTTTTGAGTGTTTTCTTTTTTAGCATGTTAGGCATCAAATAAATAATTAATTAATATACCTTTTAATAATAATAATATGGAAGTCACTCAATATGGGAATGAAAAAGAAAATTACTGAAAACGTGTTTTTTCCGTGTTTTACGTAGAAAAACGCTAAAACGGATGCAAACCAACCAATATAAAGAAATAGAATAACTTTACCAAAAAGGTATATTTTGATTGTTTTTCAGCCTGTTAACCACAAAACGCGAAAATGGATGCAAAGCACTCTAAATTGGGAAACAAAGGGACATTACGAGAAACGTGTGTAATGAGTGTTTTATGGTTTCACAAAAACCACAAGGCAAAAAACGCAAAAACTCGTATATATGGATAAGTTTCTTAGATACCAAAATGCTGAAACTCATGAATAACACTCTTAATTGAGAAACAGAACAGCCTTAATAAATGCGTGTATTTTGAGAGCTTTTCACATTCTTAGTTACCAAAACCCAAAATTGCATGCGAAATCAGATTTATGTGGGAAAAAATGACATTACCAGAAAAGTGTCCCTTGAGTGTTTTTGAGCGTGATAGCACTAAAAAGCAGGGGAATCACATTAAATTCGAATAAAACCAATTTTTACCAAGAACTTGCATTTAAGTGTTTTTGAGCTCCTTATATACCAAAAGGCTAAAACGCATGCAAAACACACTTTTTGGAGAAACAAAATAACATTACCAAAAACATGTATTTTGAGTGTTTTTGATCATGTTATCTATAAAAACGCTTAAATACATAGAAAGAACCTTATGTTTGGGAAACGAAAGGACATTACGAGAAACATGTATTATGAGTGTTTTTAAGTTTCTTAAGTAAGAAAAAGCTAAAACCAACAAATAACACTCTTTATTTAGAAAAATAAATAAATAAATAAAAAATAAAAAAATAAAAAAAAATTTTTGTCATTCATCTTCATAGGTACCGAGATGACAAAATTCTGGGAAAATTCAGGGCAATTATATGATAAAACAATATTATCAAACAAGTTGATTTTAGCTTTTTTTTTCGGACTGTTATGTACTAAACCCTAAAGAGCATGCAAAGCCTGCTATATGAGGAATTTGAATGACTTTACCAGAAATCTGTCTTTTGAGTGTTTTTCAGCATGTTAGGCACCAAAACGATAAATAATAATGAACTCACTCAATATGCGAATCAAAAACAAAATTACTTAAAACGTGTCTTCTTAGTATTTTACGTAGAAAAACGCTAAAACGGATGCAAACCAACCAATATCAAAAAGATACATTTTGAGTGTTTTTGAGCTTGTTACCTTCAAAAAAACGCGAAAATTAATGCAAGGCACTCTATATTGGGAAAGAAAGGGACATTGTGAGAAAAATGTGTAATGAGTGTTTTATAGTTAAAAGAACCACAAGGCAAAAAACGCAAAAACTCGTGTATATGGAGACGTTTCCTAGATACCAAAATGCTGAAACTCATGAATAACACTCTTAATTGAGAAACAGAATAACTTTACTAAATGCGTGTATTTAGAGTGCTTTTCACATTCTTATTTACCCAAAACCCAAATTGATTGTGAAACCAGCTTTTTGTTTAAAAAAAAAAAAAAGACATTTTCAGTGTTTTTGAGCGTGATAGGCAGTAAAGCACTAAAAAGAAGCGCAATCACATTACATTGGAATAAAACCAGTGTTTACCAAGAACTTACCTTTAAGTGTTTTTGAACTCCTTATATAACAAAACGCTAAAATGCATGCAAAACACACTTGATGGAGAAACAGAATAACATTACCAAAAACATGTAATTTGAGTGTTTTTTATCATGTTACCAATAAAACGCTTAAATACATGCTAAGAACCCTATTTGTGGAAAACGAAAGGACATTATGAGAAACGTGTATTATGAGTGCTTTTAAATTCATTAAGTACCAAAAAGCAAAAACCCACAAATAACTCTCTAATCAGAAAAAATAAATAAATAAAAAAATACAATATTTTTTTTCTTTCTTCTTTTCTTTTTTCTTTTTCTCTTTCTTCAGAGGTACCAAGATGCGAAAATTCGGGCAAAATTCATGAAATTTTGTGAAATAACATTATCAAAAAAATTAATTTTAGCTTTTTTTTTCGACTGTTATGTAGCTAACCCTAAAGTGCATGCCCACCTATATGGGGAAATTAAACATCTTTGCCAGAAAACTGTCTTACGAGTGTTTCTTAGCATGTTAGGCACCAAAACGACAAATAACATGGAAGTCATTCTATATGGGAATCCAAAACAAAATTACTGAAAATGTGTCTTCGGTGTTTTACGTAGAAAAACGCTAAAACGGATGCAAACCAACTAATATGAAAAAAAATAGAATAACATTAACAAAAAGGTATATTTTGAGTGTTTTGAGCTTGTTACCTACAAAAAAGGTGAAAATGGATACAAAGCACTCCCTATTGGGAAAAAAAAGGACATTACGAGAAACTTGTATAATGAGTGTCTTATTATTTTCGAGCAAAAGAACTTGTGGTTCACAAGAACCACAAGGCAAAAAACGCAAAAACTCGTGATACCAAAATGCTGAAACTCATAATTAACAATCTTAATTGAAAAACAGGACAACCTTACCAAAAGCGTGTATTTTCAGTGTTTTTCACATTCTTAGTTATCAAAATCATAAATAGCATGCGAAACTAGCTTTATGTGGGAAAAAAATGACATTACCAGAAGTGTTTTTTGAGTGTTTTTGAGCGTTTTATGCAATAAAGCACTAAAAACAGGGCAATCACATTGCATGGGAATAAAACCAACTTTGACCAAGAACTTGCCATTATGTGTTTTTAAGCTCCTTACATACCAAAACGCTAAAACGCATGCAAAAACACTCCTTTATGGAGAAGCAGAAAAACATTACAAAAAAACATGTGTTTTAAGTGTTTTTGATCATGTTACCTATAAAAACGCTTAAATACATGTAAAGAACCCTATGTTTGGGAAACGAAAGGACATTACGAGAAACGTGTATTATGACTGTTTATAAGTTCCTTAAGTACCAAAACGTTGAAACCCACAAATAACACCGTTTAAAGAGAAAAAAATAAAAGAAAATTTAATAAATAGCATTTTTTTGGTATTGATTTTCATAAGTACCGAGATGCCAAAATTCTGCCAAAATTCAGGGAATTTATGTGGGAAAAAGAACATTATCAAAAAAGTTCATTATAGCTTTTTATCGTATTGTTATTTACCAAACCCTAAAGAGCATTCAAAGCCACCTATAGGAGGAAATTAAAGAACTTTACCAGAAACCTGTCTTTTCAGTGTTTTTCAGCATGTTAGGCACCCAACCGATAAATAATATGGAAGTCAGTCAATATGTGAATCCAAAACAAAATTACTGAAAACGTGTGTATTCAGTGTTTTACGTAGAAAAAACACTAAAACGGATGCAAAGCAACGAATATGAAAAAATAGAATAACATTACCAAAAAGTGTTTTTGAGCTTTTTACCTACAAAAAAAAAAAAAAAAACACGAAAATGGATGTAAAAGCACTCTATATTAGGAAGCAAAAGGACATTTAGAGAAACGTGTATAATGATTGTTTTATAGATTTACAAGAACCACAAGACAAAAACCGCAGAAACTCGTGTATATAGAGAAGTTTCTTACATACCAAAATGCTAAAACTCATGAATAAAACTTTTAATTGAGAAACAGAACTACCTTACCAAATGAGTGTATTTTGAGTGTTTTTCACATTCTTAGTTACGAAAATCCCAAAATACGTGCGAAACTAGCCTTATGTGGGAAAAAAATGACATTATCAGAGAAGTGTCTTTTGAGTGTTTTGAGCGTGATATGCAACAAAGCACTAAAAAGCAGAATAATCACATTATATAGGAATGAAACCAACTTTTACGAAGAACTTGCCTTTAAGTGTTTTTAACTCGTTACATACCAAAACGCTAAAAAAGCATGGAAAACACCATTTATGGAGAAAGAGAATAACATTACCAAAAACATGTATTTTGAGCGTTTTTGATCATGTTACCTATAAAAACGCTTAAATACATGCAAAGAACCCTATGTCTGTGAAACGAAAGGACATTACGAAAATCGTGTATTATGATTGTTTTTAAGTTCCTCAAGTACCAAAAAACTAAAACCCACAAATAGAGAAAAAATAAATAACAAAATTTTTTTTTTTTTTTTTTGTTATTCATCTACATAGGTATGAAGATGCTAAAATTCAGGCAAAATTCAGGGAAATTATGTAAAAAAAACATTATAAAAAAAAATTTAGCTTTTTTCCGGAATTATGTACCAAATCCAGAAGTGCATGCAAAGCCACCTATATGGAGAAATTACACGACTTTACCAGAAATCTGTCTTTTGAGTGTTTTTCAACAAATTTAACAATATTACTAAAAACGTTTCTTTTCAGTGATTTACGAAGAAAAACGTTAAAACGGATGCAAACCAACCAATATGAAGAAATAGAATAACATTACCAAAAAGATATATTTTGAGTGTTTTTCAGCTTGTTACCTACAAAAAATGCGAATATGGATGGAAAGCACTCTATATTGGGAAACAAAAGAACATTGCGAGAAACGTGTATAATGACTGTTTTATAGTTTCACACGAACGACAAGGCAAAAAATGCAAAAACTCGTGTATATAGAGAAGTTTCTTACATACCAAAATGCTGAAATGCGTGAATGACACTTTCAATTGAGAAACAGAACCACCTTACCAAATGTGTGTATTTTCATTCTTTTTCACATTCTTAGTTACGAAAATCCCAAATTACATGCAAAACTAGCTTTATGTGGGAAAAAAAATATATTACAAGAAAAGTGTCTTTTGAGTGTTTTTGATCGTGATATGCAAAAAAAAGCACTAAAAAGCAGAACAATCGCATTACATGGGAATAAAACCAACTTTTACGAAGAACTTGCCTTTAATTTTTTTTTTAAACTCCTTACATAACAAAACGCTAAAACACATGCAAAACACCCTTTATGGAGAAAGAGTAACATTACCAAAAACATGTATTTTGAGTGTTTTTGATCATGTTATTTATAAAAACGCTTAAATAGATGCAAAGAACCTTATGTTTGGGAAACGAAAGGATATTACGAGAAACGTGTATTATTAGTGTTTTTAAGTTCCTTAAGTACCAAAAAAAGCTAAAACCAACAAATAACACTCTATATAGAGAAAAAAAAATAATAAAATAAAATATATTTTTTTCTTTTTTTTGTTATTCATCTTCATAGGTTCTAAGATGTCAAAATTCTGGCAATATTCTTTGGGAATCGAAAAAAAAAATTATTGAAAACGTGTCTTTTCCGTGTTTTACGTAGAAAAACGCTAATACGGATGTAAACCTACCAATATGAAGAAATAGAATAACATTACCAAAAAGGTATATTTTGAGTGTTTTTGAGCTTGTTCCCTACAAAAAAACGCGAAAATGGATGCAAAGCACTCCCTATTGGGAAAGAAAAGGACATTACGAGAAACGTGTATAATGAGTGTATTATTATTTTCGGGTAAAAGAACTTGTGGTTCACAAGAACCACAAGGCAAAAAACGCAAAAAAACTCGTGTATATAAAGAAGTTTCTTTGATACCAAAATGCTGAAACTCATGAATAAAAAACTTAATCGACAAACAGAACAATATTACCAAAAGCATGTATTTTGATTGTTTTTTCACATTCTTAGCAAAACCCCAAATAGCATGCGAAACTAGCTTTATGTGGAAAAAAATGACATTACCAGAAGTGTCTTTTGAGTGTTTTTGAGCGTGTTAGGCAATTAAGCACTAAAGAGCAGGGCAATCATATTACACTGAAATAACACAAACTTTTACCAAAAACTTGCCTTGAAGTGTTTTTCAGCTCCTTACATACCAAATCGCTAAAACGCATGAAAAACACACCTTTATGGAGAAGCAGAATAACATTGCCAAAAACAAGTGTTTTTGAGTGTTTTTTATCATGTTACCTATAAAAACGCTTAAATACATGGAAAGATCCCTATATTTGGGAAACGAAAGGACATTACGAGAAATGTGTATTATGAATGTTTTTAAGTTCCTTAAGTACCAAAACGTTAAAACCTACAAATAACACTCTTTATAGAGAAAAAAAATAAATAAAAAAATAAATAAAAAAATAACATTTTTATTTTTTTGTTATTGATGTTTATAGGTATCAAAATGCCAAAATTCTGCCAAAATTCAGGGAAATTATGTGGAAAAAAGAACTTTATCGAAAAAGTTAATTTTACCTTTTTTTCGGTGTTATGTACCAAACCATGAAGTGTATGTAAAGCCACCTATTTGGGAAAATTTAACGTTTTTACAAGAAACCTGTCTTTTGAGTGTTTTTCCGCATGTTAGGCACCAAAACGATAAATAATATGAAAGTTAGTCTATATGGAAATCCAAAACAAAATTACTGAAAACGTGTCTTTTAAAAGATTTACGTTGAAAAATGCTAAAATACATGCAAACCAACCAATATGAAAAAATAGAATAACATTACCAGAAAGGTATATTTTCTGTGTTTTTAAGCTTGTTACATAAAAAAAACGCAAAAATGGATGCAAAGCACTGTATATTAGGAAAAAAAAGGACATAACGAGAAACGTGTATAATGAGTGTTTTATAGTTTCACCAGAATCACAAGGCAAAAAACGCAAAAACTCGTCTGTGTGGAGAAGTTTCTAAGATACCAAAATGCTGAAACTCGTGAATAACATTCCTAATAAAAAAAACAGAGCAACTTTACTAAATGCGTGTATTTCGAGTGTTTTTTTTACATTCTTAGTTACCAAAACCCCAAATTCCAAGCGAAATGTGGGAATAAAATGATATTACCAGAAAAGTGTCTTTGAGTGTTTTTGAGCGTGTTAAGCAAAAAAGCACTAAAAAGCAGGGCAATCACATTACATGGGAATAAAACCAACTTTTACGAAGAACTTGCCTTTTAGTGTTTTTAACACGCATTTAGAAAGGTTATTCTGTTTCTCAATTAAGAGTGTTATTCATGAGTTTCAGCATTTTTGTATCTAGGAAACTTCTCCATATACACGAGTTTTTGCTTTTTTTGCCTTTTTTTTTTTTTTTGAACTATAAAATATTCATTATACACTTTTCTCGCAATGTCCCTTTCTTTCCCAATATAGAGTGATTTGTATCAATTTTTGCGTTTTTTTTTTTTGTGTAGGTAACAAGCCCAAAAACACTCAAAATATACATCTTTGTTAATGTTTTTCTGCTTCTTGATATTGGTTAGTTTGCATCAGCTTTAGCGTTTTTCTACGTAAAACACTGAGAGGACACGTTTTCAGTAATTTTCTTTTGGATTCCCACATAGAGTGAGTTCCTTATTATTTATCGTTTTGGTGCCTAACATGCTGAAAAAAACTCAAAAGACAGATTTCTGGTAAGGTCTTTAATTTCCTCATATGCGAGGCCTTACATATCTTCTGAGTGTTTTTGAGCGTGTTACGCAATAAAGCACTAAAAGCCAGGGCAATCACATTACATGAGAATGAACCAAATTTAACCAAGAACTTGCCTTTAAGTGTTTTTGAGCTCCTTACATACCAAAACGATAAAACGCATGCAAAATACATTTTATGGAGAAACAATATAATATTACCAAATACACGTATTTTGAGTGTTTTTGATCATATTATCTATAAAAACGCTTAAATACATGCAAAGAACCTTATGTTTTGGAAACGAATGGACATTACGAGAAACGTGTATTATGAGTGTTTTCTAAGTTCCTTCAGTACCTAAAAGCTAAAACCCACAAATAACACTTTATTTAGAAAAAAAAATAATAAACAAAAAAAATTTTTTTTTTGTTATTCATCCTTATAGGTACCGAGATGCGAGTTAAACGACTTTACCGGAAACCTGTCTTTTCAGTGTTTTTCAGCATGTTAGGCACCAAAACGATAAATAATATGGAAGTCAGTCAATATGTGAATCGAAAACAAAATTACTTTTCAGTGTTTAACGTAGAAAAACGCTAAAGCGGATGCAAACCAACTTATATGAAGATATAAAATAACTTTACCAAAAAATATATTTTGAGTGTTTGGATGTAAATGGATGTAAAGCACTCTATATTAGGAAACAAAAGGACATTACGAGAATCGTGTATAATAAGTGTTTTATAGTTTTAAAAGAACCACAAGGCAATAAACGCAAAAACTCGTGTATATAGAAAAATTTCTTACATACCAAAGTGATGAAATCCATGAATAACAATTTTAATTGTGTATTTTGAGTGTTTTTCTCATTCTTAGTTACGAAAATTATTTGCGAAACTACCTTCATGTGGGGGAAAAAAATGACATTACCAAAAAAATGTTTTTTTTGTGTGTTTTTAAGCGTGATATGCAACAAATCACTAAAAAGCAGAACAATCACATTACATGGGAATAAAACCAACTTTTACGAAGAACTTGCCCTTAAGTGTTTTTTATCTCCTTACATACCAAATAGCTAAAACGCAAGTAAAACACCATTTAAGGAGAAACAGAATAACATTACCAAAAACATGTATTTTGAGTGTTTTTCATCATGTAACATATAAAAACGCTTAAATACATATAAAGAACTCTATGCTTGTATAACAAAAGGACATTACGAAGATCGTGTATTATGAGTGTTTTTAAATTCCTTAAGTACCAAAAAGCTAAAACCCACAAATAAAACTCTTTATAGAGAGAACATTTTTTTTTTTTGTTTGTTATTTATCTTCATAGATACCGAGATGCCAAAATTCTGGCAAAATTCAAAGAAAATTTGTAAAAAATTTTCTTCCTGAGTTATGTACAAACTCTGAAGTGCATGCAAATCCACCAATATGGGGAAATTACACGACTTTACCAGAAATCTGTCTTTTGAGTGTTTTTTAGCAATTTCAGCAATATTACAGAAAACGTGTCTTTTCAGTGATTTACGTAAAAAAACGCTAAAACGGATGTAAACCAACCAATATGAAGAAATAGAATAACATTACCAAAAAGATATATTTTGATGTGTTTTTGAGCTTGTTACCTACAAAAAATGCAAAAGTGGATGAAAAGCACTTTATATTGGCAAAGAAAAGGACATTACGAGAAACGTGTATGAGTATTTTATAGTTTGACAAGAACCTCAAGGTAAAAAACTCAAAAACTCGTGTACATAAAGAAGTTTCTTACATACCAAAAAGCTGAAACTCATGAATAACACTTTTAATTTAAAACCTTATTAAATGTTTGTATTAGAAAAGTTTCTTACATACCAAAATGCTGAAACTCCAGAATAACACTTTTAATTAAGAAAGAGAACAACCTTACTAAATGCTGAAACTCATGAATAACACTTTTAATTTTAAAACAGAAATACCTTATTAAATGTTTGTATTAGAAAAGTTTCTTACATACCAAAATGCTGAAATTCCAGAATAACACTTTTAATTAAGAAATAGAACAACCTTACTAAATGCTTGTGTTTTAATTTTTTTTTAAGTTTTAAGTTTTAAGTTTTTTACCAAAACCCCAAATTCCATCCAAACTAGCTTTATGTGGGAAAAAAAATGATATTACCATAAAAGTGTCTTTTGAATGTTTTTGAGCGTGTTAAGCAATAAAGCACTAAAAAGCAGGGCAATCACATTACATGGGAATAAAAACAACTTTTACCAAGAACTTGCCTTTAAGTGTTTTTGAGCTCATTACATACCAAAACGCTAAAACGCATGCAAAAACATCTTTTATGGAGAAAAAGAAAAAAATTACCAAAAACATATATTTTGAGTGTTTTTGATCATGTTATCTATAAAACGCTTAAATACATGCAAAGAACATTATGTTTGCTAAACGAAAGGACATTACGAGAAATGTGCATTATAAGTGTTTTTAAGTTCCTTAAGTACCAAAAAAGCTAAAACCCACAAATAACACTCTTTATTTAGAAAAAAAAGTAAGAAAATAAAAAAATAGGATTTTTTTTTTTGTTATTCATCTTTATAGGTACCGAGATGCCAAAATTCTGGGAAAATTCAGGGCTATTATATGATAAAAGAAAATTATCAAAAAAGTTAATTTTAGCTTTTTTTTCGGACTCTTATGTACCAAACTCTAAAGTGCATCGAAAGACTCCTATATGAGGAAATTAAACGACCTTACCAGAAATCTGTTTTTTGAGTGTTTTTTTTCAGCATGTTAGGCACCAAAACGATAAATAATAAGGAACTCACTCTATATGGGAATCCAAAACAAAGTTACTGAAAACGTGTCTTCTCAGAGTTTTACGAAGAAAAACGCTAAAACGGATGCAAAGCAACCAATATCAAGAAATAGAAAAATGTTACTAAAATGTATATTTTGAGTGTTTTTGAGCTTGTTACCTAGAAAAAACGGGAAAATTGATATAAAGCACTCTATATTGGGAAACAAAAGGACATTGCAAGAATATTGTATAATGAGTGTTTTATAGTTCAAAAGACCCACAAGGCAAAAAACACAAAATCTCGTGTATATGAAAAGGTTTCCTAGATACAAAAATGCTAAATCCCATGTATAACACTCCTAATTAAGAAACAGAACAACCTTAATAAATGCGTGTATTTGAGTGCTTTTCACATTCTTAATTACCAAAAATCCCAAATTGCATGCGAAAATAGATTTGTGGGAAAAAAAATTCCAGAAAAGTGTCTTTTGAGTATTTTTGAGCGTGATAGGCAAAAAAAGCACTGAAAAGGAGGGCAATCACATTACATTGGAGGAAAACGAATTTTTACAAAGAACTTGCCTTTAAGTGTTTTTGAGCTCCTTATATACCAAAACACTAAAACTCATGCAAAACACTCTTTATAGTGAAACAGATTAACATTACCAAAAACATGTATTTTGAGTGTTTTTGATCATGTTTACAATAAAAACGCTTAAATACATGCAAATAACCCTATTTTTGGAAAATGAAAGGAGATTACGAGAAACATGTATTATGAGTTTTTAACTTCATTAATTACCAAAAAGCTAAAAGCCACAAATAACACTCTTTATTGAGAAACAATAAATAAATAAAAAAAAAAACAATATTTTTTTCTTTTTTTATTAATCTTCACAGGTACTGAGATGCATAAATTCGGGCAAAATTCAGGAAATTATTTGAAATAAGTGCATTATCAAAACAGTTAAATAGCTTTTTTTCGGACTGTTATGTACCAAACCCCTAAAGTGCATGCAAAGGCACCTATATGAGGAAATTAAATGTCTTTGCCAGAAAAAAGGCTTATGAGTGTTTTTCAGCATGTTAGGAACCAAAACGATAAATAACATGGAAGTCAATCTATATGGGATTGCAAAACAAAATTACTAAAATCGTGTCTTTTCGGTGTTTTAGGTAGAAAATCGCTAAAACGGATGCAAACCAACCAATATGAAGAAATAAAATAACACTACCAAAAAGGTATATTTTGAGTGTTTTTCTAAATTGTTACCTACAAAAAACGCGAAAATGGAGGAAAAGCACTCTATATTGAGAAGCAAAATCACATTACGAGAAACGTGTATAATGAGTGTTTTATAGTTTCACAAGAACTACAAGGCAAAAAACGCAAAAACCCGTGTATATAGAGAAGTTTCTTACATTCCAAAATGCTGAAATTCTGGAACAACTCTCTTAATTGAGAAACAGAATAATCTTACAAAATGCATGTATTTTGAGTGTTTTTCACATCTTTTGTTACGAAAACCCCAAATTGCATGCAAAACCAGCTTTATGTGGGAAAAATATGACATTACCAGAAAAATGTCTTTTGAGTGTTTTTGAGCGTGTTAGGATATAAAGCCCTAAAAATCAGGGCAATCACATTACATTGGAATAAAACCCATTTTTAACAAGAACTTACCTTTAAGAGTATTTGAGCTCCTTATATACCAAAACACTAAAATGCATGCAAAATACACTTTATGGTGAAACAGAAAAACTACCAAAAACATGTATTTTGAGTGTTTTTGATCATGTTACCAATAAAAACGCTTAAATACATACAAAAAACCCTATTTTTTGGAAATGAAAGGACATTACAAGAAACGTGTATTATGAGTGTTTTTCAGTTCATTAAGTACGGAAAAGCTAAAGGCCACAAATTGAGAAAAATTTATTGAGAAAAAAATAAATAAATAAAAAGAAATTAAATATTTTTTTCATTTTTATTCATGTTCACAGGTAACGAGGTGCCAGAATTTGGGCAAAGTTCAGGAAATTATATGAAATAAGAACATTATCAAAAAAGTTAAATTTAGCTTTTTTTTCGGTCTGTTATGTACCAAACCCCTAAAGTGCTTGCAAAACCACCTATATGGGGAAATTAAACGTCTTTGCCAGAAAACTGTTTTATGAGTGTTTTTTCAGCATGTTAGGAACCAACACGATAAAACCCAAGGAAGTCAATCTATTTGGGAATCCAAAACAAAATTACTGAAAACGTGTCTTTTCGGTGTTTTACGTAGGAAACGCTAAAACGGATGCAAACCAACTAAAATGAAGAAATAGAATAACATTACCAAAAAGGTATATTTTGAGTGTTTTTCAAATTGTTACCTACAAAAAACGTGAAAATGGATGGAAAGCAAAAGGCACCAAAAAGCATGTTAGGCACCAAAACGATAATTAATATGAAAGTCACTCTATATGGAAATCCAAAACAAAATTACTGGAAACGTGTCTTTTAAAAGATTTACGTACAAAAACGCTAAAATGGATGCTAACTAACCAATATGAAGAAATAGAATAACATTACCAAAAAAGTATATTTTGTGTGTTTTTGAGCTTGTTACATAAAAAAAAAAAAACGCGAAAATGGAACAAAGCAATCTATATAAGGAAAAAAAAAGGACATAATGAGAAACGTGTAAAATGAGTGTTTTATAGTTTCACCAGAATCAAAAGGGAAAAAACGCAAAAAGTCGACTGTATGGAGAAGTTTCTAAAATACCAAAATACTGAAACTCATGAATAACTCTCTTAATCCTTACTAAATGCGTGTATTTTGAGTGTTTTCTTACATTCTTAGTTACCAAAACTCCAAATTTCATGCGAAACTATCTTTATATGGGAAAAAAATGACATTACCAGAAAAGTGTCTTTGAGTGTTTTTGAGCGTGTTAGGCAATAAAGCACTAAAAAGTAGGGCAATCACATTACATAAGAATAAAACCAACTTTTACGAAGAACTTGCCTTTTAGTGTTTTTGACACGCATTTAGTAAGGTTGCTCTGTTTCTCAATTAAGAGTGTTATTCATGAGTTTCAGCATATACACGAGTTTTTTGCGTTTTTTGCAATGTGTTCTTGTTTTAACTATAAAACATTCATTATACACTTTTCTCGCAATGTCCCTTTGTTTCCCAATATAGAGTGCTTTGTATCCATTTTTGCGTTTTTTTTGTAGATAAGAAACTTAAAAACACTCAAAATATACATTTTTCGTAATGTTTTTCTGCTTCTTGATATTGGTTGGTTTGTTTTAGCGTTTTTCTACGTAAAACACTGTGAAGACACGTTTTCAGTAATTTTCTTTTCGATTCCCACATAGAGTGAGTTCCTTATTATTTATCATTTTGATGCCTAACATGCTGAAAAACACTCAAAAGACAGATTTCTGGTAAGGTCTTTAATTTCCTCATATGCGAGGCCTTGCATGTCTTTTGAGCGTTTTAGAGTGTGTTACGCCATAAAGCACTTAAAGGAAGGGCAATCGTATTACATATAAATAAAACCAAATTTTACCAAGAACTTGCCTTTAAGTGTTCTTGACCTCCTTACATACCAAAACGCTGAAACGCATGCAAAATACATTTTATGGAGAAACAGAATAATATTACCAAATACATGTATTTTGAGTGTTTTTGATCATGTTATCTATAAAAACGCTTAAATTCATGCAAAGAACCTTATGTTTGGGAAACTAAAGGACATTACGAGAAACGTGCATTATGAGTGTTTTTTAAGTTCCTTCAGTACCTAAAAGCTAAAACCTACAAATAACACTCTTTATTTAGAAAGAAAAATAATAAATAAAAAAATTAAAAAATGGGATTTTTTTTCTTTTTTTGTTATTCATCCTTATAGGTACCGAGATGACAAAATTCTACAAAAATTCAAAGAATTTATGTGAAAAAAAAGAACATTATAATAAAAGTTAATTATAGCTTTTTTTTCGGATTGTTATGCACCAAACCTCAAAACTTATGCAAAACACTCTTTATGGTGAAACAGATTAACATTACGAAAAACATGTATTTTGAATGTTTTTGATCATGTTTCCAATAAAAACGCTTAAATACATGCAAAGAACCCTATTTTTTGGAAATGAAAGAACATTAGTAGAAACGTGTATTATGAGTTTTTAACTTTATTAATTACCAGAAAGCTAAAAGCCACAAATAACACTCTTGATTAAGAAACAATAAATAAATAAAAAAAAACACACAATATTTTTTTTTTCCTTCTTATTAATCTTCACAGGTACTGAGATGCATAAATTCGGGCAAAATTCAGGAACTTATGTGAAATAAGTGCATTATCAAAACAGTTAAATTTAGCTTTTTTTCGGACTGTTATGTACCAAACCCCTAAAGTGCATGCAAAGGCATCTATATGAGGAAATTAAACGTCTTTGCCAGAAAAAAGGCTTATGAGTGTTTTTCAGCATGTTAGGAACCAAAACAATAAATAACATGGAAGTCAATCTATATGGGAATCCAAAACAAAATTACTAAAATCGTGTCTTTTCGGTGTTTTACGTAGAAAATCGCTAAAACGGATGCAAACCAACCAATATGAAGAAATAAAATAACACTACCAAAAAGGTATATTTTGAGTGTTTTTCTAAATTGTTACCTACAAAAAACGCAAAAATGGAGGAAAAGCACTCTATATTGGGAAGCAAAAGCACATTACGAGAAACGTGTATAATAAGTGTTTCATAGTTTCACAAGAACTACAAGGCAAAAAACGCAAAAACTCGTGTATATAGAGAAGTTTCTTACATTCCAAAATGCTGAAACTCTGGAACAACTCTCTTAATTGATAAACAGAACAATCTTACTAAATGCGTGTTTTTTGAGTGTTTTTTCACATCTTTTGTTACGAAAACCCCAAATTGAATGCGAAACTAGCTTTATGTGGGAAAAAATATGACATTACCAGAAAAATGTCTCGAGTGTTTTTGAGCGTGTTAGGAAATAGAGCCCTAAAAATCAGGGCAATCACATTACATTGGAATAAAACCCATTTTTAACAAGATCTTGCCTTTAAGAGTATTTGAGCTCCTTATATACCAAAACACTAAAATGCATGCAAAATACACTTTATGGTGAAACAGAAAAAAAATACCAAAAACATGTATTTTGAGTGTTTTTGATCATGTTACCAATAAAAACGCTTAAATACATGCAAAGAACCCTATTTTTTTTTAAATGAAAAGACATTACAAGAAACGTGTATTATGAGTGTTTTTCAGTTCATTAAGTATGAAAAAGGTAAAGGCCACAAATCGAGAAAAATTTATTGAGAAAAAAAAAATAAATAAAAAATAAATAAATATTTTTTATTTTTATTCATCTTCACAGGTACTGAGGTACCAAAATTTGGGGAAAGTTCAGGAAATTATATGAAATAAGAACATTATCAAAAAAGTTAAATTTAGCTTTTTTTTTCGGTCTGTTATGTACCAAACCCCTAAAGTGCATGCAAAGCCACCTATATGGGGAAATTAAACGTCTTTGCCAGAAAACTGTTTTATGAGTGTTTTTTCAGCATGTTAGGAACCAACACGATAAAACCCAAGGAAGTCAATCTATTTGGGAATCCAAAACAAAATTACTGAAAACGTGTCTTTTCGGTGTTTTACGTAGGAAACGCTAAAACGGATGCAAACCAACTAAAATGAAGAAATAGAATAACAATACCAAAAAGGTATATTTTGAGTGTTTTTGAAATTGTTACCTACAAAAAACGTGAAAATGGATGGAAAGCAAAAGGCACCAAAAAGAATGTTAGGCACCAAAACGATAAATAATATGAAAGTCACTCTATATGGAAATCCAAAACAAAATTACTGGAAACGTGGCTTTTAAAAGATTTACGTACAAAAACGATAAAATGGATGCTAACTAACCAATATGAAGAAATAGAATAACATTACCAAAAAAATATATTTTGTGTTTTTGAGCTTGTTACATAAAAAAAAAAAAAACGCGAAAATGGATACGAAGCAATCTATATAAGGAAAAAAAAAGGACATAATGAGAAACGTGTAAAATGAGTGTTTTATAGTTTCACCAAAATCACAAGGCAAAAAACGCAAAAAGTCGACTATATGGAGAAGTTTTTAAAATACCAAAATATTAAAACTCATGAATAACTCACTTAATCCTTGCTAAATGCGTGTATTTTGAGTGTTTTCTTACATTCTTAGTTACCAAAACTCCAAATTTCATGCGAAACTATCTTTATACGGGAGAAAAAATGACATTACCAGAAAAGTGTCTTTGAGTGTTTTTGAGCGTGTTAGGCAATAAAGCACTAAAAAGCAGGGCAATCACATTACATAAGAATAAAACCAACTTTTACGAAGAACTTGCCTTTTAGTGTTTTTGGGAACGCATTTAGTAAGGTTACTCTGTTTCTCAATTAAGAGTGTTATTCATGAGTTTCAGCATATACACGAGTTTTTGCGTTTTTTGCATTGTGTTTTTTTTTACTATAAAACATTCATTATACACTTTTCTCGCAATGTCCCTTTCTTTCCCAATATAGAGTGCTTTGTATCCATTTTAGCGTTTTTTTTTGTAGGTAACAAACTTAAAAACACTCAAAATATACATTTTTCGTAATGTTTTTCTGCTTCTTGATATTGGTTGGTTTGTATCAGTTTTAGCGTTTTTCTACGTAAAACACTGAGAAGACACGTTTTCAGTAATTTTCTTTTCGATTCCCACATAGAGTGAGTTCCTTATTATTTATCATTTTGGTGCCTAATATGCTGAAAAACACTCAAAAGACAGATTTCTGGTAAGGTCTTTAATTTCCTCATATGCGAGGCCTTGCATGTCTTTTGAGCGTTTTTGAGCGTGTTACGCCATAAAGCACTTAAAGGAAGGGCAATCGTATTACATATGAATAAAACCAAATTTTACCAAGAACTTGCCTTTAAGTGTTCTTGACCTTCTTACATACCAAAACGTTGAAACGCATGCAAAATACATTTTATGGAGAAACAATAATATTACCAAATACATGTATTTTGAGTGTTTTTGATCATGTTATATATAAAAACGCTTAAATTCATGTAAAGAACCTTATGTTTGGGAAACTAAAGGACATTACGAGAAACATGTATTATGAGTGTTTTTTAAGTTCCTTCAGTACCTAAAAGCTAAAACCCACAAATAACACTCTTTATTTAGAAAGAAAAATAATAAATAAAAAAATAAAAAATTGAGATTTTTTTTTCTTTTTTTGTTATTCATCCTTATAGGTACCGAGATGACAAAATTCTACCAAAATTCAGGGAATTGATGTGGAAAAAAGAACATTACAATAAAAGTTAATTATAGCTTTTTTTTCGGATTGTTATGTACCAAACCCTAAAGTGCATGCAAAGCACTTTAGGAAGTGAAACGACTTTACCAGAAACCTGTCTTTTCACTGTTTTTCAGCATGTTAGGCATCAAAACGATAAATAATATGGAAGTCAGTCAATATGTGAATCCAAAACAAAAATACTGAAAACGTGTCTTTTCAGTGTTTTAGGTAGAAAAAACGGTAAAGCGAATGCAAACTAACCTATATGAAGAAATAGAATAACATTTCCAAAAAAGATATATTTTTAGTGTTTTTGAGCTTGTTACAAAAAAAAAATGCAAAAATGGATGTAAAGCACTCTATATTAGGAAACAAAAGGACATTACGAGAAACGTGTATAATGAGTGTTTTATAGTTTTAAAAGAACCACAAGGCAATAAACGCAAAAACTCGTGTATATAGAGAAACTTACCAAATGATGTAATGCTTGAATAACAGTTTAAGTCGATAAACAGAACTACCTTACCAAATTGTGTATTTTGAGTGTTTTTCAAATTCTTCGTTACGAAAATGCCACATTACATGCGAAACTACCTTCATGTGGGGAAAAAAAAATGACATTACCAAAAAAGTGTCTTTTTAGTGTTTTTGAGCGTGATATGCAACAAAGCACAAAACAACAGAACAATGACATTACATGGGAATAAAACAAACTTTTACGAAGAACTTGCCTTTAAGTGTTTTTTAACTCCTTACATACCAAATCGCTAAAACGCATGCAAAACACCTTTTATGGAGAAACAGAATAACATTACCAAAAACATGTATTTTGAGTGTTTTTGATCATTTAACCTATAAAAACGCTTAAATACATGTAAAGAACCCTATGTTTGTGTAACAAAAGAACGTTTCGAAAATCGTGTAATATGAGTGTTTTTAAGTTCTCTAAGTACTAAAAAGCTAAAACCCACAAATAACACTCTTTATAGAGACAAAAAAAAAAAAAAAATTTTGTTATTCATCTTCATAGGTATGGAGATGCCAAAATTCTGGCAAAATTCATGGAAATTAAAAAAAAAAAAATCATTATAAAAAAAATAATTTTAGCTTTTTTCTGGAGTTATGTACAAATCATGAAGTGCATGCAAATCCACCTATATGGGGAAATTACACGACTTTACCAGAAACCTGTCTTTTGAGTGTTTTTCAGGAATTTCAACAATATTACTGAAAACGTGTCTTTTCAGTGATTTACGGAGAAAAACGCTAAAACGGATGTAAACAAACCAGTATGAAGAAATAGAATAACATTACCAAAAAATATACATTTTGATGTGTTTTTGAGCTTGTTACCTACAAAAAATGCAAAAATGGATGGAAAGCACTTTATATTGCCAAAGAAAAGAACATTACGAGAAATGTGTATGAGTGTTTTATAGTTTCAAAAGAACCACAAGGTAAAAAACTCAAAAACTCGTGTACATAAAGAAGTTTCTTATATACCAAGGAGCTGAAACTGAAACAGAAATATCTTACCAAATTTGTGTATTAGAAAAGTTTCTTACATACCAAAATGCTGAAACTCAAGAATACCACTTTTAATTAAGAAATAGAACAACCTTACTAAATGCTTGTGTTTTAAGTTTTTTTTTCACATTCTTAGTTACCAAAACCCCAAAACCCAAAAACCCAAAAAAATGATATTACCAAAAAAGTGTCTTTTGAATGTTTTTGAGCGTGTTAAGCAATAAAGCACTAAAAAGCAAGACAATCACATTACATGGGAATAAAAACAACTTGCCTTTAAGTGTGTTTGAGCTCATTACATACCAAAACGCTAAAACGTATGCAAAGCATATTTTATGGAGAAACAGAATAAAATTACCAAAAACATATATTTTGAGTGTTTTTGATCATGTTATCTATAAAACGCTTAAATGCATGCAAAGAACCTTATGTTTGCTAAACGAAAGGACATTACGAGAAATGTGCATTATAAGTCTTTTTAAGTTCCTTAAGTACCAAAAAGCTAAAACCCACAAATAACACTCTTTATTTAGAAAAAAAGTAAGAAAATAAAAAAATAGGATTTTTTTTTTTGTTATTCATCTTTATAGGTACCGAGATGCCAAAATTCGGGGAAAATTAAGGGCTATTATATGATAAAAGAAAATTATCAAAAAAGTAAATTTTAGCTTTTTTTTCGGACTCTTATGTACCAAACCCTAAAGTGCATGCAAAGACTCCTATATAAGGAAATTAAACGACCTTACCAGAAATCTGTTTTTTGAGTGTTTTTCAGCATGTTAGGCACAAAAACGATAAATAATAAGTAACTCACTCTATATGAGAATCCAAAACAAAATTGCTGAAAACGTGTCTTTTCAGTGTTTTACGTAGAAAAACGCTAAAACGGATGCAAACCAACCAATATCAAGAAATAGAAAAACATTACCAAAAAGGTATATTTTGAGTGTTTTTGAGCTTGTTAACTACAAAAAACGAGAAAATTGATGCAAAGCACTCTATACTCGTATTACAAAACAAAAGGACTTTGCAAGAAAAGTGTATAATGAGATTTTTATAGTTCAAAGGAACCAAAAGGCAAAAAAACACAAAAACTAGTGTATATAAAGAAGGTTCTTAGATACCAAAATGCTGAAACTCATGAATAACACTCTTAATTGAGAAACAGAACAACCTAACTAAATGCGTGTATTTTAAGTGCTTTTCACATTCTTAGTTACCAAAACCTCAAATTGCATGCGAAACCACCTTTATGTGAGAAAAAAAAATGATATTACCAGAAAAGTGTCTTTTAAGTGTTTTTTTGAGCGTTATAGGCAATAAAGCACTAAAAAGCAGGGCAATCATATTACATTGGAATAACACCAATTTATACCAAAAATTTGCCTTTAAGTGTTTTTGAGCTCCTTATGTACCAAACCGCTAAAACGCATGCAAAACAAACTTTATTGAGAAACATAATAACGCTACCAAAAATATGTATTTTGAGTGTTTTCATCATGTTATCTATAAAAACGCTAAAATACATGCAAAGAACATTATGTTTGGGAAACAAAAGGACATTACGAGAAACGTGTATTATGAGTGTTTTTTTAGTTCCTTAAGTACCAAAAACCTAAAACCCACAAATAACACTCTTTATTTAGATAATAAAAAAAAAAAAAAAAAATAATAGGATTTTTTTTTTTTTTTTGTTATTCATCTTGAAAGGTACCGAGATGCCAAAATTCTGTGAAAATTCAGGGCAATCATATGATAAAAGAATATTATCAAAAATGTTAATTTCAGCAATTTTTTTCGGACTGTTATGTACCAAACCCTAAAGTGCATGCAAAGCCTTTTATATGAGGAAATTAAACGACCGTACCAGAAATCTGTTTTTTGAGTGTGTTTTTTTTAGCATGTTAGGCACCAAAACGATAAATAATAAGGAACTCACTCTATATGGGAATCCAAAACAAATTACTGAAAACGTGTCTTCTTAGTGTTTTACGTAGAAAAACGCTAAAACGGATGCAAAGCAACCAATATCAAGAAATAGAAAAACGTTACTAAAAAGGTATATTTTGATTGTTTTTGTGCTTGTTACCTACAAAAAATGCGAAAATTGATGCAAAGCACACTATATTGGGAAACAAAAGGACATTGCAAGAAAATTGTATAATGAGTGTTTTATAGTTCAAATGAACCACAAGGCAAAAAAACGCAAAATCTCGTGTATATGGAGAGGTTTCCTAGATACAAAAATGCTAAAACTCATGTATAACACTCCTAATTGAGAAACAGAACAACCTTAATAAATGCGTGTATTTTGAGTGCTTTTCACATTCTTTGTTACCAAAACCTTCAAATTGCATGCGGAAATAGATTTGTAGAAAAAAAAATGACATTACCAGAAAAGTATCTTTTGAATGTTTTTGAGCGTGATAGGCAATAAAGCACTAAAATGGCAATCACATTACATTGGAGAAAAGCGAATTTTTACGAAGAACTTGCCTTTAAGTGTTTTTGAGCTACTTATATACAAAAACACTAAAACGCATGCAAAACACTCTTTATGGTGAAACAGAATAACATTACCAAAAACATGTATTTTGAGTATTTTTGATCATGTTACCAATAAAAACGCTTAAATACATGTAAAGAACACTATTTTTGGGAAAGGAAAGGAGATTACGAGAAACGTGTATTATGAGTTTTTAAGTTCATTAATTACCAAAAAGCTAAAAGCCACAAATAATATTCTTTATTGAGAAACAATAAATAAATAAAAAAAAATATCATATTTTTTTCTTTCTTATTCATCTTCACAGGTACCGAGGTGCCAAAATTCAAGCAAAATTCAGGAAATTATGTGAAATAAGAACATTATCAAAAAAGTTATATTTAGGGTTTTTTTTCGGAGTGTTATATACCAAACCTATAAAATGCATGCAAAGCCACTTATATGGGGAAATTAAATGTCTTTGCCAGAAAACGGTCTCATGAGTGTTTTTCAGCATGTTAGGAACCAACACGATAAAATAACATGAAAGTCATTCTATATGGGAATCCAAAACAAAATTATGAAAAACGTGTCTTTTCGGTGTTTTACGTAGAAAAACGCTAAAACGAATGCAAACCAACCAATATGAAGAAATTAAATAACATTACCAAAAAGGTATATTTTGAGTGTTTTTGAAATTGTTACCTACAAAAAAACGCAAAAAAATGCTGGAAAGCACTCTATATTGGGAAGCAAAATAACATTACGAGAATCGTGTATAATGAGTGTTTTATAGTTTCACAAGAACTACAAAGCAAAAAACGCAAAAACTCGTGTATATAGAGATATTTCTTACATTCCAAAATGCTGAAACTCTGGAAAAACACTCTTAATTGAGAAACAGAACAATCTTACTAAATGCGTATATTTTGAGAGCTTTTCACATTCTTAGTTACCAAAACCTCAAATTGCATGCTAAACCAGCTTTATGTGGGAAAAAAATGACACTACCAGAAAAATGTCTTTTGAATGTTTTTGAGCATGTTAGGGAATACAGCACTAAAAAGCAGGGCAATCACATTACATAGGAATAAAACCAATTTTTAACAAGAAATTGCCTTTAAGTGTATTTGAGCTAATTATATACCAAAACACTAAAATGCATGCAAAATACACTTTATGGTGAAACAGAATAACATTACCATAAACATGTATTTTGAGTGTTTTTGATCTTGTTACCAATAAAAACGCTTAAATACATGCAACGAATCCTATTTTCGGGAAATGAAAGGACATTACAAGAAACGTGTATTATTAGTGTTTTTAAGTTCCTTAAGTAACAAAAAAGTTAAAACCCACAAATAACACTCTTTATAGAGAGAAAAAAAAAAAAAGAAAATATGATTTTTTTTTGTTATTCATTTTCATAGGTACTAATATGCCAAAATTCTGGCAATATTTTTTGGTAATCGAAAACAAAATTACTGAAAACGTGTCTTTTCGGTATCACATTACTTTTCGGTCACATTATATTGGAATAAAACCAATTTTACCAAGAACTTGCCTTTAAGTGTTTTTAAGCTCCTTACATACCAAAACGGGAAAACGCATGCAAAATACATTTTATGCAGAAACAGAATAACATTACCAAATACGTGTATTTTGAGTGTTTTTGATCATATTATCTATAAAAAAGCTTTGGGAAACGAAAGAATATTACAAGAAACGTTCTTTTGCCCGAAAATAATAAGACACTCATTATACATATTTCTCGTAATGTCCTTTTGTTTCCAAATAGGTAGTGCTTTGCATCCATTTTCGCGATTTATGTAGGTAACGAGCTCAAAAAAACTCAAAAATATACCTTTTTGGTAATGTTATTCTATTTCTTCATGTTGGTTTGTTTTCATCTGTTTTAGCGTTTTTCTACTTAAAACACCGAAAAGACACGTTTTCAGTAATTTTATTTTCTATTCTCAAATAATAGTGCCAGAATTTTGGCATCTTAGTACCTATGAAGATGAATATAAAAAGATAAAATTATATTTTCTTTTCTTTTTTTTTTCTCTCTATAAAGAGTGTTATTTGTGGGTTTTAGCTTTTTTAGTACTTAAGGAACTTAAAAACACTCATAATACACGTTTCTCGAAATGTCCTTTCGTTTCCCTAAATTAGGGTTCTTTGCATGTATTTAAGCGTTTTTATTGGTAACATAATCAAAAACACTCCAAATACATGTTTTTGGTAATGTTATTCTGTTTCTCCTTAAAGTTTGTTTTGCATGCGTTTTAGCGGTTTGGTACATAAGGAGCTTAAAAACATTTAAAGGCAAGTTTTTGGAATAAATTGGTGTTATTCCAATGTAATATGATTGCCTTGCTTTTTAGTGCTTTATTGCCTATAACGCTCAAAAAACACTTAAAAGACACTTTTCTAGTAGAGTAATTTTTTTTTCTCACATAAAGGTGGTTTCGCAAGCAATTTGAAGTTTTGGTAACTATGAATGTGAAAACCACTCAAAATACACGCATTTAGTAAGGTTGTTCTGTTTTTCAATTAAGAGTGTTGTTCATGAGTTTCAGCATTTTGGTATCTAGGAACCTTCTCCATATATACGAGTTTTTGTGTTTTTTGCCTTTTGGTTCTTTTGAACTATAAAAAACTCATTATACACTTTTCTTGCAAAGTCCTTTTGTTTTCTAATATAGAGTGCTTTGCCTCAATTTTTGCGTTTTTTGTAGGTAACAAGCTCAAAAACACTCAAAATATACCTTTTTGGTAATGTTTTTCTATTTTATGATATTGGTTGGTTTGCATCCGTTTTAGCGTTTTTCTACGTAAAACACTGAGGAGACACGTTTTAAGCAATTTTGTTTTGGATTCTCATATAGAGTGAGTTCCTTATTATTTATCGTGTTTGTGCCTAACATGCTGAAAAACACTCAAAAAACAGATATCTGGTAAGGTCGTTTAATTTCCTCATATAGGAGTCTTTGGATGCACTTTAGGGTTTGGTACATAAGAGTCCGAAAAAATAAGCTAAAATTAACTTTTTTCATAATTTTCTTATATCATATAATAGCCCCGAATTTTCCTAGAATTTTGGCATCTCGGTACCTATGAAGATGAATAACAAAATCGTTTTTTTTTTATTTTCTTACTTTTTTTCTAAATAAAGAGTTATTTGTTGGTTTTAGCTTTTTGGTACTTTAGGAACTTAAAAAACACTGATAACATAATAAAAAAAACACTCAAAATACATGTTTTTTGTAATTTTATTCTGTTTCTCCATAAGAGATGTTTTCCATGTGTTTCAGCGTTTTGTTATGTAATGAGCTCAAAAACACTTAAAGGGAAGTTCTTGGTAAAAGTTGTTTTTATTCCCATGTAATGTGATTGCCCTGCTTTTTAGTGCTTTATTGCATAACACGCTCATAATCACTCAAAAGACACTTCTCTGGTAATATCATTTTTTTCCCACATAAAGCTAGTTTTGCATGGAATGTGGGGATTTGGTAACTAAGAATGTGAAAAAACTCAAAACACAGGCATTTAGTAAGGTTGTTCTATTTCTTAATTAAAAGTGTTATTCATGAGTTTCAGCATTTTGGTATGTAATAAACTTTTCTAATACACACATTTGGTAAGGTATTTCTGTTTGAAAATTAAAAGTGTTATTCATGAGTTTCAGCTCTTTGGTATGTAAGAAACTTCTTTATGTACACGAGTTTTTGAGTTTTTTACCTTGTGGTTCTTTTGAAACTATAAAACACTCATACACGTTTCTCGTAATGTCCTTTTCTTTGCCAATATGAAGTGCTTTCCATCCATTTTTGCATTTTTTGTAGTTAACAAGCTCAAAAAACACATCAAAATATATATTTTTGGTAATGTTATTCTATTTTTTTCATATTGGTTTGTTTACATCCATTTTAGCGTTTTTCTACGTAAATCACTGAAAAGACACGTTTTAAGCAATATTGTTAAAATTACTGAAAAAAACTCAAAAGACAGGTTTCCATTAAAGTCGTGTAATTTCCCCATTTAGGTGGATTTGCATGCACTTCAGGGTTTGTACATAACTCCGGCAAAAAGCTAAAATTATTTTTTTATATTGATTTTCTTTTATAAAATTTCCATGAATTTTGCCAGAATTTTGGCATCTCCGTGCCTATGAAGATGAATAACAAATTTTTTTTCTCTCTATAAAGAGTGTTATTTATGGGGTTTTAGCTTTTTGGTACTTAAGGAACTTGAAAACACTCATAATACACGATTTTCGTAATGTCCTTTTCTTATACAAACATAGGGTTCTTTACATGTATTTAAGTGTTTTTATAGGTTACATGATCAAAAACATTCAAAATACATGTTTTTTGGTAATGTTATTCTGTTTCACCATAAAAGGTGTTTTGCATGCGTTTTAGCAATTTGGTATGTAAGGAGTTAAAAAACACTTAAAGGCAAGTTCTTCGTAAAAGTTAGTTTTATTCCCATGTAATGTGATTGTTATGCTTTTTAGTATTTTGTTGCATATCACGCTCAAAAATACTAAAAAAGACACTTTTTTGGTAATGTCATTTTTTTTCCCACATGAAGATAGTTTCGCATGTAATTTGTCATTTTCGTAACTAAGAATGTGAAAAACACTCAAAATACACAATTTGGAAAGGTAGTTCTGTTTATCGATTAAAAGTGTTATGCATTTCATCATTTGTTAAGTTTCTCTATTTACACGAGTTTTTGCGTTTATTGCCTTATGGTTCTTTTAAAACTATAAAACACTCATTATACACGTTTCTCGTAATGTCCTTTTGTTTCCTAATATAGAGTGCTTTACATCCATTTTTCCATTTTTTTTTAAACAAGCTCAAAAACACTCAATATAGATCTTTTTGGTAATGTTATTCTATTTCTTCATATAGGTTGGTTTGCATCGGCTTTATCGTTTTTCTACGTAAAACACTGAAAAGACACGTTTTCAGTAGTTTTGTTTTGGATTCACATATTGACTGATTTCCATATTATTTATCGTTTTGGTGCCTAACATGCTGAAAAACACTGAAAAGACAGGTTTCTGGTAAAGTCGTTTAACTTCCCTATATAGGTGGTTTTGCATGCAGTTTAGGGTTTGCTACATAAGAATCCGAAAAAAAAAAGCTATAATTAACTTTTTTGGTAATGCTCTTTTTTCCACATAAATTCCCTGAATTTTTGCAGAATTTTGGCATGTCGGTACTTATAAGGATGAATAACAAAAAAGAAAAAAAATCCCATTTTTTTATTTTTTATTATTTATTTTCTAAATAAAGAGTGTTATTTGTGGGTTTTAGCTTTTAGGTACTGAAGGAACTTAAAAAACACTCATAATACACGTTTCTCGTAATGTCCTTTCGTTTCCCAAACATAAGGTTCTTTGCATGTATTTAAGCGTTTTTATAGATAACATGATCAAAAACACTCAAAATACATGTATTTGGTAATATTATTCTCTTTCTCTATAAAATGTATTTTCCATGCGTTTTAGCGTTTTGGTACGTAAGGAGGTCAAGAACACTTAAAGGCAAGTTCTTGGTTAAATTTGGTTTTATTCCCATGTAATGCGATTGCCCTTCCTTTAAGTGCTTTATTGCGTAACACTCTCAAAAACACTCAAAAGACATGCAAGGCCTCGCATATGAGGAAATTAAAGACCTTACCAGAAATCTGTCTTTTGAGTGTTTTTTTTTAGCATGTTAGGTATCAAAACGATAAATAATAAGGAACTCACTCTATGTGGGAATGGAAAAGAAAATTAATGAATACGTGTCTTCTCAGTGTTTTACGTAGAAAACGCTAAAACTTATGCAAACCAACCAATATAAAGAAGCAGAAAAACATTACTAAAAATGTATATTTTGAGTGTTTTTGAGCTTGTTACCTACAAAAAAACGCAAACATTGATAAAATGGACTCTCTATTGGGAAACAAAGGGACATTGCGAGAAAAGTGCATAATTAATGCTTTATAATTCAAAAAACCACAAGGGAAAAACGCAAAAACTCGTGTATATGGAGAAGTTTCCTAGATACCAAAATGCTGAAAGTCATGAATAACACTCTTAATTGAGAAACAGAACAACCTTACTAAATGTGTGTCAAAAACAGTAAAAGGCAAGTTCTTCGTAAAAGTTGGTTTTATTCCCATGTAATGTGATTGCCCTGCTTTTTAGTGCTTTATTGCCTAACACGCTCAAAAACACTCAAAGACACTTTTCTGGTAATGTCTTTTTTTTTCCCATGCTAGTTTTGCATGGAATTTGGGGTCTTGGTAACTAAGAATATATAAAAAAAAACACTCATAATACACGCATTTAGTAAGGTTGCTGTGTTTCTTGATTAAGAGTGTTATTCATGAGTTTCAGCATTCTGGTATATTGGAAACTTCTCCACACAGACGAGTTTTTGCGTTTTTTGCCTTGTGATTCTGGTGAAACTATAAAACACTCATTATACACGTTTCTCGTTATGTCTCTTTTTTTCCTAATATACAGTGCTTTGCCTCCATTTTTGCGTGTTTTTTTTTTTATGTAAGAATCTCAAAAACACAAAATATACTTTTCCGGTAATATTATGCTATTTTTTCATATTGGTTGCTTTGCATCCGTTTTAGCGTTTTTCTACGTAAATCTTTTAAAAGACACGTTTTCAGTAATTTTGTTTTCGATTTCCATATAGAGTGACTAACATGCGGAAAAACACTCAAAAGACAGGTTTCTTGTAAAGACGTTAAATTTTCCCACATAGGTGGCTTTGCATATACTTTATGGTTTGGTACATAACTCCGAAAAAAAAGGTAAAATTAACTTTTTCGATAAGATTCCTTTTTTCCACATAATGTCCTTTTGTTTCCCAAACATAATGTTCTTTGCATGTACTTAAGCGTTTTTATAGATAACATGATCAAAAACACTCAAAATACATGTTTTTGGTAATGTTATTCTGTTTCTCCGTAAAGTTTGTTTTACAAGCGTTTTTGCGGTTTCATATATAAGTGGTTAAAAAACACTTAAAGGCAAATTCTTTGTAAAAGTTGGTTTTATTCCCATGTAATGTGATCGTTCTGCTTTTTAGTGCTTTGTTGCATATCACGCTGAAAAACACTCAAAAGACACTTTTCTGGTAATGTCATTTTTTTTCCCATATGAAACTAGTTTAGCATGTAATTTGGCATTTTCGTAACTAAGAATGTGAAAAACACTCAAAATACATAATTTGGTAAGGTAGTTCTGTTAATGGATTAAAAGTGTTATTCATGCATTTATTCACTTTAGTATGTAAGAAATTTCTCTATATATACGAGTTTTTGCGTTTATTGCCTTGTGGTTCTTTTAAAACTAGAAAACATTCATTATACACGTTTCTGGTAATGTCGTTTTGTTTCCTAATATAGAGTGCTTTACATCCATTTTTGCATTATTTGTAGGTAAAAAGCTGAAAAACATTCAAAATATATCTTTTTCTGTAATGTTATTCTATTTCTTCATATAGGTTGGTTTGCATCCGCTTTAGTGATTTTCTACGTAAAAGAATGAAAAGACACGTTTTCAGTAATTTTCTTTTGGATTCACATATTGACTGACTTCCATATTATTTATCGTTTTGGTGCCTAACATGCTGAAAAACACTAAAAAGAAAGGTTTCTGGTAAAGTCGTTCAACTTCCCTATATATGTGGCTTTGCATGCACTTTAGTGTTTGGTACATAACAATCCGAAAAAAAAGCTATAATTAACTTTTATGATAATGTTCTTTTTTCCACATAAATTCCTTGAATTTTGGCATAATTTTGGCATCTCGGTACCTATAAAGATGAATAACAAAAAAAAAAATCCTATTTTTTAATTAATTAATTTTTGTTTTTGTGTTATTTGTGGGTTTTAGCTTTTTGGTACTGAAGGAATCATTCATAATACACGTTTCTCGTAATGTTTTTTCGTTTCCCAAACATAAGGTTCTTTGGAAGTATTTAAGCGTTTTTATAGATAACATGATCAAAAACACTCAAAATACATGTATTTGGTAATATTATTCTGTTTTTCTATAAAATGAATTTTGCAAGTGTTTTAGCGTTTTGGTATGTAAGGAGCTCAAAAACACTTAAGGCATGTTCTTGGTAAAATTTGATTTTATTCCCATATAATGTGATTGCCCTGTCTTTTAGTGCTTTATTGCGTAAAACGTTTAAATATACTGAAAAGACATGCAAAGCCTCCCATATGAGGAAATTAAAGATCTTACCAGAAATCCGTATTTTGAGTGTTTTTCAGCATGTTAGGCACCAAAACGATAAATAATAAGGAACTCACTCTATGTGGGAATCCTAAAGAAAATTACTGAAAACGTGTCTTCTCAGTGTTTTACGTAGAAAAAAGCTAAAAATGATACAAACTGATAGAAGAAGCAGAAAAACATTACCAAAAATGTATATTTTGAGTGTTTTTGAGCTTGTTACCTACAAAAAAAACGCGAAAATGGATACAAAACACTCTATATTGGGAAACAAAGGGACATTGCGAGAAAAATGTATAATGAATGTTTTATAGTTCAAAAAAAACATCAGGCAAAAAACGCAAAAACTCGTCTATATGCTGAAACTCATGAATAACACTCTTAATTGAGAAATAGAGCAACCTCACTAAATGCGTGTCAAAAACAATAAAAGGCAAGTTGTTCGTAAAAGTTGGATTTATTCTTATGTGATGTGATTGCCCTGCTTTTTAATGCTTTATAGCCTAACACGCTAAAAAAAACACTGAAAGACACTTCTCTGGTAATGTCATTTTTTCCCATATTAAGATAGTTTCGCATGGAAGTTGGGGTTTTGGTAACTAAGAATGTAAGAAAACACTCAAAATACACGCATTTAGTAAGGATTAAGAGTGTTATTCATGAGTTTCAGTATTTTGGTATCTTAGAAACTTCTACATACAGTCGAGTTTTTGCGTTTTTTGCCTTGTGATTCTGGTGAAAATATAAAACACTCATTATACACGTTTCTCATTTTATCCTTTTTTTTTTTTCCTTATATAGAGTGCTATGCATCCATTTTCGCGTTTTTTTTATGTAACAACCTCAAAAACAAACAAAATATACTTTTTTGGTAATGTTATTATATTTCTTTATATTGGTTGGTTTGCATCCGTTTTCGCGTTTTTCTACGTAAACCTTTTAAAAGACACGTTTCCAGTAATTTTATTTTGGATTTTCATATAGAGTGACTTTCATATTATTTATCGTTTTGGTGCCTTTTGCTTCCCAATATAGAGTGCTTTCCATCCATTTTCGCGTTTTTTGTTTAGTTAACATTTTCAAAAACACTCAAAATATACCTTTTTGGTAATGTTATTATATTTCTTTATTTTTTTTTTTTGGTTGGTTTCCATCCGTTTTAGCGTTTTCTACGTAAAACACCAAAAAAGACACGTTTTCAGTAATTTTGTTTTGGATTCCCATATAGATTGACTTCCTTGGGTTATATCGTGTTTGTTCCTAACATGCTGAAAAACACTCATAAGACAGTTTTCTGGCAAAGACATTTAATTTCCCCATATAGGTGGCTTTGCATGCAACTTAGGTGTTTGGTACATAACAGTCCGAGAAAAAAGCTAAATTTAACTTTTTTGATAATGTTCTTATTTCATATAATTTCCTGAACTTTGCACAAATTTTGGCATCTTGTTACCTGTGAAGATGAATAAGAATAAAAAAAAATATCGTTATTTTTTTATTTATTGATTTATTTTTTCTCAATAGTGTAATTTGTGGCTTTTAGCTTTTTCGTACTTAATGAACTTAAAAACACTCATAATACACGTTTCTCGTAATGTCCTGTCATTTACCAAAAATAGGGTTCTTTGCATGTATTTAAGCGTTTTTATCGGTAACATGATGGAAAACTCTCAAAATACATGTTTTTGGTAATGTTATTCTGTTTCACCATAAAATGTATTTTGCATGCATTTTAGTGTTTTGGTATATAAGGAGCTCAAATACACTTAAAGGCAAGTTCTTGTTAAAAACTGGTTTTATTTCAATGTAATGTGATTGCCCTGCTTTTTAGTCCTTTTTTGCCTAACACGCTCAAAAACACTCAAAAGACATTTTTTTCTGGTAATGTCATTTTTGTCCCACATAAAACTGGTTTCGCATGCAATTTGGGGTTTTGGTAACAAAGGATGTGAAAAGTACTCAAAATACACGCATTTAGTAAGATTGTTTCTCAATTAAGAGTGTTGTTCCAGAGTTTCAGCATTTTGGAATGTAAGAAACTTCTCTATATACACGAGTTTTTGCGTTTTTTTGCCTTGTAGTTCTTGTAAAACTATAAAACACTCATTATACACGTTTCTCGTAATGTCATTTTGCTTCCTAATATAGAGTCCTTTGCATCAATTTTCGCGTTTTTTGTTGGTAACAATTTCAAAAACACTGAAAATGTACCTTTTTGGTAATATTATTTTATTTCTTCATATTGGTTGGTTTGCATCCGTTTTAGCGTTTTTCTACGTAAAACACCGAAAGACACGTTTTTAGTAATTTTGTTTTGGATTCCCATATAGATTGACTTCCATGTTATTTATCGTGTTGGTTCCTAACATGCAGAAAAACACTCATAAGACCGTTTTCTGGCAAAGACGTTTAATTTCCCCATATAGGTGGCTTTGCATGTACTTTAGGGATTTAGTACATAACAGTCCGATAAAAAAGCTAAATTTAACTTTTTTGATAATGCACTTATTTCACATGTTTTCCTGAATTTTGCCCGAATTTTGGCATCTCGGTACCTGTGAAGATGAATAAGAAAGAAAAAAAAAGTATTTAAAAAAATTTATTTATTGTTTCTCAATAAAGAGTGTTATTTGTGGCTTTTAGCTTTCTGGTAATTCATGAACTTAAAAACACTCATAATACACGTTTCTCGTAATTTAATTTCGTTTCCCAAAAATAGTGTTCTTTGCATGTATTTAAGCGTTTTTATTAATAACATGATCAAAAACACTCAAAATACATGTTTTTGGAAATATTATTCTGTTTCACCATAAAGAGTGTTTTGCATGCGTTTTAGTGTTTTGGTATTATAAGGAGCTTAAAAACACGTAAAGGTAAGTTCATGGTAAAAATTCGTTTTCCTCCAATGTAATGTGATTGCCAATTTGGGGTTTTTTGTAACTAAGAATGTGAAGAGCACTCAAAATACACGCATTTATTAAGATTGTTCTGTTTCTCAATTAGGAGTGTTATACATGAGTTTTAGCATTTTTATATCTAGGAAACCTCTCCATATACAAGAGATTTTGCGTTTTTTGCTTTGTGGTTCTTTGAACTATAAAACACTCATTTTACAATTTTCTTACAATGTCCTTTTGTTTCCCAATATAGAGTGCTTTGTATAAATTTTCGCGTTTTTTGTAGATAACAAGCTCATAAACACTCAAAATATACCTTTTTAGTAACGTTTTTGTATTTCTTGATATTGGTTGCTTTTTTCTACGTAAAACACTGAGAAGACACGTTTTCAGTAACTTTGTTTTTGGATTCCCATATAGATTGAGTTCCTTATTATTGATCGTTTTGGTGCCTAACATGCTAAAAAACACTCAAAATACAGATTTCTGGTAAGGTCGTTTAAGTTCCTCATATAGGAAGCTTTGCATGCATTTTAAAGTTTGGTACATAACAATCCGAAAAAAAAAGCTGAAATTAACTTTTTTGATAATATTCTTTTATCTTATGATTGCCCTGAATTTTCCCAGAATTTTGGCATCTCGGTACCTATGAATATAAATAACAAAAAAAAAATTATATTTTTGTATTTTTGTATTTTTAAAAATTTTTTTTAAATAAAGAGTGTTATTTGTGGGTTTTAGCTTTTTGGTACTTAAGGAACTCAAAAAACACTCATAATGCACGTTTCTCGTAATGTCCTTTTGTTTCCCAAAGATTATGTTCTTTGCATGTATTTAAGCGTTTTTATAGATAACATGATCAAAAACACTGAAAACACATGTTTTTGGTAATATTATTCTTTCTCCATAAAGCTTGTTTTGCATGCGTTTTAGCGGTTTGGTATATAAGGAGCTCAAAAACACTTAAAGGCAAGTTTTTTATATAAATTGGTGTTATTCCAATTTAATATGATTGCCCTGCTTTTTAGTGCTTTATTGCCTATCACGCTCAAAAACACTTAAAAGACACTTTTCTGATAATGTCATTTTTTTCTCACATAAAGGTGGTTTCGCATGCAATTTGGGGTTTTGGTAACTAAGAATGTGAAAAGCACTCAAAATACACGCATTTAGTAAGATTGTTCTCTTTCTCAGTTAAGAGTGTTATTCATGAGTTTGAGCATTTTGGTATCTAAGAACCTTCTCCATATGCACGAGTTTTTGTGTTCTTTTGAACTATAAAAAAAACTCATTATACACTTTTCTTGCAAAGTCCTTTTGTTTTCTAATATAGAGTGCTTTGCATCAATTTTCGTTTTTTTGTAGGTAACAAGCTCAAAAACACTCAAAATATACCTTTTTGGTAATGTTTTTCTATTTCTTGATATTGGTTGGTTTGCATCCGTTTTAGCGTTTTTTTACGTAATGCACACAAAAAACACAGTTTCAGCAATTTTGTTTTGGATTCTCATATAGAGTGAGTTCTTTATTATTTATCGTTTTGGTGCCTAACATGCTGAAAAACACTCAAAAAACAGATTTCTGGTAAGGTCGTTTAATTTCTTCATATAAGAGTGTTTGGATGCACTTTAGGGTTTGGTAAATAATAGTCCGAAAAAATAGCTAAAATTAACTTTTTTGATAATTTTTTTTATCATATAATAGCCCTGAATTTTCCCAGAATTTTGGCATCTCTGTACCTATGAAGATGAATAACAAAAAAATATCCTTTTTTTTATTTTTATTTTTTTCTAAATAAAGAGTTATTTGTGGGTTTTAGCTTTTTGGTACTTAAGGAACTTAAAAATACTTATAATACACATTTCTCGTAATATCCTTTCGTTTCGCAAACATAGGGTTCTTTGCATGCATTTAAGCGTTTTTATAGATAAAATTATCAAAAAAACTCAAAATATATGTTTTTGGTAATTTTATTGTTTCTCCATGAAAAGTGTTTTGCATGCGTTTTAGCGTTTTGATATGTAATGAGCTCAAAAACACTTCAAGGCAAGTTCATCGTAAAAGTTGTTTTTATTCCCATGTAATGTGATTTCCCTATTTTTTAGTGCTTTATTGTCTAACACGCTCAAAAACACTCAAAAGACTCTTTTCTGGTAATATCATATTTTTTCCAACATAAAGCTAGTTTTGAATGGAATTTGGGGTTTTGGTAACTAAGAATGTTAAAAAAAACTCAAAACACACGCATTTAGTAAGGTTATTCTATTTCTTAATTAAAAGTGTTATTCATGAGTTTCAGCATTTTGGTATGTAAGAAACTTTTTTAATACACACATTTGGTAAGATATTTCTGTTTTAAAATTAATATTGTTATTTATGAGTTTCAGCTTTTTGGTATGTAAGAAACTTCTTTATGTACACGAATTTTTTAGTTTTTTACCTTTTGGTTCTTGTCAAACTATAAAACACTCATACACGTTTCTCGTAATGTCGTTTTCTTTGCCAATATGAAGTGCTTTCCATCCATTTTTGCATTTTTTGTAGGTATCAAGCTCAAAAACACATCAAAATATATCCTTTTGGTAATGTTATTCTATTTCTTCATATTGGTTTGTTTACATCCGTTTTAGCGTTTTTCTACGTAAATCACTGAAAAGACACGTTTTAAGTAATATTGTTAAAATTGCTGAAAGACACTCAAAAGACAGATTTCTGGTAAAGTCTTGTAATTTCCCCATATACTCGTAGGTGGATTTGCATGCACTTCAGGGTTTATATATAACTCCGGAAAAAAGCTAAAATTATTTTTTTTATAATGATTTTTTTTTTACAAAATTTCCATGAATTTTGCCAGAATTTTGGCATCTCGGTACCTATGAAGATAAATAACAAAAAAAAAATTGTTTTTCTCTCTATAAAGAGTGTTGTTTGTGGGTTTTAGGTTTTTAGTACTTAAGGAACTTAAAACACTCATAATACACGATTGTCTTAATGTCCTTTTGTTATACAGACATAGGGTTCTTTACATGTATTTAAGCGTTTTTATAGGTTAAACGATCAAAAACACTCAAAATACATGTTTTTGTTAATGTTATTCTGCTTCTCCGTAAAGGGTATTTTGCATGCGTTTTAGCGATTTGGTATGTAAGGAGTTAAAAAAAGAAACACTTTAAGGCAAGTTCTTCGTAAAAGTTGGTTTTATTCCCATGTAATGTCATTATTCTGCTTTTTAGAGCTTTGTTGCATATGACGCTGAAAAACACTAAAAGACACTTTTTTGGTAATGTCATTTTTTTTCCCACATGAAGCTATTTTCGCATGTATTTTGGCATTTTCGTAACTAAGAATCTGAAATACACTGAAAATACACAATTTGGTTCTGTTTATCAATTAAAATTGTTATTCATGCATTTCATCATATTGGTATGTAAGAAATTTCTCTATATACACGAGTTTTCTCGTTTATTGCCTTGTGGTTCTTTTTAAAATTATAAAACACTCATTATACACGTTTCTCGTAATGTCCTTTTGTTTCCTAATACAGAGTGTTTTACTTCCATTTTGCATTGTTTTGCAGGTAAGAAGATCAAAACCACTTAAAACATATCTTTTTGGTAATGTTATTCTATTTCTTCATATAGGTTGGTTTTTATCCGCTTTAGCGTTCTTCTACTTAAAACACTGAAAAGACACGTTTTCAGTAATTTTGTTTTGGATTAACATATTGACTGACTTCCATATTATTTATCGTTTGGTGCCTAACATGCTAAGAAACACTGAAAAGACAGGTTTCTGGTAAAGTCATTTAACTTCCCTATATATGTGGCTTTACATGCACTTTAGGATTTGGTAAATAATAATCCGAAAAAAAAGCTATAATTAACTTTTTCGGTAATTATCAAAAACACTCAAAATACATGTTTTTGGTAATGTTATTCTGTTTCTCCATAAAGTTTGTTTTCCATGCGTTTTAGCGCTTTTGTAGGTAAGGAGCTAAAAAACACATATTGGCAAGTTATTGGTAAAAGTTGGTTTTATTCCCATTTAATGTGATTTCCCTGCTTCATTGCCTAACACGCTCAAAAAAAATTCAAAGACACTTCTGGTAATGTCATTTTTTCCCTCATAAAGCTAGTTTCGCATGTGATTTTGGGTATTGCTAACTAGAAAAATGAAAAACTCAAAATACACGCATTTGCTAAGGTTGTTCTGTTTCTTAATTAAGATTGTTATTCATGAGTTTCAGCATTTTGGTATCTAAGAAATTTCTTTATATACTTGAGTTTTTGCGTTTTTCTACGTAAAACACTGAGAAGATACATTTTCAGTAATTTTGGTTTGGACTCCCATATAGAGTGAGTTCCTTATTATTTATCGTTTTGGTGCCTAACATCCTGAAAAACACTCAAAAGACAGATTTCTGGTAAGGTCGTTTAATTTCCTCATGTAGAAGGCTTTGTATGCACTTTAGGGTTTGGTACATAACAGTCCGAAAAAAAAGCTAAAATTAACTTTTTTGATAATATTGTTTTGTTCATATAATTTTCCAGAATTTTTCCAGAATTTTAGCATCTCGGTACCTATGAAGATGAAAAATAAAAATTCCTATTTTTTTTTCTAAATAATATCAAGAAGTAGAAAAACATTACCAAAAAGGTATATTTTGAGTGTTTTTGAGCTTGTTACCTACAAAAAAAACGCGAAAATTGATACAAAGCACTCTATATTGGGAAAGAAAGGGACATTGCGAGAAAAGTCTATAATGAATGTTTTATTGTTCAAAAGAACCACAAGGCAAAAAACGCAAAAAATCGTGTATATGGAGAAGTTTCCTAGATACCAAAATGCTGAAACTCATGAATAACACTCTTAATTAAGAAACAGAACAACTTTACTAAATGCGCATATTTTGAGTGCTTTTCACATTCTTAGTTACCAAAATCCCAAATTTCATGCGAAACCTGCTTTATGTGGGAAAAAAAATGACATTACCAGAAAAGTGTCTTTTGAGTGTTTTTGAGCGTGATAGGCAATAAAGCACTAAAAAGGAGGGGAATCACGTTACATGTCAATAAAATCAATTTTTACCAAGAACTTGCCTTTAAGTGTTTTCAGCTCCTAATATACCAAAACGTTAAAACGCATGCAAAACACACTTTATGGAGAAAGAGAATAACATTACCAAAAAAATCTTGAGTGTTTTTGATCATGTTACCAATAAAAACGCTTAAATAAGTGCAAAGAACCCTATTTTTGGGAAACGAAAGGACGTTACGAGAAACGTGTCTTATGAGTGTTTTTAAGATCATTATTTACCAAAAAGCTAAAATCCACAAATAACACTCTTTATTCAGAAAAAATAAATAAATGAAAAAAATACGATATTTTTTTTTCTTTTCATCTTCACAGGTACCGAAATGCCAAAATTTGAGCAAAATTCAGGAAATTATGAGTAAATTATCAAAAAACTTAATTTTAGCTTTTTTTTTCGTACTGTTATGTACCAAACCCTAAATTGCATGCAAAGCCACCTATATGAAGAAATTAAACGTCTTTGCCAGAAAACTGTCTTATGAGTGTTTTTCAGCTTGTTAGACACCAAAAATGTAAATAACATGCAAGTCACTCTATATGGGAATCTAAAAAAAAATTACTGAAAACATGTCTTTTCGGTGTTTTACGTAGAAAAACGCTAAAACGGATGCAAACCAACCAATAAGAAGAAATAAAATAACATTACTGAAAAGGTATATTTTGAGTGTTTTTGAGCTTGTTACCTACAAAAAACGCGAAAATGGATGCAAATCACTCCTTATTGGGAAACAAAAGGACATTACGAGAAACGTGTATAATGAGTGTCTTATTACTTTTGAGCAAAAGAACTTGGGGTTCACAAGAACCACAAGGCAAAAAAAGCAAAAAACTCGTGTATATAAAGAAGTTTCTTAGATACCAAAATGCTGAAACTCATGAATAACAATATTAATTGAGAAACAGAACAACCTTACCAAATGCGTGTATTTTGAGTGTTTTTCACATTCTTAGTTAGCAAAACCCCAAATAGCACGCAAAACTATGTTGGAAAAAATATGACATTACCAGAAGTGTCTTTTGAGTGTTTTTGAGCGTGTTAGGCAATAAATAACAAAAAAAAGGGCAATCACATTACATGGAAACTTTTACTAAGAAGTTGCATTGAAGTGTTTTTGACCTCCTTACAAACCAAAACGCTAAAACGCATGTAAAAAACTCCTTCATGGAGAAGCAGAATAACATTACTAAAAACATGTGTTTTAAGTGTTTTTGATCATGTTACCTATAAAAACGTTTAAATACATGGAAAGAACCTTATGTATGGGAAACAATTTTCTTGCAATGACCTTTTGTTTCCCAATATAGAGTGATTTGCATCAATTTTCGCGTTTTTTGTAGGTAATAAGCTCAAAACACTCAAAATATACCTTTTTAGTAACGTTTTTCTATTGCTTGATACTGGTTACTTTGCATCCGTTTTAGCGTTTTTCTACGTAAAACAATAAGAAGACACGTTTTATGTAACTTTGTTTTGGATTCCCAAATAGAGTGAGTTCCTTATTATATATCGTTTTGGTGCTAACATTCTAAAAACACTCAAAACACAGATTTCTGGTAAGGTCGTTTAATTTCCTTATATATACGAGGATTTACATGCACTTTAGGCTTTGGTACATAAGTCCGAAAAAAAAGCTGAAATTAACTTTTTTGATAATATTCTTTTATCATTTGATTGCCCTGAATTTTCCAAGAATTTTGGCATATCGGTACCTATGAATATGAAAAACAAAAAAAAATATCATATTTTTTTATTTTTTTATTTTTTATTCTCTAAATAAAGAGTGTTATTTGTGGGTCTTAGCTTTTTCGTACTTAAGGAACTTTAAAAAAACACTCATAATACACGATTCTCGTAATGTCCTTTTGTTTCCCAAACATAATGTTCTTTGCATGTATTTAAGCGTTTTTATAGATGACATGATCAAAAAACACTCAAAATACATGTTTTTGGTAGTATTATTCCGTTTCTCCATAAAGTTTGTTTTGCATGCACTCAAAGCACTTGCAAGCACTCAAAATACACGTATTTAGTAAGGTTGTTCTCTTCCTCAATTAAAAGTGTTATTCATGAGTTTCAGCATTTTGATATCTAGGAACCATCTCCATATACACGAGTTTTTGTGTTTTTTGCCTTTTGGTGTTTTTGAACTATAAAAAACTCATTATACACTTTCCTTGCAAAGTACTTTCGTTTTCTAATATAGAGTAGTTTGCATCAATTTTCGCGTTTTATGTAGGTAACAAGCTCAAAAACACTCAAAATATACCTTTTTGGTAATGTTTTTCTATTTTTTGATATTGGTAGGTTTGCATTCGTTTTAGCGTTTTTCTACGTAAAGCACAGAAAAAACACGTTTTCAGCAATCTTGTTTTGGATTCTCATATAGAGTGAGTTCCTTATTATTTATAGTTTTGGTGCCTAACATGCTGAAAAAATCTCAAAAAAGAGATTTCTGGAAAGGTTGTTTAATTTCTTCATATAGGAGTCTTTGGATGCACTTTAGGGTTTGGCACATAACAGTCCGAAAAAAAAAACTAAAATTAACTTTTTTGATAAATTTCTTTTATCATATAATAGCCCTTAATTTTCCCAGAATTTTGGCATCTCGGAACCTATGAAGATGAATAACAAAAAAAAAAAATCCTATTTCTTTATTTTCTTACTTTTTTTCTAAATAAAGAGTGTTATTTGTGGGTTTTAGCTTTTTGGTACTTAAACTACTTAAAAACACCTATAATACACATTTCTGGTAATGTCCTTTCGTTTCGCAAACATAAGGTTCTTTGCATGTATTTAAGCGTTTTTGTAGATAACATGATCAAAAACACTCAAAATATATGTTTTTTGGTAATTTTAATCTGTTTCTCCATAAAATCTGTTTTGCATGCGTTTTAGCGTTTTGGTATGTAATGAGCTCAAAAACACTTAAAGGCAATTTCATCGTAAAAGTTGTTTTTATTTCCATGTAATGTGATTGCCATGTTTTTTAGTGCTTTGTTGCCTAACACGCTCAAAATCACTCAAAAGACACTTTTCTGGTAATATCATATTTTTTCCCACATAAAGCTAGTTTTGCATTGGAATTTGGAATATTTGTAACTAAGAATGTAAAAAAAAAAACTCAAAACACAGGCATTTAGTAAGGTTTTTCTATTTCTTAATTAAAAGTGTTATTCATGAGTTTCAGCATTTTGGTATGTAAGAAACTTTTATAATACACACATTTGGTAAGTTATTTCTGTTTTAAAATTAAAAGTGTTATTCATGAGTTTTAGCTTTTTGGTATGTAAGAAACTTCTTTATGTACACGAGTTTTTTGAGTTTTTTACCTTGTGGTTCTTGTCAAACTATAAAACACTCATACACGTTTCTCGTAATTTTTTTTTCTTTGTCAATATAAAGTGCTTTCAATCCATTTTTGCATTTATTGTAGGTAACAAGCTCAAAAACACATTAAAATATATCTTTTTGGTAATGTTATTCTATTTCTTTATATTGGTTGGTTTATATCGATTTTAGCGTTTTTCTACGTATATCACTGAAAAGGCACGTTTTCAGTAATATTGTTGAAATTGCTGAAAAACACTCAAAAGACAGTTTTCTGGTAAAGTCGTGTAATTTCCCCTTATAGGTGGATTTGCATGCACTTCATGATTTGTACATAACTCCAGAAAAAAGCTAAAATTATTTTTTTTTATGATTTTTTTTTTTTACAAAATCTCCATGAATTTGGCAGAATTTTGCCATCTCCATACCTATGAAGATGAATAACAAAATTTTTTTTTTCTCTCTATAAAGAGTGTTATTTGTGGGTTTTAGCTTTTTAGTACTTAGGGAACTTAGAAACACTCATATTACACGATTTTCGAAATGTCCTTTTGTTACACAAACATAGGGTTCTTTACATGTATTTAAGCGTTTTTATAGGTTAAATGATCAAAAAAAATCAAAATGCATGTTTTTGGTAATGTTATTCTGTTTCTAATATAAAAGGTATTTTGCATGCGTTTTAGTGATTTGGTATGTAAGGAGTTAAAAACACTTAAAGGCAAGTTCTTCGTAAAAGTTGGTTTTATTCCCATGTAATGTTATTGTTCAGTTTTTTTTTTTTATGCTTTGTTGCATATCACGCTCAAAAACACTAAAAAGACACTTTTTTGGTAATGTCATTTTTTTTCCCACATAAAGGTAGTTTCGCATGTAATTTGGCATTTTCGTAACGAAGAATGTGAAAAACACTCAAAATACACAATTTGGTAAGGTAGTTCTCTTTACCGACTTAAACTGTTATTGATGCATTTCATCATTTGGTACGTTTCTCTATATACACGAGTTTTTGCGTTTATTGCCTTGTGGTTCTTTTAAAACTATAAAACACTCATTATACACGTTTCTCGTAATGTCCTTTTGTTTCCTAGTATAGAGTGCTTTACATCCATTTTTGCATTTTTTTTTTTTTTTGTAACAAGCTCAAAAACACTCAAAATATATCTTTTTGGTAATGTTATTATATTTCTTCATATAGGTTAGTTTGTTTCATATAGGTTAGTTAGGTGTAATTTTCCCATATAGGTGGATTTGCATGCACTTCAGGGTTTGTACATAACTCCGGAAAAAAGCTAAATTTTTTTTTATAATGATTTTTTTTACAAAATTTCCATGAATATTGCCAGAATTTTGGCATCTCGGTACCTATGAAGATAAATAAACAAAAAAAAAAAAAAATTCTCTCTATTAAGTGTTATTTGTGGGTTTTAGTTTTTTGGTACATAAGGAACTTTAAATAATACATAATACATAATACACGATTTTCGTAATGTCCTTTTGTTATACAAACATAGAGTTCTTTACATGTTATTAAGCGTTTTTATAGGTTACATGATCAAAAACACTCAAAATACATATTTTTCGTAATGTTATTCTGTTTCCCCATAAAGGGTGTTTTCCATGCGTTTTAGCGATTTGGTATGTAAGGAGTTAAAAAACACTTAAAGGCAAGTTCTTCGTAAAAGTAGGTTTTATTCGTATGTAATGTGATTGTTCTGCTTTTTAGTGCTTTGTTGCATAGAGAGCTGAAAACACTAAAAAGACACTTTTTTTGGTAATGTCAGTTTTTTTTTCCCACATGAAGGTAGTTTCGCATGTAATTTGGGATTTTCGTAACTAAGAATGTGAAAAACACTCAAAATACACAATTTGGAAAGGTAGTTCTGTTTCTCAATTAAGAGTGTTATTCATACATTTCAGCATTTTGGTATGTAAGAAACTTCTCTATATACACGAGTTTTTGCGTTTTTTGCCTTGTGATTCTTGTGAAACTATAAAACACTCATTATACACGTTTCTCGTAATGTTCTTTTGTTTCCAAATATAGAGTGCTTTCCATCCATTTTCGCATTTTTTGTAGGTAACAAGCTGAAAAACACTCAAAATATATCTTTTTGGTAATGTTATTCTATTCCTTCATATTGCTTGGTTTGCATCCATTTTCGCGTTTTTCTTCGTAAATCACTGAAAAGACACGTTTTCAGTAATATTGTTGTAATTGCTGGAAAACACTCAAAAGACAGATTTCTGGTAAAGTCGTGTAATTTTGCCATATAGGTGGCTTTGCATGTATTGTTGGGTTTGGTACATAATTCCGTAAAAAGCTAATTTTTTTTCTAATGTTTTTTTTTTACATAATTTCCCTGAATTTTGCCTGAATTTTGCATCTTCATACCTATGTAGATGAATACCAAAAAAAGAAAATTTTTTTTTTTTCTCTCTATTTGGGGGTTTTAGTTCTTTTTTACTTGAGAAACTTAAAAACAATCATAATACACGATTTTCGTAACGTCCTTTTGTTTCACAGACATAGAGTTCTTTGCATGTATTTTAGCTTTTTTATAGGTAACATGATCAAAAACACTCAAAATACATGTTTTTGGTAATGTTATTCTGTTTCTCCATAAAGGATGTTTTGCATGCGTTTTAGCGTTTTGGTATGTAAGGAGTTAAAAACACTTAAAGGCAAGTTCTTCGTAAAAGTTGGTTTTATTCCTATATAATGTGATTATTCTGCTTTTTAGTGCTTTGTTGCATATCCCGCTCAAAAACACTCAAAAGACACTTTTCTGATAATATCATTTTTTTCCACATAAAGATAGTTTCGCATATAATTTGTTATTTTCGTAACTAAGAATGTGAAAAACACTCAAAATACACACATTTGATAAGGTAGATCTGTTTCTCAATTAAAAGTGTTATTCATGAATTTTAGCATTTTGGTATGTAAGAAACTTCTCTAGAGACACGAGTTTTTGCGTTTTTTGTCTTGTGGTTCTTGTGAAACTATAAAACAATCATTATATACATTTCTCTAAATGTCCTTTTGCTTCCCAATATAGAGTGCTTTTACATGCATTTTCGTGTTTTTTGTAGGTAAAAAGCTCAAAAACACTTTTTGGTAATGTTATTCTATTTCTTCATATTCGTTGCTTTGCATCAGTTTTAGCGTTTTTCTACGTAAAACACTGAAAAGACACGTTTTCAGTAATTTTGTTTTGGATTTATATATTGACTGACTTCCATATTATTTATCGGTCTGCTGCCTAACATGCTGAAAAACACTGAAAAGACAGGTTTCTGGTAAAGTCGTTTAATTTCCTCATACAGGTGGCTTTGTATACTCTTTAGGGTTTGGTAAATAACAATCCAAAAAAAAAATAAAATGAACTTTTTTTATAATATTCTTTTTTCCACATAAATTCCCTGAATTTTGGCAGAATTTTGGCATCTCGGTACTTATGAAATTCAATACAAAAAAATGCTATTTTTTGATGTATTTTTTCTTTTTTTTCTTTTTAAAGAGTGTTATTTGTGGGTTTTAACGTTTTGGTACTTACGCATCTTAAAAAGTCATAATACACGTTTCTCGTAATGTCCTTTCGTTTCCCAAAGATAGGGTTCTTTGCATGTATTTAAGCGTTTTTATAGGTAACATGATCAAAAACACTTCAAACACATGTTTTTTGTAATGATTTTCTGCTTCTCCATAAAGGAGTGGTTTGCATGCGTTTTAGCGTTTTGGTATGTAAGGAGGTCAAAAAAAACATAATGGCAAGTTCTTGGTGAAAGTTGGTTTTATTCCCATGTAATGTGATTTCTCTGCTTTTTAGTGCTTTATTGCCTAACACGGTCAAAAACACTCAAAAGACACTTCTGGTAATATAATTTTTTTCCCACATAAATCTAGTTTCGCATGCTGTTTCGGATTCTGCTAAGAATGTGAAAAACACTGAAAATACACGCTTTTGGTAAGGTTGTTATGTTTTCCAATTAAGATTGTAATTAATGAGTTTCAGCATTTTGGTATCTAAGAAACTTCTTTATATACACGAGTTTTTGCGTTTTTTGCCTTGTGATTTTTGTGAACCACAAGTTCTTTTGCTCGAAAATAATAAGACACTCATTATACACGTTTCTCGTAATGTCCTTTTGTTTCCCAAGAGGGAGTGCTTTGCCTCCATTTTCACCTTTTTTGTAGGTAACAAGCTCAAAAACACTCAAAATATACCTTTTTGGTAATGTTCTTTTATTTTTTTCATGTTGGTTGGTTTCTATCCGTTTTAGCGTTTTTCTATGTAAATCACCGAAAAGACACGTTTTCAGTAAATTTGTTTTGGATTCCCATATAGAGTGATTTCCATGTTATTTATCGTTTTCGTGCTTAACATGCTGAAAAACACTTATAAAACAGTTTTCTGGAAAAGATGTTTGATTTCACTATATAGGTGGTTTTGCATGCAGAGTTTGCTACATAACAGTCGAAAAAAAACAGCTAAAATTAACGTTTTTGATAATGTTCTTATTTCACAAAATTTCATGAATTTTGCCCGAATTTTAGTATCTCGGTACCTGTGAAGATGAATAAGAAAGAAAAAAAAATATCGCATTTTTTTATTTATTTATTTATTTTTTCTCAATAGAAAGTTATTTGTGGGTTTTAGCTTTTTGGTACTTAATGAATTTAAAAACTCTCATAATACTTGTTTCTATGTAATGTCCTTTTGTTTCCCATAAATAGGGTTCTTAGCATGTATTTAAGTGTTTTATTGGTAACATGATAAAAAACACTCAAAATACATGTTTTTGGTAATGTTATTCTGTTTCTCCATGAAGTGTATTTTGCATGCATTTTAGCATTTTGTTATATAAGGAGCTCAAAAACACTTAAAGGCAAGTTCTTGGTAAACATTGGTTTTATTCCCATGTAATGTGATTGCCCTTCTTTTTAGTGCTTTACTGCCTATCACGCTCAAAAACACTCAATAGACACTTTTCTGAAAATGTCATTTTTTTTGTGCCATATAAAGCTGGTTTCGCAATCAATTTGGGTTTTCAGTAACTAAGAATGTGAAAAGCATTCAAAATACACGCATTTAGTAAGGTTGTTCTGTTCCTCAATTAAGAGTGTCATTCACGAGTTTCAGCATTTTGGTATCTAGGAAACTTCTCCATATACACGAGTTTTTGCGTTTTTTGCCTTGTTGTTCTTTTGAACTATAAAACACTCATTATACACTTTTCTTGCAATGTCCCTTTCTTTCCCAATATAGAGTGCTTTGCATTAATTTTCGCGTTTTTTTTAAGGTAAGCTCAAAAACACTCAAAATGTACCTTTTTGGTAATGTTTTTCTATTTCTTGATATTGGTTGGTTTGGATCTCTTTTAGCGTTTTTGTACGTAAAATACTGAGAAGACACGTTTTAAGTAATTTTGTTTTGGATTCCCATATTGAGTGAGTTCATTATTATTTATCGTTTTGGTGCCTAACAAGCTGAAAAACACTCAAAAGACAAAGTAAAGTCATTCAATTTCCTCATATAAGAGGCTTTGCATGCTCTTTAGGGTTTGGTACTTAACAATCCGAAAAAAAAGCTAAAATCAACTTTTTTGATAATATTCTCTTATCATTAATTGCCCTGAATTTTCCCAGAATTTTGTCATCTCGGTACCTATGAAGATGAATGAAAAAATAAATTTTTATTTTTCATTTTTTTATTTTTAATTTATTTTTTTTAAATAAAGTGTTATTTGTGGGTTTTAGCTTTTTGGTACTTCAGGAACTTAAAAACACTCATAATACACGTTTCTCGTAATGTCCTTTTTATTTCCCAAACATAAGGTTTTTTTTATGTATTTAAGCGTTTTTATAGATAACATGATCAAAAACACTGAAAATACATGTTTTTGGTAATGTTATTCTTTTCTCTATAAAGTGTGTTTTGCAGGCGTTTTAGCGTTTTGGTATATAAGAAGCTTAAAAACACTTAAAGGTAAGATTTTGGTAAAAAATTGGTTTTATTTTAATTTAATGTAATTCCTCTGCTTTTTAGTGCTTTATATCCTATCACGCTCAAAAACACTCAAAAGTCATTTTTCTGGTAATGTCATTTTTTCCCACATAAATCTGGTTTCGCATGCTATCTGGGGTTTTGGTAACTAAAAATGTGAAAAGCTCTCCAAATACACGCATTTAGTAAGGTTGTTCTGTTTCTCAATTAAGAGTGTTATTCATGAGTTGCAGCATTTTGGTATCTAAGAAACTTATCCATATATAAGAGTTTTTGCGTTTTTTGCATTGTGGTTCTTGTGAAACCATAAAACACTCATTATACACGTTTCTCATAATGTCCTTTTGTTTCCCAGGATAGAGTGCTTTGCATTCATTTTCGCGTTTATTGTGGTTAGCAGGCTCAAAAACACTGAAAATATACCTTTTTGGTAATGTTATTCTATTTCTTCATATTGGTTGGTTTGCATCCGTTTTAGCGTTTTTCTACGTTAAACACGGAAAAGACACGTTTTCAGTAATTTTTTTTGCATTCACATATTGAGTGACTTCCATATTATTTATCCTTTTTATGCCTAACATGCTAAAAAAGAAAACGCTCAAAAGAGAGGTTTCTGGTAAAGTCGTGTAATTTCCTCATATAGGTGGCTTTGGATGCACTTTAGGGTTTGCTACATAACAGTCCGAAAAAAAAGATAAAATTAACTTTTTTAATAATGTTAATTTTTCCACATAATTTCCCTGAATTTTGCCAGACTTTCGGCATCTCAGTACCTATGAATATGAATAAAAAAAAAATGCTATTTTTTATTTTTTATTTTTTTTCTCTATAAAAAATGTTATTTGTGGCTTTTAGCTTTTTGATACTTAAGAAAATTAAAAACACTCATAATACACGTTTATCGTAATGTTTTTTTTTCGTTTATAGGTAACATGATCAAAAACACCCAAAAATACGTGTTTTTGGTAATGTTATTCTGTTTCTCCATAAAGGGTGTTTTGCATGCATTTTAGAGTTTTTGTATCTAAGGAGCTCAAAAAATCTTAAATGTAAAAATTGCTTTTATCCCTATGTAATGTGATTGCCATGCTTTTTAGTGCTTTATTTCCTAACACGCTCAAAAACACGAAAAAAAAAACACTTTTTTATGTTAGTCATTTTTTCCCACATTTTTATCCCAAAATATTTCACATGCAATTTGGGTTTTTGGTAACTAAGAATGTGAAAAACACCCAAAATACACTGATTTGGTAAGGTTTTTCTTTTTCTTTATTCTTCGTAACATTTGGTTGTATTCCAATGTAATGTGATTGTTCTGCTTTTTAGTGCTTTGTTGCATATAACGCTCAAAGACACTCAAAAGACGCTTTTCTGGTAATGTCATTTTTTTCTCACATAAACCTAGTTTCGAATGTAATTTGGGATTTTCGTAACTAAGAATGTGAAAACTCATGAATAACACTCTTAATTGAGAAACAACAACCTTACTAAATGCGTGTATTTTGAGTGCTTTTCACATTCTTAGTTACCAAAATCCCAAATTGCATGCGAAACCAGCTTTATGTGGGAAAAAAATGACATTACCAGAAAAGTGTCTTTAGAGTGTTTTTGAGCGTGATAGGCAATAAAGCACTAAAAAGCAAGGGGAATCACTTTACATGGCAATAAAATCAATTTTTACCAAGAACTTGCCTTTAAGTGTTTTGAGCTCCTTATATACCAAAACGCTAAAACGCATGCAAAACACACTTTATGGAGAAAGAGAATAACATTACCAAAAAACAAATATTTTGAGTGCTTTTGATCATGTTACCAATAAAAACGCTTAAATACATGCAAAGAAACCAATTTTTTTGGAAACGAAAGGACATTACGAGAAACGTGTATAATGAGTGTTTTTAAGATCATTATTTACCAAAAAGCTAAAAGCCACAAATAACACTGTTTATTTAGAAAAATAAATAAATAAATACGATATTTTTTTTCTTTCTTTTTCATCTTGACAGGTACCGAGATGCCAAAATTTGGGCGAAACTCAGGAAATTATGAGTGAATTATCAAAAAAGTTAATTTTAGCTTTTTTTTTTCGTACTGTTATGTACCAAACCCTAAAGTGCATGGAAAGCCACCTATATGGGGAAATTAAACGTCTTTGCCAGAAAACTGTTTTATGAGTGTTTTTCAGCTTGTTAGGCACCATAACGGTAAATGACATGCAAGTCACTCTATATGGTAATCTAAAACAAATTACTAAAAACGTGTTTTTTTGGTGTTTTACGTAGAAAAACGCTAAAACGGATGCAAACCAACCAATAAGAAGAAATAAAAAAACATTACCAAAAAGATACATTTTGAGTGTTTTTGAGATTGTTACCTACAAAAAATGCAAAAATGGATGCAAAGCACTCCCTATTGGGAAACAAAAGGACATTACGAGAAACGTGTATAATGAGTGTCTTATTATTTTTGAGCAAAAGAACTTGTGGTTCACAAGAACCACAAGGCAAAAAACGCAAAAACTCGTGTATATAAAGAAGTTTCTTAGATACCAAAATGCTGAAACTCATGAATAACAATATGAATTGAGAAACAGAAGAACCTTACCAAATGCGTGTATTTTTAATGTTTTTCACATTCTTAGCATAACCCCAAATAGCACGCGAAACTATGTTGAAAAAAATGACATTACCAGAAGTGTCTTTTGAGTGTTTTTGAGCGTGTTAGGCAATAAATCACAAAAAAACAGGGCAATCACATGACATGGGAATAAAACCAACTTTTATCAAGAACTTGCCTTTAAGTGTTTTTGAGCTCCTTACAAACCAAAACGCTAAAACGCATGCGAAAAACTCCTTTATGGAGAACAAGAATAACATTACTAAAGACATGTGTTTTAAGTGTTTTTGATCATGTTACCTATAAAAATGCTTAAATACATTGAAAGAATCCTATGTTTGGGAAACGAAAAGACATTACGAGAAACGTGTATCAGGACCGTTTTTAAGTTCCTTAAGTACCAAAACGTTAAAACCCACAAATAACACTCTTTATAGAGAAAAAAATAAAAATAAAAAAATAACTTTTTTTTTTTATATTGATTTTCATAGGTACCAATATGCCAAAATTCTGCCAAAATTCAGGGAATTTATGTGGAAAAAAGAACATTATCAAAAAAGTTAATTATACCTCTTTTTCGGATTTTTATGTACCAAACTCTAAAGTGCATGCCACCTATATGAGGAAGTTAAACGACTTTACCAGAAACCTGTTTTTTTCAGTGTTTTTCAGCATGTTAGGCACTAAAACGATAAATAATATGGAAGTCAGTCAATATGTGAATCCAAAACAAAATTACTGAAAAAATGTCTTTTCACTGTTTTACGTAGAAAAACGCTAAAACGGATGCAAACCAACAAATAATAAGAAATAGAATAACATTACCATAAAGTATTTTTGAGCTTTTTGCCTACAAAAAACGCGCAAATGGATGGAAAGCACTCTATATTGGGAAGCAAAAGGACATTACGAGAAACGTGTATAATGAGTGTTTTATAGTTTCACAAGTACCACAAGGTAAAAAACGCAAAAACTTGTGTATATAGAGAAGTTTCTTACATACCAAAAACGCTAAAACTCATGAATAGCACTTTTAATTAAAAAACAGAACTACCTTACCAAATGTGTGTATTTTGAGTGTTTTTCCCATTCTTTGTTACGAAAATCCCAAATTACATGCGAAACTAGCTTTATGTGAGAAAAAAATGACATTACCAAAAAAGTGTCTTTTGAGTGTTTTTTTGAGCGTTATATGGAACAAAACATTAAAAAGCAGAACAATCACATTACATTGGAATAAAACCAAATCTTACGAAGAGCTTGCCTTTAAGTGTTTTTTAACTCCTTACATACCAAAACGCTAAACGCATACAAAACAACCTTTATGGAGAAACACAATAACATTACCAAAAACATGTATTTTGAGTGTTTTTGATCATGTTACCTATAAAATAGCTTAAATACATGCAAAGAACGCTATGTTTGTGAAACGAACATTACGAAAATCGTGTATTATGAGTATTTTTAAGTTGCTTAAGTACCAAAAATCTAAAACCCACAAATAACAGTCTTTATAGAGAAAAAAAAAAAAACAATAAAAAAATAATAAATTTTTTTTTGTTATTCATCTTTTTGGTACTTAAGGAACATTTTTTATGTTCCTTAAGTACCAAAAAGATGAATAACAAAAAATATATATTTAAATAAACATTTATATTACACATTTTTCGTAATGTCCTTTTGTTTTGCAAACATAAGGTTCTTTGCATGTATTTAAGCGTTTTTATAGATAACATGATAAAAAACACTCAAAATACATGTTTTTGTTAATGTTATTCTGTTTCTCCATAAAAGGTGTTTTGCATGCGTTTTAGCGTTTTTGTATGTAATGAGCTCAAAAACACCTAAAGGCAAGTTCTTGGTAAAAGTTGCTTTTATTCCCATGTAAAGTGATTGCCCTGCTTTTTAGTGGTTTATTGCCTGACACGCTCAAAAACACTCGAAAGACATTTTCTGGTAATATTTTTTTTTTTTTCTCACAGAAAGCTAGTTTCGCATGGAATTTGGGGTTTTGGTAACTAAGAATGTGAAAAACACTCAAAATACAGGCATTTAGTAAGATTGTTCTGTTTCTTGATTAAAGGTGTTATTCATGAGTTTAAACATTTTGTTATGTAAGAAACTTCATGTACATGAGATTTTGAGTTTTTTGCCTTGTGGTTCTTGTGAAACTATAAAACACTCATTATACACGTTTCTCGTAATGTCCTTTTCTTTCCTAATATAGAGTGCGTTTCATCTATTTTCGCATTTTTTTTTTTTTTTGGTAACAAGGTCAAAAACACATCAAAATATATATTCTAGGCAATGCTATTCTGTTTCTTAATATTTGTTGGTTTGCATCAGTTTTAGCGTTTTTCTACGTAAATATCTGAAAAGACACATTTTCAGTAATATTATTGAAATTGCTGAAAAAAAAAAACACTCAAAAGATAGGTTTCTGGAAAAGTCGAGTAATTTCTCCATATAGGTGGCTATTGCATGCACTTCAGGGTTTGGTACATAACTCCGGAAAATAGCTAAAATTATTTTGTTTTATAATGATTTTTTTTACAAAATTTCCCTAAATTTTTCCAGAATTTTGGTATCTTGGTACCTATGAAGAAGAATAATATTTTTTTTTCTCTATAAAGTGTTATTTGTGAGTTTTAGCTTTTTGGTACTTAAGGAACTTAAAAACACTCATAATACATGATTTTCGTAATGTCCTTTTCTTATAAAAACATAGGGTTCTTTACATGTATTTAAGCGTTTTTATAGGTAACATGAACAAAATAACTCAAAATACATATTTTTGGTAATGTTACTCTGTTTCTCCATAAAAGGTGTTTTACATGCGTTTTAGCGTTTTGGTATGTAAGGAGTTAAAAAACACTTAACTTCAGGAAATTATATGAAATAAGAACATTATCAAAAAAGTTAAATTTAGCTTTTTTTTCGGACTGTTATATACTAAACCCCTAAAGTGCATGCAAAGCCACCTATATGGGGAAATTAACGAATAACACATTTAATTAAGAAATAGAACAACTGTGTTTTGAGATTTATTTCACATTCTTAGTTACCAAAACCCCAAATTCCATGCAAACCTACCTTTATGTGGGAAAAAAAAATGATATTACCAGAAAAGTGTCTTTTGAGTGTTTTTGAGCGTGTTAGGCAATAAAGCACTAAAAAGCAGGGCAATCACATTACATGGGAATAAAAACAACGTTTACCAAGAACTTGCCTTTAAATGTTTTTGAGCTCATTACATACCAAAACGCTAAAACGCATGCAAAACATCTTTTATGGAGAAAGAGAATAAAATTACCAAAAACATATATTTTGAGTGTTTTTGATCATGTTATCTATAAAAAAGCTTAAATACATACAAAGAACCTTATGTTTGCGAAACGAAAGGACATTACGAGAAATGTGTTTTATAAGTGTTTTTAAGTTCCTTAAGTACCAAAAAGCTAAAACCCACAAATAACACTCTTTATATAGAAAAAAAGTAAGAAAATAAAAAAAGGATTTGTTTTTTTTGTTATTCATCTTCATAGGTATCGAGATGTCAAAATTCTGGGAAAATTCAAGGCTATTATATGATAAAAGAAAATTGTCAAAAAAAAAAAATATTTTTTTTTTCGGACTCTTATCTACCAAACCCAAAAGTGCATCCAAAGACTCCCATGCGAGGATATTAAACGACCTTAACAGATATCTGTTTTTTTCAGTGTTTTTCAGCATGTTAGGCACAAAAACGTTAAAAAATAAGGAACTCACTCTATATGAGAATCCAAAAATAAAATTGCTGAAAACGTGTCTTTTCAGTGTTTTACGTAGAAAAACGCTAAAACAGATGAAAAACCAACCAATATCAAGAAATAGAAAAACATTACCAAAAAAGGTATATTTTGAGTGTTTTTGAGCTTGTTACCTACAAAAAAAGCGAGAATTGATGCAAAGCACTCTATATTAGAAAACAAAATGACTTTGGAAGAAAAGTGTATAATGAGATTTTTATAGTTCAAAAGAACCAAAAGGCAAAAAACACAACAACTCGTGTATATGGAGAAGTTTCCTAGATAACAAAATGCTGAATCTCATGAATAACACTCTTAATTGAGAAACAAAACAAACTTACTAAATGCGTGTATTTTGAGTGCTTTTCACATTCTTAGTTACCAAAACCTAAAATTGCATGCGAAACCACCTTTATGTAAGAAAAAAATGACACTACCAGAAAAGTGTCTTTTAAGTGTTTTTTTGAGCGTGATAGGCAATAAAGCACTGAAAAGCAAGACAATCATATTACATTGGAATAACACCAATTTATACCAAAAACTTGCCTTTAAATGTTTTTGAGCTCCTCATGTACCAAACCGCTTAAACGCATGCAAAACAAAATTTATAGAGAAACAGAATAACATTACAAAAACATGTATTTTGAGTGTTTTTGATCATGTTATCTATAAAAACGCTTAAATACATGCAAAGAACATTATGTTTGAGAAAGAAAAGGACATTACGAGAAACGTGTATTATGAATGTGTTTTAAGTTCCTTAAGTACCACAAACCTGAAACCCACAAATAACACTTGATTTAGAAAATTAAAAAAATAAAAAAATAAAAAAGGAAATTTTTTTTTTTTTTTTTTTTTTTTTTTTTGTTATTCGTCTTCATAGGTACCGAGACGCCAAAATTCTGGGAAAATTCAGGGCAATCATATGATAAAAGAATATCATCAAAAAAGTTAATTTCAGCTTTTTTTTCGGACTGTTATGTATCAAACCCTAAAGTGCATGCAAAGCCTCCTATATAAGGAAATTAAACGACCTTAACAGAAATCTGTTTTTTGAGTGTTTTTTTTTAGCATGTTAGGCACCAAAACAATAAATAATAAGGAACTCACTCTATATGAGAATCCAAAACATAGTTACTGAAAACGTGTCTTCTCAGTGTTTTACGTAGAAAAACGCTAAAACGGATGCAAAGCAACCAATATCAAGAAATAGGAAAACGTTACTAAAAAGGTATATTTTGAGTGTTTTGTCCTTGTTACCTACGAAAAACGCGAAAATTGATGCAAAGTACTCTATATTGGGAAACAAAAGGACATTGCAATAAAAGTGTATAATGAGTGTTTTATAGTTCAAAAGAACCACAAGGCAAAACACGCAAAATCTCGTATATATGGAGAGGTTTCCTATATACAAAAATGCTAAAACTCATGTATAACACTCTTAATTGAGAAACAGGACAACCTTAATAAATGCGTGTATTTTGAATGCTTTTCACATTCTTAGTTACCAAAACCCCAAATTGCATGCGAAAATAGATTTGTGGGAATAAATAAAAATACTTTACCAGAAAAGTGTCTTTTGAGTGTTTTTGAGTGTGATAGGCAATGAAGCACTAAAAAGGAGAGCAATCACATTACATTGGAGGAAAACGAATTTTTACCAAGAACCTGCCTTTAAGTGTTTTTGAGCTCCTCATATACCAAAACACTAAAACGCATGCAAAACACTCTTTATGGTGAAACAGAATAACATTACCAAAAACATGTATTTTGAGTGTTTTTGATCATGTTACCAATAAAAACGCTTAAAAACATGCAAAGATCCTTATTTTTGTGAAACGAAAGGACATTGCGTGAAACGTGTATTATGAGTGTTTTTAAGTTCCTTAAGTACCAAAAAAGCTAAAACCCATAAATAACACTCTTTATAGAGTGAAAAAAAAATTATATATATTTTTTTTATTTATCTTCATAGATACTAAGATGCCAAAATTTTGGCTATATTCTTTGGGAATCGAAAACAAGATTACTGAAAACGTGTCTTTTCGGTGTTTTACGTAGGAAAAACGCTAAAACAGATAAAAACCAAATACGATGAAAAAGAATAACATTACCAAAACGGTATATTTTGAGTGTTTTTGAGCTTGTTACCTACAAAAAACGCGAAAATGGATGCAAAGCATTCCCTATTTTGAAAGAAAAGGACATTACGAGAAACATGTATAATGAGTTTCTTATTATTTTCAGGCAAAGGAACTTGTGGTTGAAAAGAACCACAAGGCAAAAAACGCAAAAACTCGTGTATATAAAGAAGTTTCTTAGATACCAAAATGCTTAAATTCATGAATAACAATCTTAATTGAGAAACAGAACAATATTACCAAATGCGTGTATTTTGAGTGTTTTTTTTTTTTTCACATTCTTAGCAAAACCCCTAATAGCATGCGAAACTAGCTTTATGTGGGAAAAAAAAAATGACATTACCAGAAGTGTCTTTTCAGTGTTTTTGAGCGTGTTACGCAATAAAGCACTAAAAAGCAGGGCAATCATATTACATTGGAATAAAACCAACTTTTACCAAGAATGTGCCATGAAGTGTTTTTCAGCTCCTTACATACCAAATCGCTAAAACGCATGCAAAACACTCCTTTATGGAGAACCAGAATAACATTACAAAAAACAAGTGTTTTGAGTGTTTTTTATCATGTTAGCTATAAAAACGTTTAAATAGATGCAAAGATCCCCATATTTGGGAAACGAAAGGACATTACAAGAAATGTGTATTATAAATGTTTTTAAGTTCCTTTAGTACCAAAACGTTAAAACCTACAAATAACACTCTTTATAGAGAAAAAAATAAAAATAAATAAAAAAATAGCATTTTTATTTCTTTGTTATTGATGTTCATAGGTACCAAGATGCCAAAATTCTGCAAAAATTCAGGGAAATTATGTGGAAAAAAATTAATTTTACCTTTTTTTCGGAGTTATGTTCCAAACAATAAAGTGTATGCAAAGCCACCTATCTGATGAAATTTAACGACTTTATAAGAAATCTGTCTTTTGAGTGTTTTTCTGCATGTTAGGCAAGAAAAAGATAAATAATATGAGAGTCACTCTATATGGAAATCCAAAACAAAATTACTGAAAACGTATCTTTTAAAAGATTTACGTAGAAAAACGCTAAAACGGATGCAAATCAACCAATATGAAGAAATAGAATAACATTACCAGAAAAGTATATTTTGTGTGTTTTTGAGCTTGTTACATAAAAAAAAAGCGAAAATGGATGCAAAGCTCTCTATATAAGGAAAAAAAGAACATAACGAGAAACGTGTATAATGATTGTTTCATAGTTTCACTAGAATCACAAAGCAAAAAATGCAAAAACTCGACTGTATGGAGAAGTTTCTAAGATACCAAAATACTGAAACTCATGAATAATACTCTTAATCAAGAAACAGAACAACCTTACTAAATACGTGCATTTTGAGTGTTTTTTTTTTTTACATTCTTAGTTACCAAAACTCCAAATTCCATGCGAAACTAGCTTTTTGTGGGAAAAAAATGGCATTACCAGAAAAGTGTCTTTGAATGAATTTGAGCGTGTTAGGCAATAAAGCACGAAAAAGCAGGGCAATCACATTACATGGGAATTAAACCAACTTTTACGAAGAACTTGCCTTTTAGTGTTTTTGACAAGCATTTAGTAAGGTTGCTCTGTTTCTCAATTAAGAGTGTTATTCATGAGTTTCAGCATATACACGAGTTTTTGCGTTTTTTGCCTCGTGGTTTTTTTTTTTTTAATTATAAAACATTCATTATACACTTTTCTCGCAATGTCCCTTTGTTTCCCAATATAGAGTGCTTTGTATCCATTTTTGCGTTGTTTTGTAGGTAACAAACTCAAAAACACTCAAAATACACATTTTTGATCATGTTTTTCTGCTTCTTGATATTTCTTGGTTTGTATCAGCGTTTTTTCTACGTAAAACACTGAAAAGAAACGTTTTCAGTAATTTTCTTTTGGATTCCCACATGCAGTGAGTTCCTTATTATTTTTCGTTTTTTGTGCCTAACATGCTGAAAAACACTCAAAAGACAGATTTCTGGTAAGGTCTTTAATTTCCTCATATGGGAGGATTTGCATGCCTTTCAGTGTTTTTGAGCGTGTTACACAATAAAGCACTAAAAGCCAGGGCAATCACATTACATGGGAATAAAACAAAATTTTACCAAGAACATGACTTTAAGTGTTTTTGAGCTCCTTACATACCAAAACGCTAAAACGCATGCAAAATACATTTTATGGAGAAACAGAATAACATTACCAAATACATGTATTTTGAGTGTTTCTGATCATGTTATCTATAAAAACGCTTAAATACATGCAAGGAACCTTATGTTTGGGAAACGAAAGAACATTACGAGAAACGTTCCTTTCCCCGAAAATAATAAAACACTCATTATACATATTTTTCGTAATATCCTTTTCTTTCCAAATAGGGAGTGCTTTGCATCTATTTTCGCGTTTTTTTTGTAGGTAACAAGCTCAAAAACACTAAAAAATATACCTTTTTGGTAATGTTATTCTATTTCTTCATATTGGTTGGTTTTCGTCTGTTTTAGCGTTTTTCTACGTAAAACACCGAAAAGACAAGTTTTCAGTAATTTTGTTTTCGATTCCCAAAGAATATTGCCAGAATTTTGGCATCTTAGTACCTATGAAGATGAATAAAAAAAAAAATAAATAAATAAATAAATATATATATATATATATATATATATATATATATATATATATATATATATATATATATATATATATATATATATATATATATATATATATATATATATATATATATATATATATATATATATATATATATATTTTTTTTTTTCTCTCTCTTTTTTTCTCTCTATAAAGAGTGTTATTTGTGGGTTTTAGCTTTTTTGGTACTTAAGGAACTTAAAAACACTCATAATACACGTTTCTCGTAATGTCATTTCGTTTCCCAAAAATAGGGTTCGTTGCATGTATTTAAGCGTTTTTATTGGTAACAGGATCAAAAACACTCAAAATACATGTTTATGGTAATGTTATTCTGTTTTACTAAAAAGTTTATTTTGCATGCATTTTATTGTTTTGGTATATAATTAGCTCAAACACACTTAAAGGCAAGTTCTTGTTAAAAATTGGTTTTATTCCAATGTAATGTGATTGCCCTGCTTTTTAGTGCTTTAATGCCTAACACGCTCAAAAACGCTCAAAAGACATTTTTCTGGTAGTGTCATTTTTTTCTCACATAAAGCTGGTTTTGCATGCAATTTGGGGTTTTGATCACTAAGAATGTAAAAAGCACTCAAAATACACGCATTTAGTAAGATTGTTCTGTTTCTCAATTAGGAGTGTTGTTCCAGATTTTCAGCATTTTGGAATGTAAGAAATATCTCTATATAGACGAGTTTTTGCGTTTTTTGCCTTGTAGTTCTTGGGAAACTATAAAACACTCACTATTCACGTTTCTCGTAATGTTATTTGGTTCCCAATAAAGAGTGCTTTCCATCAATTTTCGCGTTTTTTGTGGGTAACAATTTCAAAAACATTCAAAATACTCTTTTTTGGTAATGTTATTTTATTACTTCATATTGGTTGGTTTGCATTCGTTTTAGCGTTTATCTACGTAAAACACCGAAAAGACACGTTTTTATTAATTTTGTTTTGGATTCCCATATAGATTGACTTCGGTGTTATTTATCGTGTTTGTTCCTAACATGCTGAAAAAAACTAATAAGATTGTTTTCTGGCAAAGACATTTAATTTCCCCATATAGGTGGCTTTGTATGCACTTTAGGGGTTTGGTACATAACAGTCCGAAAAAAAGCTAAATTTAACTTTTTTGATAATGTTCTTATTTCACATAATTTCCTGAATTTTGCCCGAATTTTGGCATCTTGGTACCTGTGAAGATGAATAAGAGAGAAAAAAAATATCGTATTTTTTATTTTATTTATTGTTTCTCAATCAAGAGTGTTATTTGTGGCTTTTAGCTTTTTGGTAATTAATGAACTTAAAAACACTCATAATACACGTTTCTTGTAATCTCCTTTCGTTTCTCAAAAATATTCTTTGTATGTATTCAAGCGTTTTTATTGGTAACATGATCAAAAATACTCAAAATACATGTTTTTGGTAATGTTATTCTGTTTCACCATAAAGAGTGTTTTGCATGCGTTTTAGTGTTTTGATATATAAGGAGCTCGAAAACACTTAAAGGCAAGTTTTTGGTAATAATTCGTTTTCCTCCAATGTAATGTCATTGCCCTCCTTTTTAGTGCTTTATTGCCTATCACGCTCAAAAACACTCAAAAGACACTTTTCTGGTAAAGTCTTTTTTTTTCCCAGAAATCTGTTTCCGCATGCAATTTGGGGTTTTGGTAACTAAGAATGTGAAAAGCACTCAAAATATACGCATTTATTAAGGTTGTTCAGTTTCTCAATTAGGAGTGTTATACATGAGTTTTAGCATTTTTGTCTCTCGGAAACCTCTCCACATACACGAGATTTTGCGTGTTTTGCCTTGTGGTTCTTGTGAACTATAAAACGCTCATTATACACTTTTCTTTCAATGTCCTTTTGTTTCCCAATATAGAGTGCTTTGCATCAATTTTCGCGTTTTTTATAGGTAACAAGCACAAAAACACTCAAAATATACCTATTAAGATAACGTTTTTCTATTTCTTGATATTGGTTGCTTTGCATCCGTATTAGCGTTTTTCTACGTAAAATACTGAGAAGACACGTTTTCAGTAATTTTGTTTTGGAGTGGAGTGAGTTCCTTATTATTTATCGTTTTGATGCCTAACATGCTAAAAAAAAAACAAAAAAAACAGATTTCTGGTAAGGTCGTTTAATTTCCTCATATAAAAGGCTTTGCATGCACTTTAGGGTTTGGTATATAACAGTCCGAAAAAAAAAGCTGAAATTAAATTTTTTGATAATATATTTTTTATCATATGATTGCCTTGAATTTTCCCAGAATTTTGTCATCTCGGTACCTATGAAGATGAATAACAAAAAAAAAAGTAAAATTCCTATTTTTTTTTAATTTTATTTTCTAAATAAAGAGTGTTATTTGTGGGTTTTAGGTTTTTGGTACTTAAGGAACTTAAAAAACACTCATAATACACGTTTCTCGTAATGTCTTTTTGTTTCCCAAACATAATGTCCTTTAAGCGTTTTTATAGATAACATGATCAAAAACACTCAAAATACATGTTTTTGGTAATGTTATTCTGTTTCTCCATAAAGTTTGTTTTGCATGCGTTTTAGCGGTTTGGTACATAAGGAGCTCAAAAAAATTCAAAGGCAAGTTTTTGGTATAAATTGGTGTTATTCCAATGTAATATGATTACCCTGCTTTTTAGTGCTTTATTGCCTATCACGCTAAAAAAAAACACACGTAAAAGACACTTTTCTGGTAATGTCATTTTTTTCTCACATAAAGGTGGTTTCGCATGCAATTTGAGGTTTTGGTAACTAAGAATGTGAAAAGCACTCAAAATTCACGCATTTAGTAAGGTTGTTCTGTTTCTCAATTAAGAGTGTTATTCATGAGTTTCAGCATTTTGGTATCTAGGAACCGTGTCCATATACACGAGTTTTTGTGGTTTTTGCCTTTTGGTTCTTTTGAACTATAAAAAAACTCATTATACACTTTTCTTGTAAAGTCCTTTTGTTTTCTTATATAGAGTTCTTTGCATAAATTTTCGCGTTTTTTTTTAGGTAACAAGCTCAAAAACACTCAAAATATACCTTTTTGGTAATGTTTTTTTCTATTTCTTGATATTGGTTGGTTTGCATCCGTTTTATCGTTTTTCTACGTAAAACACAGAAAAGACACGTTTTCAGCAATTTTGTTTTGGATTCTCATATAGAGTGAGTTCCTTATTATTTATCGTTTTTGTGCCTAACATGCTGAAAAACACTCAAAAAACAGATTTCTGGTAAGGTCGTTTAATTTTCTTCATATAGGAGTCTTTGGATACACTTTAGGGTTTGGTACATAAGAGTCCGAAAAAAAGCTAAAATTAATTTTTTGATAATTTTCTTTTATTATATAATAGTCCTGAATTTTCCCAGAATTTTGGCATCTCGGTACCCATGAAGATGAATAACAAAAAAATAAAAATCCTATTTTTTTATTTTCTTACTTTTTTTTCTAAATAAAGAGTGTTATTTGTGGGTTTTAGCTTTTTGGTACTTAAGGAACGTAAAAACACTTATAACAAACATTTCTCGTAATATCCTTTCGTTTCGCAAACATAAGGTTCTTTGCATGTATTTAAGCGTTTTTATAGATAACATTATCAAAAAAAATCAAAATACATGTATTTGGTAATATTATTCTGTTTCTCCATAAAATGTATTTTGCATGCGTTTCAGCGTTTTGGTATGTAAAAAAAAAACACACTTAAAGGCAAGTTCTTCGTAAAATTTGGTTTTCTTCCCATGTAATGTGATTGCCCTTCCTTCTAGTGCTTTATTGCGTAACACGCTCAAAAACACTCAAAAGACATGCAAGGAAATTAAAGACCTTACCATAAATCTGTCTTTTCAGTGTTTTTCAGCATGTTAGGCACCAAAATGATAAATAATAAGGAACTCACTCTATGTGGGAATCCAAAAGAAAATTACTGAAAACGTGTCTTCTTAGTGTTTTACGTAGAAAAACGTTAAAGCTGATGCAAACCAACCAAGAAGCAGAAAAACATTACCAAAAATGTATATTTTGAGTGTTTTTGAGCTTGTTACCTACAAAAAAAAAACGCAAAAATTGATATAAAGTACTCTATATTGGGAAACAAAGGGACATTGCGAGAAAAGTGTATAATTAATGCTTTATAGTTTTAAAAAAACCCACAAGGCAAAAAACGCAAAAATTCGTGTATATGTTGCATGCTCTTTAGGGTTTGGTACATAACAGTCGGAAAAAAAAGCTAAAATCAACTTTTTTGATAATATTCTTTTATCACATAATTGCCCTGAATTTTCCCAGAATTTTGTCATCTCGGTACCTATGAAGATGAATGAAAAAAAAAATATTTATTTTTTATTTTTTTTATTTATTCTATTTTTTTTTTTTTTTTCTAAATAAAGAGTGTTATTTGTGGGTTTTAGCTTTTTACGTTACGTTACGTTTCTCGTAATGTCCTTTCGTTTCCCAAACATAAGGTTCTTTTTATGTATTTAAGCATTTTGATAGATAACATGATCAAAAACACTCAAAATACATGTTTTTGGTAATGTTATTCTGTTTCTCAATAAAGTTTGTTTTGCAGGCGTTTTAACGTTTTGGTATATAAGAGAGGCAACTTAACACTTAAAGGCAAGTTCTTGGTAAAAATTGGTTTGATTCAAATTTAATGTGATTCCTCTGCTTTTTAGGGCTTTATATCCTATTACGCTCAAAAACACTCAAAAGACACTTTTCTGGGAATGTCTTTTTTTCCCATATAAATCTGGTTTCGCATGCAATTTGGGGTTTTGGTAACTAATATTGTGAAAAGCTCTCAAAATACACGCATTTAGTAAGGTTATTCTGTTTCTAAATTAAGAGTGTTATTCATGAGTTTCAGCATTTTGGTATCTAAGAAACTTATCCATATATACGAGTTTTTGCGTTTTTTGCCTTGTGGTTCTTGTGAAACCATAAAACACTCATTATACACGTTCCTCGTAATGTCCTTTTGTTTCCCAATATAGAGTGCTTTGCATCCATTTTCGCGTTTTGTGTGGTTAACAGGCTCAAAAACACTCAAAATATACCTTTTTGGTAACGTTATTCTATTTCTTCATATTGGTTGGTTTCCATCCGTTTTAGCGTTTTTCTACGTAAAACACGGAAAAGACACGTTTTCAGTAATATTGTTTTGCATTCCCATATTGAGTGACTTCCATATTATTTATCCTTTTGATGCGTAACATACTAAAAAAAAGAAAACACTCAAAAGAGAGGTTTCTGGTAAAGTCGTGTAATTTGCCATATAGGTGGCTTTGGATGCACTTTAAGTTTTGGTACATAACAGCTAAAATTGGTAAAAAAGCTAAAATTAACTTTTTTGGATAATGTTCTTTTTTCCACATAATTTCCCTGAATTTTGCCAGATTTTTGGCATCTCAGTACCTATGAATATGAATAACAAAAAAAAAATGTGCTATTTTTTTATTTATTTATATATATTTTTTTCTCTATAAAGAGTGTTATTTGTGGCTTTTAGGTTTTTGGTACTTAAGAAACTTAAAAACACTCATAATACACGTTTCTCGTAATGTTTTTTTTCGTTTCCCAAACATGTATTTAAGTGTTTTTATAGGTAACATGATCAAAAACACTCAAAATACGTATTTTTGGTAGTTATTCTGTTTCTCCATAAAGGTTGTTTTGCATGCGTTTTAGCGTTTTTGTATGTAAGGGGCTCAAAAAATCTTAAAGGGAAGTTCTTGGTAAAAATTGTTTTTTTCCCTATGTAATGTGATTACCCTGCTTTTTAGTGCTTTATTTCCTACCACGCTCAAAAACACTCAAAAAATTTTTTTTTAATGTCATTTTTTTCCCACATTTTTATCCCACAATATTTCGCATGCAATTTGGGGTTTTGGTAACTAAGAAAGTGAAAAACACCCAAAATACACTAATTTTGTAAACTTGTTTCTTTTTTTTTTATTCTTCGTAAAATTTGGTTTTATTCCAATGTAATGTGATTGTTCTGCTTTTTAGTGCTTTGTTGCATATAACGCTCAAAAACACTGAAAAGACAATTTTCTGGTAGTGTCATTTATTTCCCACCTAAAGTTAGTTTCGCATGTAATTTGGGATTTTCGTAAGTAAGAATATGAAAAACACTCAAAATACATACATTTTGTAAGGTAATTCTGTTTCTCAATTAAAAGTGTTATTCATGAGTTTCATGATTTTGGTATCTAAGAAACTTCTTTAGGTACACGAGTTTTTGTTTTTTGCCTTTTGGTTCTTGTGGAACTATAAAACACTTATTATACACGTCTCTCAGAATGTCCTTTTGTTTTGCAATACTTTGCATCCATTTTTGCATTTTTTTTAGGTAACAAGCTCAAAAGCATTCAAAATATACATTTTTGGTAATGTTATTCTATTTCTTCATATTGGTTGGTTTGCATCCTTTTTAGCATTTTTCTACGTAAAACATTGAAAAGACACGTTTTCAGTAATTTTGTTTTGGATTCCCATATTGAGTGACTTCCATATTATTATCGTTTTGGTGCCTAACATACTGAAAAACACTCAAAAGTAAGGTTTCTCGTAAAGTCGTTTAATTTCCTCATGTAGGTGGCTTTGCATTCACTTTAGAGTTTGGTACATAACATTCCGAAAAAAAAAGCTAAAATTAACTTTTTTGATAATATTCTTGTATCACATAATTGCCCAGAATTTTCCCAGAATTTTGGCATCTCGGTACCTATGAAGATAAATAAAAAAATAAAAAATTGCTTTTTTTTTATATATTTATTTATTTATTTTTCTTTATAAAGAGTGTTATTTGTGGGTTTTTTGTTTTTTGGTTCTTAAGGAACTTAAAAACACTCATAATACACGTTTCTCGTAATGTCTTTTCGTTTCCCAAACATAGGGTTCTTTGCATGTATTTTCGCGTTTTTATGGGTAGCATCATCAAAAACACTCAAAATACATGTTTTTGGTAATGTTATTCTAATTCTCCATAAAGGGTGTTTTGCATTCGTTTTAGCGTTTTGGTATGTAAGGAGCTCAAAAAAACTTAAAGGCAAGTTCTTGGTATAAGTTGGTTTCATTCCCATGTAATGTTATTGCCCTGCTTTTTAGTGTTTTATTGCCTAACACGCTCAAAAACACCCAAAGTCACTTTTCTGGTAATGTCATTTCTTACCAACATAAAGCTAGTTTTGCATGCAATTTGGGGTTTTGGTAAATAAGAATGTGAAAAACACTCAAAATACACGCATTTCGTAAGGTTGTTATATTTCTCATTTAAGAGTGTTATTCATGAGTACCAGCGTTTTGATAACTAAGAAACTTCTCCATATACACGAGTTTTTGCGTTTTTTGCCTTGTGGTTCTTGTGAAACTATAAAACACTCATTATTCACGTTTCTCGTAATGTCCTTTTGTTTCCCAATATAGAGTGCTTTGCATCCTTTTTCGCGTTTTTTGTAGGTAACAAGATTAAAAACACTCAAAATATACCTTTTTGGTAATATTCTATTTCTTCATATTGGTTGGTTTGCATCCGCTTTAGCGTTTTTCTACGTAAAACACAGAAAAGACACGTTTTCAGTATTTTGTTTTGGATTCTCATATAGAGTGACTTCCATATTATTTATCATTTTGATGCCTAACAAGCTGAAAATCACTCAAAAGACAGGTTTCTGGTAAAGTCGTTTAATTTCCTTATATAGGTGGCTTTGCATGCACTTTAGGGTTCGGTAAATAACAGTCCGAAAAAAAGCTAAAATTATCTTTTTTGATAATGATCTTTTATCATATAATTGCCCTGAATTTTGCCAGAATTTTGGCATCTCGGTACCTATGAAAATGAATAAAAAAAAATTTTTTTAAATCCTATTTTTCTATTTATATATATTTTTTTCCTAAATAAAGAGTGTTACTTGTGGGTTTTAGCTTTTTGGTTCTTAAGGAACTTAAAAACTCTCATAGCACACGTTTCTTGTAATATCCTTTCCTTTCCCAAACATAAGGTTCTTTGCATGTATTTAAGCGTTTTTATAGATAACATGATTAAAAAACACTGAAAATACCTGTTGTTGGTAATGTTATTTTGTTTCTATATAAAGTGTGTTTTGCATGCGTTTTAGCGCATATAAGGAGCTCAAAAACACTTAAAGGCAAGTTCTTGGTAAACGTTGGTTTTATTCCATGTAATGTGATTGCCCTGCTTTTTAGTGCTTTATTGCTTAACACTCTCAAAAACACTCAAAAGACACTTTTCTGGTAATGTCATTTTTTTCCCACGTAAAGCTATATTCGCATGGAATTTCGTTTTTTTTTTTTAACTAAGAATGTGAAAAAACACTCAAAATACACGCATTTAGTAAGGTTCTTCTGTTTTTCAATTAAGAGTGTTATGATTTTCAGCATTTTGGTATCTAAGAAACTTCTCCATATATACGAGTTTTTGTGTTTTTTGCCTTGTGGATCTTGTGAAATTATAAAACACTCATTATACACGTTGCTCGTGATGTCCTTTTGTTTCCCAATATAGAGTGCTTTGTATGTATTTTCGCGTTTTTTGTAGGTAACAAGTTCAAAAACATTTAAAAAATTGCTATTTTTTTTTTGGTGATGTTTTTCTATTTCTTCGTATTGGTTCGTATTGGTTTTAGCGTTTTTCTACGTAAAACACTGAGAAGACATGTTTTCAGTAATTTTGTTTTGGATTCCCATATTGAGTGACTTCAATGGTATTTATCGTTTTGGTGCCTAACATGCTAAAAAAACACTCAAAAGACAGGTTTCTTGTAAAGTCGTTTAATTTCTATATGTAGGTGGCTTTGCATGCACTTTAGGGTTTGGTACATAACAGTCCGAAAAAAAATCTATAATTAACTTTTTTGATAATGTTCTTTTTTCCACATAATTTCCCTGAATTTTGCCAGAATTTTGGCATCTTGGTACCTATGAAGATGAATAACAAAAAAACAAAAAAAATTGCTATTTTTTTATTTATCGTTTTTCTCTATAAAGAGTGTTATTTGTGGGTTTTAGGTTTTTGGTACTTAAGGAACTTAAAAACACTCATAATACACGTTTCTGATAATGTCTTTTCGTTTTCCAAATATAGGGTTCTTTGCATGTATTTAAGCGTTTGTATAGGTAACATGATCAATAACACTCAAAATACATGTTTTTGGTAATGTTTTTCTGTTTCTCCATAAAGGGTGTTTTGCATGCGTTTTAGCGTTTCTATATGTAAGGAGCTCAAAAACACTTAAAGGCAAGTTCTTGGTAAAATTTGGTTTTATTCCCATGTAATGTGATTGCCCTGCTTTTTAGTGCTTTATTGCCTAACACGCTCAAAAACACTCAAAAGACACTCTTGTGGTAATGTCATTTTTTTTTTCCACATAAAGCTAGTTTCGCATGCAATTTGGAGTTTTCGTAACTAAGAATGTGAAAAACACTCAAAATACAGGCATTTGGTAAGGTTGTTCTGTATCTCAGTATTCTGTATTTCAGGAGGAGGCAGTAGACACCTGCCGAAACGATAATTACTCCCAGTGAGGTCTAAAGCACTATTCAGGGGGTGCTGTGAACTTATCATTAAACCCAGCTGTGACCTCACTGAACGTTTCCCTTTGTGTCTCACAACACAAGGGGGTAGTCACAGCCTGCCCTCTAAAGACAACTCTCTTCCTCCACACAAAACTACAAGCACCTAATAACACACACACCCTTCACTCCAAAAATTTTAAAATCATGGCGACTCCTACACCAGCCTCGGAGTCCCCATCTGGGGAGGGGACCATAAATGTCCCCAGGTCGGACTGCCTTTCCGTCGACGACCCTAAGTGTCTTGACACCCACCTCAACTTTTTCTTCATTAACTTCTGCAACATTCGCGGTCTAAGATCTAATTTTCAATCTGTAGAACACCACCTCTCCTCTTCTAAACCTCATCTTCTTTTCCTCCCTGAAACTCAGGTGTCTGAGGCAACTGACAGTAGCCCCTTTTCTGTTCCCTCCTACTTTCTCTATCCTCATTTTCGATCCAAAGCTGGATGCTGCGTTTATGTGCGCAATGACTTAACCTGCTCTCGTGCCCACGCTCTTGAATCTTCCGAGTTTTCCACCATCTGGCTACGACTACAGTCATTCTCATACTAAATTTATATGTGCTGTATACCTCTCTCCTAACTCCTCTGACTATAAGAAATTCTTTGACTACTTAACTTCCAAAGTGGAGCACATTCTGACCCTCTTCCCTTTTGCAGAGATCTCCATTCTTGGAGACTTCAATGTTCACCACCAGCTCTGGCTTTCCTCTCCCTTCACTGACCATCCTGGTGAACTAGCCTACAACTTTGCTATCCTCCATGACCTAGAGCAATTGGTGCAACACCCTACTCGTATTCCTGACCGTCTTCGAGATACGACCAACATTCTTGACCTTTTCCTGACCTCTAATCCTTCTGCTTATGCTGTCACCCTTTCTTCTCCGTTGGGCTCCTCCGATCACAATCTTATATCTCCTCAGGATCCCCCTAAGCGAAGGTGCCTCTGGCGTTTTGCCTCTGCTAGTTGGGGGGACCTGAGGAGGTATTTTGCTGATTTTCCTTGGAATGACTACTGCTTCCGTGTCAGAGACCCGTCTTTGTGTGCTGAGCGCATAACAGAGGTGATAGTGTCTGGCATGGAGGTGTATATTCCTCACTCTTTTTCTCGTCCTAAACCTTCTAAACATTGGTTTAACACAGCTTGTTCTCGTGCTATACATGTTAGAGAGGTGGCCCACAAAAGGTACTTAAGCCTTCCTTCACCAGAATCTCATGCACTTTATATTTCTGCCCGGAACCATGCCAAGTCTGTTCTCCAACTAGCCAAAAACTCCTTCATTAACAGAAAATGTCAAAACCTTTCAAGATCTAACTCCCCTCGTGATTTCTGGCATCTAGCCAAAAATATCTCCAATAACTTTGCTTCTTCTTCTTTCCCTCCTCTACTTCAACCAGATGGCACCACTGCTATCACACCTATTTCTAAAGCTGAACTCTTTGCTCAAACCTTTGCTAAAAACTCTACCTTGGACGATTCTGGGCTTGTTCCTCCCTCTCCTCCTCCCTCTGACTACTTCATGCCACGTATTAAAATTCTTCGTAATGATGTTTTCCATGCCCTCGCTGGCCTAAACCCTCGGAAGGCTTATGGACCTGATGGGGTCCCTCCTATTGTTCTCCGAAACTGTGCCTCCGTGCTTGCACCTTGCCTAGTCAAACTCTTTCAGCTCTGTCTGTCAACATCTACCTTTCCTTCTTGCTGGAAGTTTGCCTACATTCAACCTGTTCCTAAAAAGGGTGACCGCTCTAATCCCTCAAACTACCGTCCTATTGCTTTAATTTCCTGCTTATCTAAAGTTTTTGAATCTATCCTCAACAGGAAGATTCTTAAACATCTATCACTTCACAACCTTCTATCTGATCGCCAGTATGGGTTCCGTCAAGGCCGCTCTACTGGTGATCTTCTGGCTTTCCTTACTGAGTCTTGGTCATCCTCTTTTAGAGACTTTGGTGAAACTTTTGCTGTTGCCTTGGACATATCAAAAGCCTTTGATAGAGTCTGGCACAAAGCTTTGATTTCCAAACTACCCTCCTACGGTTTCTATCCTTCTCTCTGTAACTTCATCTCAAGTTTCCTTTCTGACCGTTCTATTGCTGCTGTGGTAGACGGTCACTGTTCTTCTCCTAAATCTATTAACAGTGGTGTTCCTCAGGGTTCTGTCCTGTCACTCACTCTCTTCTTATTATTCATTAATGATCTTCTAAACCAAACTTCTTGTCCTATCCACTCCTATGCTGATGATACCACCCTGCACTTTTCCACGTCTTTTCATAGACGTCCAACCCTTCAGGAGGTAAACATATCACGCAGGGAAGCCACAGAACGCCTGACTTCTGATCTTTCTAAAATTTCTGATTGGGGCAGAGCAAACTTGGTATTGTTCAATGCCTCGAAAACTCAATTCCTCCATCTATCAACTCGACACAATCTTCCAGACAACTATCCCCTCTTCTTCAATGACACTCAACTGTCCCCCTCTTCTACACTGAACATCCTCGGTCTGTCCTTTACTTATAATCTGAACTGGAAACTTCACATCTCATCCCTAGCTAAAACAGCTTCTATGAAGTTAGGTGTTCTGAGACGTCTCCGCCAGTTTTTCTCACCCCCCCAGCTGCTAACTCTGTACAAGGGCCTTATCCGTCCATGTATGGAGTATGCTTCACATGTCTGGGGGGGTTCCACTCATACTGCTGTTCTAGACAGGGTGGAATCAAAAGCTTTTCGTCTCATCAACTCCTCTCCTCTAACTGACTGTCTTCAGCCCCTCTCTCACCGCCGCAATGTTGCATATCTAGCTGTCTTCTACCGCTATTTTCATGCCAACTGCTCTTCTGATCTTGCTAACTGCATGCCTCCCCTCCTTCCACGGCCTCGCTGCACAAGACTTTCTTCTTTCTCTCACCCCTATTCTGTCCACCTCTCTAACGCAAGAGTTAACCAGTATTCTCAATCATTCATCCCTTTCTCTGGTAAACTCTGGAACTCCTTGCCTGCTTCTTTATTTCCACCTTCCTATGACTTGAATTCCTTCAAGAGGGAGGTTTCAAGACACTTATCCACCAATTTTTGACCACTGCTTTGACCCTTTTATGGGACTGGCATTTCAGTGGGCATTTTTTTTTATTAGATTTTTGTTGCCCTTGGCCAGTATCCTTCCTACATAAAAAAAAAAAAAAATCTCAATTAGGAGTGTTATTCATGAGTTTCAGCGTTTTGGTACCTAAGAATCTTAAAAACACTCATAATGCACGTTTCTCGTAACGTCGCTCTTTTTCTTCATATAGGGTGCTTTGCATGCATTTTGGCTTTTTTTCACGTAATAGCTGAAAAACACTGAAAATACACGCTTTTGGTAATAAGAACATAAAAACATAAGAAATAAGTAAATCTGCAAGAAGGCATCAGGCCTACAAGTGGCAATACTTGTATGAAATATGCCTACCTGTTTCCACCTATCATCCCCATCCATAAATGTGTAATTTTCACTTACTGTTCCCAAATGCCTGAGCACTAACAGCTTGATTACTACGTCCGTTCCAATTATCTACTACTCTATTTGAGAACCAATTTCTTCCTGTCTCCTTTTTGAACATCAAGTTTTTTAGGCTTGAACCCGTTTTTTCTTGTTCTATCATATTTACAGATTCTAAGAATTTTCCTTATGGTCCCTTTATTATAACCCATATACCACTAAAAGACTTCTATTAGGTCCACTCTTAACCTACGTCTCTTTAAAGAATGTAAATTTAACAGCTTGAATATCGCTTCGTAAGGAATACTCCTCATCCTCTCTATCCTTTTGGTCATTTTCCTTTCTACTGATTCTAATAGACCTTTATCCTTCCTGTGATGTGGTGACCAGAACTGGACAGCGTAGTCTAGATGAAGTCTGACCAGCGCCAAATGTAACTTTAATATTGCTTCGGGAGTTCTACTTTTAGCACTCCTGAAAATGAATCATAATACACTATTTGCTTTGTTTCTGACCTCTTGCATTGCTTTCTTAGATGGAGTTCAGATATAACCTTAAATCTCAAATCTTTTACTTACCCTGAACCTACCAGAACTTGGTTGTTCATTGTGTAACTACTGTGTGGGTTTCTTCTACTTACGCTAAGTGCTTTGGATTTGTTGACATTAAACTGCATTTGCCATCTGTCCGTCCATTCGTTCAACCTATTCAAATCTGCCTGCAAGGCGATGGTATGCGATTCTGACCTAATTAATCTACATTTTCTCGTGTCATCCGCAAATTTACTAACAACAATACTAATTCCACTATCCAAGCCATTGACATATATTACTAACAACATCGGCCCTAATACTAATAATCCTTTTGTCACCCCTCTAATTACTTGACCCCACTCCAATTTAGAGCCGTTTATTACAACACTCTGCCGCCTGACGCTTAGCCATGACCTTATCCAATCTAAACACCTCATCTCTCTCGTGCGCCCTAACATTTCTCAGTAGCCTCTGATAGGGTACCTTGTCAAACGCTTTACTAAAGTCCTGATATAGGATGCCATAACTATCACCATTATCTGCCGCCTTGTAAACCTTACTTCGTATAAACTTACCAAGTTTCTCAGGTAAGACTCCCCATTCCAGAAGCCGTGCTGTAACTCAGTTATCAAGTTATGTTTGTCTAAATGCTCTTAAATGTTCTTCGCTATTAGTTGACTCCATTATTTTACATTCAACAGATATAGTTAAGCTGACAGGTTAGACGTTAAAGTTTTATCTCCTTTCTTAAAGGTAGGTACTATATTCGCTCTCGCTCTCCAAATTACCGATACCTCATATGGAACTAAAGTAATTTCCCTAAGGACAGAAACTAACAGATTACTTATAACCTTTTTCCTTTCCTTAAATACTGTGGAATATATTTCATCTGGTCCTGGTGACTTGAACTTTTCAACTTATCTATCTCCTGTTCCACTATCTCTTTTAGTTATGGTAATATCTGTCAGCTTCTCATCCTCTTCTACTTCTAAATATCTTCTCACTATTCGGCAAATCCTGCATGTTTTCCTGAGCAAAGACAATTAAAAAATACTCGCTCACAATTTTACTAATCTCCTCTCAACAACTAATCAAGTCCCATTCTGGCTGTCTTTAAGGTAACTATTGTTTCTTTATTCTTCGTCTTATATGCCTGATAAAATCCCTTGACGTCCATCTTCGCTTGGCTGGCTACCTTTTAATTCATAACTATTTTCAGCTTTCCTTGTTAAACTCCTGACTTTTCTAATTCATTATATTATGGCCTTAAAACCACTTGCCCTGTCTTTAATCTCATATATACTTCTCCTTCTGCCCTATGTAGTGTTTTAACCTCAGTCATCCATTTAGGATCATTCTTCTGCGATTTTTTTCTTCTTGTAAGGGATGTTCCCTAACTGTCCTGAATGTAATTTATCAACGAAATATTTGATTTCGCTTTTCCATAAAGGGTGTTTTGCATAGGTTTTATGCGTTTCTGTACATAAGAACCTATGAAACACGTTTTTAGTAATGTTGTTTTGTATTCCTTTATAGAGTGCTTTCCATGCTTTTTAGCGTTCTGGTAAGTCTAACACGTTGAAAAACACTCCAAAAGGCACGTTGATGATAATGTCGTTTCTGTTTCCCGATAAAGTGGGGCTTCCAATGCATCTTGTCTTTTGGTACTTAACATTATGAAAAAGAGTTTAAGTAAAAGTTTTCTTTTCGGTAGAGTTGTTTTTCCATATAAAGTGCTAAATCATGTGTCTTTGAGTCTTGGTACCTAAAAAGCTCAAAATCTCTCATAATACACTTTTCTCGTAATATCCTTTGTTTTCTCCATGTAGGATGCTTTGCGTGTAATTTGGCATTTTTGTACTTAACAAGCACAAAAACAATCAAAAATACAAGTTTTTGGTAATGTTATTCTGTTTCTCCATAAAGCTGTTGTTTTGCATGCGTTTCAGCGATTTTGGACGTAAGAAGGTCAAACACACTCTAAAGATACTTTCTTGGTAATGTTATTTTATATTGCCAAATAGGGTGCCTTTCAATGCTTTTTAGCATTTTGATTCCTAACACTCAATTAAACACTCAAAAGACACGTTTCCTGTAATATAGTTTTTAGGTGCTTCTTCATATAGGGATCTGCATGTGCATTATGATGTTTTGCTACATAATGTGAAAACGCCCAAAATAAAGGTTTTAGCTAATGTTGTTCCTTTTCTCTATATAGGGTGCTATTCATGCGTTTTAGCGTTTTGGTATTTAGGAAGCTCAAAAACACTAACAAAACTTGTTTCTCCTAATGTCTTTCTATTTCCCCATATAGGATGCTTCGTATGTTTTTTGACGTTTTGGTACATGTAACAACAAGGTAAAAAAAAACACTAAAAAACACATTTTTGGTGATGTTCTGTTTCTCCATTAAGAGATAGAGGATATATTCAATTTTCATTCAGGCAGTTTAGTGTTTGGTACCTAAGAGACTCAAAACACTGATAATGCGCGTTTCTCGTAATGTCCTATCGTTTCCACATACAGGGTACATGCATTTTTTAAGTTGATGTACGTAACAGACTGAAAAAGACTCAAAATACACGGTTTTGGTAAGGTTTTTCTATTTGGTAGGGTTATTCGTGTTTGTTGCATCGTGTTTTAGCGTTTTGGAACGTAAAAAGTTTAAAACACTTAAAAGACATGCTTTTAGTAATGTTATTTTGCATTTCTATATAAAGTGCTTTTCCATGCTATTTAGCGTTTTCGTGCCTAACACGCTGAAAAACACGTAAAAACACATTTCTTACATTATTGTTTAATTTTCTCGTATAGCGAGCAAGCATTATGGTGTTTTGCTACCTGACAAATGTAAAAAAAAACAAACATTCAAATTACACGATTTTGGTAATGTTTTTCTCTTTCTCCATACAATAGGTGTGCTTCTCATTTATTTTAGCGTTTTGGTACCTAAGAAGCTGAAAAAAAAAAACTCATAATACATTGTAGTTTTTTTGTCATGTTCTTTCATTTCCTCATATAGGCCCTTTTTGGTGCTTTGGTACCTAACAGGGTGTTTGCATGTATTTTGACATTTTAGTTCTGTAAGAACCTAAAAAACACTCTAAAGAGACGTTTTAGTAGTTTTGTATTCCCCTATAGGGGTGATTTCGTTGCTTCTTACTGATTTAGTGCCTAACACGCTCAAAAAATAACAAAAGGACAAGTTTCTAGTGATTTCGTTTCATTTCTTCATAGGTTTGCTTTATATGCATGTTGGCATTTTGGTAATTATCAATGTAAAAAAAATACACGTTTTTGGTAAGTTTGTTCTTTTTCTTCTGTGAGCACTATTGAAGCTTTCGTTGCTGATTTGGTATTTAAGAGAGTAATAAAAAAAGTAACAAACGTTTCTCGTAATGTCCTTTCATTTCCATATGCAGGGTGTTTTGTTTGATGATAGGCGATTTTGTACATAATAAGCTCAAAGACACTCAAAATACACGTTTTTGGTAAATGTATTCTGTTTCTCCATATAGGGTATTTTCATGCGTTTTTAATGTCGTTTCATATATCTATATATGGGTCTTTGCATGCATTTTGGCTTTTTGGTAACTAACAATGTCATAACACTCAAAATGCACGTTTTTTTTTTGGGGGGGGGCAATATTGTTCTTTTTCTCCATATAGAGCGTTATTCATGCGTTTTACCCTTTTGATACTAAGAAGGTCAAAAACACCCATAATACACGTTTCTCGTAATGTCTTTTGATTTTTCCCATATAGGGTATTTTCGATTCATTTAGGCGTTTTTTTACGTAACAATCTTATAAAACATTAAAAATACTTGTTTTTGGTAATGTTATTCCTGTTTCTCCATAAAGGATGTTTTCTATGTTTTTTTTTTATCGTTTTGGTACGTAGGACACTCAAAAGAAACGTTTTTCTTAATGTTGTTTTGTATTCCCATATCAGGTGATTTGTATGCTTTTTAGCATTTTTGTGCCTAACACGTGGCTGAAGAACACATTTGTAGACACGTTTCCTGATAATCTCATGTTTGCCTCTTTCCCCAAATAGGGGGCTTTACATGCATTATGGCGTTTTCATTCATAACAATGTGAAAACACTGAAAATATACGTTTTTTGGTAATGTTATTTCATATAGAGTGTTATTCATGCATTTTGGGCGACTTCGTACCTAATAAGTTAAAGAGAAGAAAAAAACACCAATAGTACACATTTTAGTAACGTCTTTTCATTTTCCCCATTTAAGATACAATATATATGCATTTTTGGCGTTTTTCTACTTAACTAATCTTCAAAAACACTCGAAATATTTGTTTTTGATAATATTTCTCCATGTTTTTTTTTTTTTTTCATGTTAGATTTAAAGCGTTTTGGTAGGTAAGAAACTAAAAAAACTTACTGAAAACAGACGTTTTTTGGTTAAGATGGCTTTGTTTTTCCTTTATAGGGTGCTTTCCATGCTTTTTAGCGTTTTGGTGCCTAGCACGCCAATAAACATTCAAAAGGCACTTTTCTTGAAATCGCGTTTGCTTTCCTCATTTAGGGTACAAAAACATGTATCAGTAGTGTTTTCGAAAAACGCCAAAGTGCATGCAAAGTAAGCTATACTGGAGAAACAAACAAAAACGTGTCTTTTGGATTGTTTTCAGCTTTTTACGTACCAAAACACTATAATGCATAGAAAAGAAACTTGGCGGAGAAACAGAATAATATTGCCAAAAACGTGTATTTTGGAATGTTTTTTCAGCTTATTACGTACCAATACGCAAAAAAATTCATCCATTTTACCCTCTATAGGGTAAAAAGAGACGACATTCCTAGAAGAAATGTTATTTCGGGGCTTTTCAGCGTTAGGCACCAAAACTCTAAAGAGCATGGGAGACACTCTATATAAAAATCAAAAACAACATTATCAAAATGGTGTCTTTTGAGTGTTTTTGAGCTTCTTACGTCTCCAAAATGCTAAAACGCGTGCACAATAGCCTTTTATCGGGAGACATTACCAAAAACGTATGATTTAAGCGTTTTCCAGCTTTTTAGAAACCAAAACGCCTAAATGGATGTGCGAATCACGTGTTTCCAATATTTTATTACCCAAGAAGCTCAAAAACATTTTATAATATACACGTTTTTGGTAATGTTGTTCTGTTTTTTATATATGGTATTCTGTATAGATTGTCGTACCTAACATGAGGAAAAAACACATTTGTTTGGTTAATGCTTTTTTCTCCATATAGAGTGATATTCACGTGTTTTAATGTTTTCGTACATGTAAGATGTTGAAAAACACTCATAATAATATTTTTTTCTTAATAGCTTTTCGTTTTCTCAATGTCCGTTAATTTGTGTGTATTTTGGCGTTTTCGTACCCAACAAGCTCAAAAAACACTCAAAACACACACATTTTTGGTAATGTTCTATTTAACCATAAAGGATGTTTTGCACGCTTTTTAGAAATTCGGTACGTAAGAAGCTCAAAAACATTCAAAAGACACATTTTCGATGTTATATATATTTTTTTTCCTATATAGAGTGTGTTTCCATGTTCTTTTTTTTTTTTTGTGGGTTTGGTTTCTAATATGGTCAAAACACTCAAATGACACGTTTCCGGTAATATAATTTCTTTACATCAAATAGTGTGCTGTCTGCATTTTTGGCGTGTTTGGTAGCTAATGATCGGGAAAACTCTCAAAACACGCGTTTATAAGTAATGTTGTCCTCTTTCTCCATAAAGGGTGTTTTCATGCGTTTTAGAGTTTTAGTACGTAAGAAACTGAAAAACACTCAAAAGACAAGTTTTTGTTAATATTGATTGCTTTTTTCCTATACAGGTTGTCTTACATGCACTTTGGTGTTTTTGTATCTAACAAGCTCAAAAACACCAGCAGTTAACACTACAAGTTTTTCGTAATGTTGGTCTGCTTTTTTTTTTTTATGTATGGTGTTCACTATGCTTTTAGGTGTTTTGGTACCTATCATGGGGAAAAAACTCGCAAACTACGCTTTTGGTAATGTTGTTTTGTTTCTGCAAATATAGTATTATTCACGTGTTTTAGACTTTTTGGTATCTATGAAGCTGAAAAAGACATAATACACCTTTATGTTACTACTGTTTCTTTTACCTATATAGGGTAATTTGCATACATCTTGGAGTTTTGTTACCTAACAAGCTAAAAAAAATCTAAGAACATACGTTTTTGCTAATATTGTTTTGGACGCCTTTTATCGTTTTGTTACGTAAGAAGCTCAAAAACACCTGATTTTGTTAATGTTATCTTGTTTTCCCATATAGGGTGTTTTCCTTGCTTTTTTAGCGTTTTTGCTGCTCTAATACGCCCAAAACACCTAAATGACAAAGTTTCTGGTGGTTTTGCTTCTAGTTTTGTTAATGTTTTTTTTTTCTCTCAAATAGAGTAATATTCACGTGTTTTAGCGTTTTAGTACATAAAAAAATATATAAAAAAACACTCATAATACACGTTTCTGTTAATATCGTTTCGTTTCCTTAATTAAATAGGGTTCTTTCCATGCAATATGGGGTCTAGTACCTAACAAGTTAAAAGACAATGAAATAAGATTTTTTTCCTAAAGTTTCCCATAAATGTTTCTTTTTTTTTTTTTTATGTAGGAAGGATACCGTCATGGGCAACAAAAATCTAATAGAAAAAAAATGCCCACTGAAATGCCAGTCCCATAAAAGGGTCAAAGCAGTGGTCAAAAATTGGTGGATAAGTGTCTTGAAACCTCCCTCTTAAAGGAATTCAAGTCATAGGAAGGTGGAAATACAGAAGCAGGTGAGGAGTTCCAGAGTTTACCAGAGAAAGGGATAAATGATTGAGAATACTGGTTAACTCTTGCGTTAGAGAGGTGGACAGAATAGAGGGTGAGAGAAAGAAAAGAAAGTCTTGTGCAGCGAGGCCGTGGAAGGAGGAGAGGCATGCAGTTAGCAAGATCAGAAGAGCAGTTGGCATGAAAATAGCGGTAGAAGACAGCTAGATATGCAACATTGCGGCGGTGAGAGGAGGGGCTAAAGACAGTCAGTTAAGAGAAGAGGAGTTGATGAGACGAAAAGCTCTTGATTCCACCTCTGTCTAGAAGAGCAGTATGAGTAGAACCCCTCCAGACATGTGAAGCATACTCCATACATGGACGGATAGGAGGCCCTTGTACAGAGTTAGCAGCTGTGGGGGTGAGAAAAACTGGCGGAGACGTCTCAAGAACACCTAACTTCATAGAAGCTGTTTTAGCCAGAGATGAGATGTGAAGTTTCCAGTTCCAGATTATAAGTAAAGGACACCTCCGAGGATGTTCATTGTAGAAGAGGGGGACAGTTGAGTGTCATTGAAGAAGAATGGATAGTTGTCTGGAAGGTTGTGTCGAGTTGATAGATGGAGGAATTGAGTTTTTGAGGCATTGGAACAATACCAAGTTTGCTCCTGCCCCAATCAGAAATTTTAGAAAGATCAGAAGTCAGGCGTTCTGTGGAAAGCTTCCCTGCGTGATATGTTTACCTCCTGAAGGGTTGGACGTCTATGAAAAGACGTGGAAAAATGCAGGGTGGTATCATCAGCATAAAGTGGACAGGACAAGAAGTTTGGTTTAGAAGATCATTAATTAATAATAAGAAGAGAGTGGGTGACAGGACAGAACCCTGAGGAACATCACTGTTAATAGATTTAGGAGAACAGTGACCGTCTACCACAGCAGCAATAGAACGGGTCAGAAAGGAAACTTGAGATGAAGTTACAGAGAGAAGGATAGAAACCGTAGGAGGGTATGTTTGGAAAAAAACTTTGTGCCAAGGCAACAGCAAAGTTTCACCAAAGTCTCTAAAAGAGGATGACCAAGACTCAGTAAGGAAAGCCAGAAGATCACCAGTAGAGCGGCCGTGACGGAACTCCATACCGGCGATCAGATAGAAGGTTGTAAAGGATAGATGTTTAAGAATGCTTCCTGTTGAGGATAGATTCAAAAACTTTAGATAAGCAGGAAATTAAAGCAAAGGACGGTAGTTTGATTGATTAGAGCGGTTACCCTTTTTAGGAACAGGTTGAATGTAGGCAAACTTCAAGCAACAAGGAAAGAGTAGATGTTGACACACAGAGCTGAAAGAGTTTGACTAGGTAAGGTGCAAGCACGAAGGCAACAGTTTCGGAGAACAATAGGAGGGACCCCATCAGGTCCATAAGCCTTCCGAGGGTTTAGGCCATGGCGAGGGCATGGAAAACATCTTTGCGAAGAATTTTAATATGTGGCATGAAGTAGTCAGAGTGGGTGGAGGAGAGGGAGGAACAAGCCCAGAATCGTCCAAGGTGAGGGTTTTTAGCAAAGGTTTGAGCAAAGAGTTCAGCTTTAGAAATAGATGTGATAGCAGTGGTGCCATCTGGAAGAAGTAGAGGAGGGAAAGAAGAAGAAGAAGCAAAGATTATTGGAGATATTTTTGGCTAGATGCCAGAAATCACGAGGGAGTTAGATCTTGAAAGGTTTTGACATTTTTTGTTAATGAAGGAGTTTTTGGCTAGTTGGAGAACAAACTTGGCATGGTTCCGGGCAGAAATATAAAGTGCATGAGATTCTGGTGATTTTGGTGGCCCACAAAGTACCTTTTGTGGGCCACCTCTCTATCATGTATAGCACGAGAACAAAGCTATGTTAAACCAAGGTTTAGAAGGTTTAGGACGAGAGAAAGAGTGAGGAATGTACGCCTCCATATCAAACACTATCACCTCTGTTATGCGCTCAGCACACAAAGACGGGTTTCTGACACGGGAAGCAGTAGTCATTCCAAGGAAAATCAGCAAAATACCTCCTCAGGTCCCCCCAACCTAGCAGAGGCAAAACGCCAGAGGCACCTTCGCTTAGGGGGATCCTGAGGAGGGATTGGAGCAGATAGGACAAAGATAAAGATATGAGATTGCGATCGGAGGAGCCCAACGGAGAAGAAAGGGTGAAGCATAAGCAGAAGGATTAGAGGTCAGGAAAAGGTCAAGAATGTTGGGCGTATCTCCAAGACGGTCAGGAATACAAGTAGGGTGTTGCACCAATAGCTCTAGGTCATGGAGGATAGCAAAGTTGTAGGCTAGTTCACCAGGATGGTCAGTGAAGAGAGAAGAAAGCCAAAGCTGGTGGTGAACATTGAAATCGCCAAAACTGCATGCAAAGTACCCTATATCGGAAGAAAACAACTTTATTAATAACGTCAATTTTGAATGTTTTGTTTTTAGTTAATTACGTAACAAAACGCTAAAACGCATGGAAAATAACCTTTATGGAGAAAAAAGAACATTACCAAAAAACATGCATTTTAGAGTTTCTAAGCTCCTTAGGTAACAAAACACCAATAAGCATGCAAAACACCCTCAATCGGGTAACGGAATGACTTTAACAGAAACGTGTCATTTGGGAGTTTTGAGAGCATATTAGACGCCAAACGCTAAATCCTTGGAGAACACTCCATTTGGAAAAAGAAAAGAACATTATTAAAAATGTGTCTTTTTTTGAAACTTTTTGAGTTTCTTACGTACCAAACGTGCTAAAACGCATGGATAACACCATCGATGAAGAAACAGAACAGCAGTACCAAAAACGGGTGTATTGAAAGAAGTTTTGAGCTTGTTAGGTACGAGAACGCCAAAATACATGCAGTACATACTGAGAAACAGAAACGATATTACATAAATATGTATTATAAGTGTTTTTGAACTTCATAGGTAAAAGAAAATGCTAAAACACGTGAATAGCAATAATATATGGAAAAACACAACAATATCACCAATAACGTGTAATTATAGAATATTTTTGAGTTTGTAAGGTACCAAAACGGTAAAGTTCATTGCAAAGCACCCTATATGAAGAAATAAAACAACATTACCAAAAATGTGTATTAACAATAATTTTGAGCTTGTTAGGTATCAAAATGCTAAAGTGCATGCAGAGCATCCTGTATGGGAAAAGCAAACATTACAAAAAAATTGTGTTTTGAGTAATTTCTCAGCTTCTTACTTACCAAAACACTGGAAACGCATACAAAACATAACTCTTCATGGAGAAACAGAAAAAAAAAACATTGGCAAAAAAGTGTACTTTGAGATTTTTTAGAGCATGTTAGGTAACAAAACACCAAAATGCATGAAAATCACCCGACATTGGGAAACAAAACGATATTAACAGAAACTTCTATTATGAGTGTTTTTTCAGCTTTTTATGTACCAACACGCTTAAACACGTGAATAGCACCCTATATAGAGAAATAGAAAATTACCAAAACTTTTATTATGAGTGTTTTTCCTCATATTAGGTACCAAAATGCAAAAATGCATACAAAGCACCCTATATGAAGAAATGTGTAAAGCAATATCAAAAAAAATGTGTATTGAGTATTTTTTGAGGTTGTTAGGTACCAAAAACGCTAAAGGGAATGCAAAACAAACCTAAATGGAAAAAAAAAAAAGTAAACTTATAACCGAAAACATATCTTTTGAGTGTTTTTTTTTTTTTTTTTTTTCTACATCTTACGTACCAAAACACTAAAACATCATGCAAAACACCCTTTACGGATAAACAGAACAACATTGACAAAAACGAGTATTTTGAGTGTTTTTGGAGCTTGCTAGGTACAAAAGCTGCATGCAAACCCTCTATGAGATAAAGTAACGACATTACCAGAAACGTGTCATTTGGTTATTTCTTAGCATATTAGTCACCAAAACGCCTAAAAAAGAATGGAAAACACTATATATATATATATATATATATATATATATATATATATATATATATATATATATATATATATATATATATATATATATATATATATATATATATATATATATATATATATATATATATATATATATATATATATATATATATATATATATATATAATGAGTATATATATATATATATATATATATATATATATATATATATATATATATATATATATAAACGTCATTATTATAAAAGTGTCTTTTAAGTGTCTTTTGAGGGTATTTTTGCACGCGTTTTAACTTTTTTGGTAAGTAAGAGGCTTTTTTGAGCCTCTTACGTACCAAAAAGTTAAAACGTGTGCAAAATACCCTGTAGGAGGAAAACGAACTACATTACTAAAAACGAGAAGTTTTAAAAGTTTTGAGCTTGTTAGGTAACACAACGCCAAAAAATGTGCAAATTAACTGATATTGGGAAGCGAAACGATATTAATACAAAAAGTGTTTTATGATTGTTTTACAGCTTATGTAGCAAAAACGCTAGAACACGTAAATATCAGTCTATATGGGGAAACCGAATAACACTACCAAAAACGTTTATTATGAGTTTTTTTCCCATATTGCGTACCAAAACGACGAAATACATGCAAAGAACTCTATGAAAAAAAAAAAGATTACCAAATACGTGTATCATGAATGTTTTTGATCTTGTTAGGTAACACAAATTCCAAAGTGCATGCCAAAAGCACCCGATATGGGAAAAGAAGAGAACATTTTTGCTAAAAACGTGTCTTATCAGTGTTTTTTTTTTTTCTCTTTTTTAGCTTCTTACGTACCAAAACGCTAAAACGCGTGGAAAACACCCCTTTATGGAGAATCAGAACATGACCTAAAAACATGTGTTTTCAGTTTTTTCTTGCTTGGTATTTACCAAAACTCCAAAATGCTTGCAAAAACACTACCTATTTGGGGGTAACTGAAAGGACTTTACCAGAAACGTGTCATTTGGGTGTTTTTGAGCGTATTAGGCAACAAAACGCAGAATAGTTTATAAAACACTATTTGGGAAAAAGAAAACATCAAAATAAACGTGACTTTTGAGTATTTTCAGCTTCTTACGAGTACGTACCAAAACAATAAAACGCGAGCAATATATCCTTTATGGGGAAACTTTACCCATAACTTAAGTGTTTTCCAGCTTAATAGGTACCAAAACGCAAAAATGCATGCAAATGTCCCGATATGGGGAAACGAAACGATATTAACAGAATTTTGTTTTATGCGAGTATTTTCCACCTTCTTAGGTAACAAACCGATAAAAACATATGAATAGTAATCTATAAGGAGGAGAAACAGAAAAACATTACGAAAAACGTGTTATTTTCTTAGGTACTAAAATGCAACAGTTCATGCAAGGCATTTTATAGTGGGAAAAAGATAACAGCATTACTAAAAAGGTGTCTTTTCAGTGTTTTTATATGCAAAGCACCTTATATGTAAAAAAAAATAAAGATAAATAAATAAATAAAAACATGTTTTTTGAGTATTTTTGTTTTGTTTTTTATCTTACGTACTAAAGCGCTAAAACGCATTCAAAAACATCCTCTACGAGAATTTTTTTTTTTTTTTTTACAAAAGCGTGTACTTTGAGATTTTTTTCAGCTTATTAAATAACAAAACGTTAATATGCATGCAAACTAATTTTGGTTTGGGGTAACAACGTGTAATTGAGGTGTTTTTTGCCAGTATTAACTATCAAACGCTAAAATGCATTAATGCAACATTAGCAAAAAAAGTGTGTTTTAATTGTTTTGAGGTTCTTTAGATAACAACACGCCAAAATCCATGCAAAGAGCCCGATATGGGGAAACGAAACGATTCTAACAGAAATGTGTATTATGATACCAAACCCCAAAAACACTCTATATGGAGAAGCAGCATTACATAAATCGTGTATTATGAGAGTTTTTCAGTTATTCCAAAAACGCCAAAATGCAAACAATGCACCCTATAAAAAGAACTACAACAACCTTACCAGAAAACGTATATTATAAGTGTTTTCGAATTTCTTAGGTACCAAAACGCCAAAGTGCATGCAAAAGCATCCTATATGGGAAAAAAAAATAAAATAAAACATTACCTAAAACGTGTGTTTTTAATGCTTTCAGCTTCTTAGGTACAAAAAACGTATGTAAAACATCCATCATGGAGAAACAGAACAGCCTTACCAAAAACGGCGATGCTTCGAGTGTTTCCCAGCATTGTTAGGATCAAAACGCCAAAAATGCTTGCAAAGCACGCTAATTTGAACAACAAGACGATATTACCAAAAACGTGTCATATGGGTATTTTTGACCATATTAGGCACAAAAACAGCTAAAAAAAAACATAGAAAACATGGGAGAACAAAACATTATCAAAATGTGTCTTGATTTTTTTTTTTTGAGCTTCTAATGCACCAAAACCCTAAAACGTTTGCAAAATACTCTTTATGGAGAAACAGGACAGCATAACCAATAACGGGTGTTTTGAGTATGCATGCAAAAATGCATGCAAATCACATATGATATTTAGAAATTAAACGATATTAACGAAAACAAGTATTATCAGCTTTTTTTCAGCTTCTTATGTGCCAAAAGGCTAAAACCTGTGAATACCAGTCTGCATTGAGAAACAGAACAACATTACCAAAAATGTGTATTATGAGTGCTTATCCCTATGTTACATACCAAATCGGCAAAACTCATATAAAGCATATATGAAGAAACAGGACGACATGATTAAAAACGTGTGTTTTAAGTGTTTTTCATCTTGTTATATAGCAAAACCAAAAAATGCATGCAAACCACCCTGTTTGGGATAACGGAACATCACCACAAACGTGTCATTTGGGTGTTTTTCAGTATATTAGTAATCAAAGCGCTAGAAAGTATGGAAAACACTCTATATGGAAAAAGAAAAATATTTACCCAACTTCGGGAAACGAAAAGATATTAACAGAAAAGTGTATTATTATTGTTTTTATTTTTTTACCTTCTTTTTTTACCAAAATCCTAAAATACATGAACAGCAGTCAATATCGAGAAACACAACATTACCAAAAACGTATATTATGAGATTTTTTTTCCCGATGTTAAATATTAAAACTCCAAAATACATACAAAGTAATTCTATGAAGAAACAGAAGAATATTACAAAAAAAACAAAAAAATATTACCAAAAAACATGTATTCTTTTTCTCAGGTACCAAAACGCCAAACTGCATGCAAAAGAATCTGTATTGAAAAAGAAAAGAACTTTACCGAAAACTCTTATGAATGTTTTTTTTTTTACTCATTTTCTTACGTACGAAAACTCTAAAACGCATGCAACACGTCTTTATTGACAACTAACGTGTGTTTTGAGTGTTTTTCAGCTTATTAGGTACCAAAACGATGCAAAATACACGCAAAACACCCTACTTTGTGTAATGAAACCACATTACATGAAACGCCCCATTTGAGTTTTTTTTTTTTCTGCATATTAGACACCAAAAGGGTAAAAAGAATATAAAACTTATATTACCGGAAAAGAAAAAGATACCAACATTATCAAAAACCTGTCTTTTGAGTGTTTTGAGCTTATTACGTACCAAATCGCTAAAACGCTCAAAAACTCAATGGGAAAACAAAACATCATTACCAAAAACTGGTATTTTGAGTGTTTTTAAACTTGTTAGGTACTAAAACGCCAAAATGCATGCAAATTAGATTATATTGGGAAATGAAAAGATATTATTATTTTTGTGCTTGTTACTTAACAAAACACTAAAGTGCATGCAAAGAACTGTATTTGGGACAATCAAACAACATTATAAAAACTTTCTTCTGTGTGTTTTCTGCTTCTTATGTACCAAAACGTTACAACGCGTGGAAAACACCACTTATGGAAAAACAGAACAACATTAACAAAATCATGAGTTTTAT
>NC_087157.1:15532500-15775448 GCF_035594125.1 Scylla paramamosain | reverse complement strand
TTTATTGCCTAACACGCTCAAAAACACTCGAAAGACATTTTCTGGTAATATTATTTTTTTTCTCACATAAAGCTAGTTTCGCATGGAATTTGGGGTTTTGGTAGCTAAGAATATGAAAAACACTCAAAATACAGGCATTTAGTAAGGTTGTTCTGTTTCTTAATTAAAAGTGTTATTCATGAGTTTAAACATTTTGGTATGTAAGAAACTTCATGTACACGTGTTTTTGAATTTTTTGCCTTGTGGTTCTTGTGAAACTATAAAACACTCATTATACAAGTTTCTCGTAATGTCCTTTTCTTTCCTAATATAGAGTGCTTTTCATCCTTTTTCGCATTTTTTTTTTGGTAACAAGGTCAAAAACACATCAAAATATATAATTTTGGTAATGTTATTCTATTTCTTCATATTGGTTGGTTTGCATCCGTTTTAGGGTTTTTCTACGTAAATCACTGAAAAGACACATTTTCAGTAACATTATTGAAATTGCTAAAAAAAAACTCTCAGAAGACAGGTTTCTGGTAAAGTCGAGTAATTTCTCCATATAGGTGGCTATTGCATGCACTTCAGGGTTTGGTTCATAACTCCGGAAAATAGCTAAAATTATTTTGTTTTATAATGATTTTTTTTACAAAATTTCCCTAATTTTTTCCAGAATTTTGGTATCTCGGTACCTATGAAGATGAATAATTTTTTTTTCTCTATAAAGTGTTATTTGTGAGTTTTAGCTTTTTCGTACTTCAGGAACTTAAAAACACTCATAATACACGATTTTCGTAATGTCCTTTTCTTATAAAAACATAGGGTTCTTTACATGTATTTAAGCGTTTTTATAGGTAACATGATCGAAAACATTGAAAATACACATTTTTGGTAATATTATTATGTTTCTCCATAAAGTGTGTTTTACATGCGTTTTAGCGTTTTGGTATGTAAGGAGTTAAAAAACACTTAAAAGCAAATTCTTTGTAAAAGTTGGTTTTATTCCCAAGTAATGTGATTGTTCTGCTTTTTAGTGCTTTGTTGCATGTCACGCTCAAAAACACTCAAAAGACACTTCTGGTAATGTCATTTTTTTCCCACATAAAGCTAGTTTCGCATGTAATTTGGCAATTTCGTAACTAAGAATGTGAAAAACATTCAAAATACACAATTTGGTAGGGTTGTTCTGTTTCTCCGTTAAAAGTGTTATTTATGCATTTCATCATTTTGGTATGTAAGAAACTTCTCTATATAAACGAGTTTTTGCGTTTATTGCCTTGTGGTTCTTGTGAAACTATAAAACACTTATCATTTCTCATTTTTCGTAATGTTCTTTTGTTTCGTAATATAAAGTGCTTTCTATCCACTTTTGCATTTTTCGTAGGTAACAAGCTTAAAAACACTCAAAATATATCTTTTTGGTAATGTTATTCTATTTCTTCATATTGGTTGGTTTGCATCCGTTTTAGCGTTTTTCTTCGTAAATCTCTGAAAAGACATGTTTTCAGTAATATAGTTGAAATTCCTTCTGGTACAGGTTTCTGGTAAAGTCGTGTAATTTTTCCATATACTCGTATGTGGTTTTGCATGCACTTCAGGGTTTGGTACATAACTCCGGAAAAGAGATAAAATTAATTAATTATTTTTTTTTCTTTATCTAATTTTCCTGAATTTTACCAGAATTTTAGCATTTCGGTACCTGTGAAGATGAATAACAAAAAAGAAAAAAAAAATTATTCATTTATTTTTTTTTCTTCTATAAAAAGTGTTATTTGTGTGTTTTAGCTTTTTGGTACTTAAGGAACCTAAAAACTCTCATAATACATAATTTACGTAATATCCTTTTGTTTCACAAACATAGGATTCTTTGTATGTATTTAAGCGTTTTTATAGGTAACATCATCAAAAACACTTAAAATTCATGTTTTTAGTAATGTTATTTTGTTTCTCCATAAAGGGTGTTTTGCATGCGTTTTAGCGTTTTCTTATGTAAGGAGTTAAAAACACAGAGAGGCATGTTTTTTTGTAAAACTTGGTTTTATTCCTATGTAATGTGATTGTTCTGCTTTTTAGTGCTTTGTTGCATGCAAAATGACATTACGAGAAACGAGTATAATGAGTGTTTTATAGTTTCACAAGAACCACAAGTCAAAAAACGCAAAAACTCGTGTATATGAAGTTTCTTACATTCCAAAATGCTGTAACTTATGAATAAGACTTCAGAGAAACAGATCTATATTACGAAATATGAGTATTTTGAGTGTTTTTCACATTCTTAGTTACGAAAATCCGAAATTACAAGAAAAAACTAGTTTTATGTGGGAAAAATTGACATTACCAGAAAAGTGTCTTTTGAGTGTTTTATTTTTACCAGAAACCTGTCTTCTGAGTGTTTTTTTTCAGCAATTTCAATAATATTACTGAAAATGTCTTTTCAGTGATTTCCGTAGAAAAACGCTAAAACGGATGCAAACCAACCAATATGAAGAAATAGAATAACATTACCAAAATTATATATTTTGATGAGTTTTTGACCTTGTTAGCAAAAAAAATGCGAAAATGGATGAAAAGCACTCTATATTAGGAAAGAAAAGGACATTACGAGAAACGTGTATAATGAGTGTTTTATAGTTTTACAAGAACCACAAGGCAAAAAACTCAAAAACTCGTGTACATGAAGTTTCTTACATACCAAAATGTTTAAAATCATGGGTAACACTTTTATTAAGAAACAGAACAACCTTACTAAATGTCTGTATTATGAGTGTTTTTCACATTCTTAGTTACCAAAACCCCAAATTCCATTAATAATATTACCAGAAAATGTCTTTCGAGTGTTTTTGAGCGTGTTAGGCAATAAACCACTAAAAAGCAGGGCAATCACATTACATGGCAATAAAAGAAACTTTTACCAAGAACTTGCCTTTAGGTGTTTTTGAGCTCATTACATACCAAAACGCTAAAACGCATGCAAAACACCTTTTATAGAGAAACATAACATTACCAAAAACATGTATTTTGAGTGTTTTTGGTCATGTTATCTATAAAAACGCTTAAAAACATGCAAAGAACCTTATGTTTGCAATACAAAAGGACATTATCAAAAATGTGTAATATAAATGTTTTTAAGTTCCTTAAGTACCAAAAAGATGAATAACAAAAAAAAAAAATCGATTATTTTTTTTTTTTTCTCTATAAAGAGTGTTATTTGTGGGTTTTAGATTTTTGGTACTTAAGGAACTTAAAAATACTCATAATACACGATTTTCGTAATGTCCTTTCGTTTCACAAACATAGCGTTCTTTGCATGTATTTAAGCTATTGTATAGGTAACATGATCAAAAACACTCAAAATACATGTTTTTGGTAATGTTATTGTGTTTCTCCATAAAGGTTGTTTTGCATGCATTTAGCGTTTTGGTATGTAAGGAGTTAAGAAACACTTAGAGGCAAGTTCTTCGTAAAATTTGGTTTTATTCCAAAGTAATGTGATTGTTCTGCTTTTTAGTGTTTTGTTGCATATAACGCTCAAAAACACTCAAAAGACACTTTTCTGGTAATGTCATTTTTTTTTCACATAAAGCTAGTTTGGCATGTAATTTGGGATTTTCGTAACTAAGAATGTGAAAAACACTCAAAATACACACATTTGGTAAGGTAGTTCTCTTTTTCAATTAAAAGAATGTAAGAAACTTCTCTATATACACAAGTTTTTTTGTTTTTTGCCTTGTGGTTCTTGTGAAACTATAAAACACTTATTATACACGTTTCTCGTAATATCCTTTTGCTTCCCAATATAGAGTGCTTTCCATCCATTTGCGCGTTTTTTTGTAGGCAAAAAGCTCAAAAATACTTTTTGGTAATGTTATTATATTTCTTCATATTTGTTAGTTTGCATCCGTTTTAGCGTTTTTCTACGTAAAACACTGAAAAGACACTTTTTCAGTAATTTAGTTTTGGATTCACATATTGACTGACTTCCATATTTTTTTTTCGTTTTAGTGCCTAACATGCTGAAAAACACTGAAAAAAACAGGTTTCTTGTAAAGTCGTTTAACTTCCTTATATAGGTGGCATGCACTTTAGAGTTTGGTACATAAAAATCCGAAAAAGAGCTATAATTAACTTTTTTGATAATGTTCTTTTTTCCACATAAATTTCCTGAATTTTGGCAGAATTTTGGCATTGGTACCTATGAAAATCAATATAAAAAAAAAAGTTATTTTTTTATTTATTTATTTTTTCTCTATAAATAGTGCTATTTGTGGATTTTAACGTTTTGGTACTTAAGGAACTTAAAAACGGTCCTGATACACGTTTCTTGTAATGTTCTTTCGTTTCCTAAACATAGGAATCTTTCCATGTATTTAAGCATTTTTATAGGTAACATGATCAAAAACACTTAAAACACATGTTTTTAGTAATGTTATTCTGCTTCTCCATAAAGGAGTTTTTCGCATGCGTTTTAGTGTTTTGGTTTGTAAGGAGCTCAAAAACACTTAAAGGCAAGTTCTTGGTAAAAGTTGGTTTTATTCCCATGTAATTTGATTGCCCTGTTTTTTTGTTATTTATTGCCTAACACGCTCAAAAACACTCAAAAGACACTTCTGGTAATGTCATTTTTTTCCAACATAGTTTCGCGTGCTATTTGGGGTTTTGCTAAGAATGTGAAAAACATTAAAAATACACGCATTTGGTAAGTATCTTCTGTTTCTCAATTAATATTGTTATTCATGAGTTTCAGCATTTTGGTATCTAAGAAACTTCTTTATATACACGTGTTTTTGCGTTTTTTGCCTTGTGGTTCTTGTGAACCACAAGTTCTTTTGCTCAAAAATAATAAGACAATCATTATACACGTTTCTCGTAAAGTCCTTTTGTTTCCCAATAGGGAGTGCTTTGCATCCATTTTCGCGTTTTTTGTAGGTAACAAGCTCAAAAACACTCAAAATGTATCTTTTTGGTAATGTTATTTTATTTCTTCTTATTGGTTGGTTTGCATCCGTTTTAGCGTTTTTCTACGTAAAACACCGAAAAGACACGTTTTTAGTAATTTTGTTTTAGATTCCCATATAGAGTGACTTGCATGTTATTTACCGTTATTGTGCCTAACAAGCTGAAAAACACTCATAAGACAGTTTTCTGGCAAAGACGTTTAATTTCCCCATATAGGTGGCTTTCCATGCACTTTAGGGTTTGGTATATAACAGTACGAAAAAAAAAGCTAAAATTAACTTTTTTGATAATTGACTCATAATTTCCTGAATTTTGCCCAAATTTTGGCATCTCTGTACCTGTCAAGATGAAAAAGAAAGCAAAACAAATATCTTATTTATTTATTTTTTTCTCAATAAACAGTGTTATTTGTGGCTTTTAGCTTTTTGGTAAATAATGATTTCAAAAACACTCATTATACACGTTTCTCGTAATGTCCTTTCGTTTCCAAAAAAATAGGGTTCTTTGCATGTATTTAAGCGTTTTTATTTGTAATTTGATCAAAGCACTCAAAATATTTGTTTTTGGTAATGTTATTCTTTTTCTCCATAAAGTGTGTTTTGCATGCATTTAAGCGTTTTGGTATATAAGGAGCTCAAAAACACTTAAAGGCAAGTTCTTGGTAAAATTTATTTTATTGTCATGTAAAGTGATTCCCCCTGCTTTTTAGTGCTTTATTGCCTATCACGCTCAAAAACACTCAAAAGACACTTTTCTGGTAATGTCATATTTTTCCCACATAAAGCTGGTTTCGCATGCAATTTGGGATTTTGGTAACTAAGAATGTAAAAAGCACTCAAAATACACGCATTTAGTAAGGTTGTTCTGTTTCTCAATTAAGACTGTTATTCATGAGTTTTCACATTTTTAGTTACGAAAATCCCAAATTACATTCGAAACTAGGTTTATGTGAGAAATAAATGACATTACCAGAAAAGTGTCTTTTGAGTGTTTTGGAGAGTTATATGCAACAAAGCACTAAAAAGCAGAACAATCACATTACATTGGAATACAACCAAATGTTACGAAGAATAAAGAAAAAAAAAGTTTACCAAATGAGTGTATTTTGGGTGTTTTTCACATTTTTAGTTACCAAAACCCCAAATTGCATGCGAATAATTGTGGGATAAAAATGTAGGAAAAAAATGACTTTAACATAAAAAAGTTTTATTTAGTGTTTTTCAGCGTGTTAGGAAATAAAGCACTAAAAAGCATGGCAATCACATTACATAGGGATAAAAGCAATTTTTACCTTTAAGATTTTTTGAGCTCCTTAGATACAAAAACTCTAAAATGCATACATTACCACAAAGGTACATTTTGAGTGTTTTTCAGCTTGGTACCTACAAAAAACGCAAACATGGATGCAAAGCACTCCTTATTGGGAAACAAAAGGACATTACGAGAAACGTGTATAATGAGTGTCTTTTTATTTTTGAGGAAAAGAACTTGTGGTTCACAAAAAAAAAACATAAGGCAAAAAACGCAAAAAACTCGTGTATATAAAAAAGTTTTTTAGATACCAAAATACTGAAACTCATGAATAACAATATTAATTGAGAAACAGAACAACCTTACCAAATGGGTGTATTTTGAGTGTTTTTCACATTCTTAGTTACGAAAACTCCAAATAGCACGCGAAAATATGCTGGAAAAAAAAATGACATTACCAGAAGTGTCTTTTAATTGTTTTTCAGCGTGTTAGGCAATAAATTACAAAAAAAAAAAACAGGGCAATCACAATACATGTGAATAAAACCAACCTTTACCAAGAATTTGCCTTGAAGTGTTTTTGACCTCCTTACAAACCAAAACGCTAAAACACATGCAAAAAACTCTTTTATGGAGAAGCACAATAACATTACTAAAAACATGTGTTTTAAGTGTTTTTGATCATGTTAACTATAAAAACGCTTAAATATATGGAAAAAACCCTATGTTTGGGAAACGAAAAGACATTACGAAAAACGTGTATTAGGACCGTTTTTAAGTTCCTTAAGTACCAAAACGTTAAAACCCACAAATAACACTGTTTATAGAGAAAAAAAAAAAAAAATAGCTTTTTTTTATATTGATTTTCATAGGTACCTAGATGCCAAAATTCTGGCACAATTTAGGGAATTTATGTGGAAAGAAGAATATTATCAAAAAATTTAATTTTAGGTTTTTTTTCGGACTGTTATGTACCAAACACTAAAGTCCATAAAAAGCCACCTATATATGGAAATTAAACGACTTTACAAGAAACCAGTCTTTTGAGTATTTTTTAGCATGTTAGGCACCAAAACGATAAATACCATTCAAGTCACTCAATATGGGAATCCAAAACAAAATTCCTGAAAACATGTCTTCTCAGTGTTTTTCGTAGGAAAACGCTAAAACGGATGCAAACCAACCAATACGAAGAAATAGAAAAACATCACCAAAAAAGTATATTTTGTGTGTTTTTGAACTTGTTACCTACAAAAACGCGAAAATGCATGCAAAGCACTCTATATTGGGAAACAAAAGGACATTACGAGAAACGTGTTTTATAGTTTCAGAAGATCCACAAGGTAAAAAACACAAAATCTCGTATATATGGAGAATTTTCTTAGATACCAAAATGCTGAAAATCATGAATAACACTCTTAAATGAAAAACAGAACAACCTTACTAAATGCGTGTATTTTGAGTGTTTTTTTTTTCATATTCTTAGCTAAAAAAAAAACGAAATTCCATGCGAATATAGCTTTATGTGGGAAAAAAAATGACATTATCAGAAAAGTGTTTTTTGAGTGTTTTTGAGAGTGTTAGGCAATAAAGCACTAAAAAGCAGGGCATTCACATTAAATGGAATAAAACCAACGTTTACCAAGAACTTGCCTTGAAGTGTTTTTCAGCTCTAAATATATGCGCTAAAACGCATGCAAAACACACTGTATATAGAAACAAAATAACATTACCAACAACAGGTATTTTGAGTTTTTTTTTAATTATATTGTCTATAAAAACGCTTAAATACATGCAAAGAACCTTATGTTTGGGAAAGGAAAGGATATTACGAGAAACGTGTATTATGAGTGTTTTTAAGTTCTTAAGAACCAAAAAGATAAAACACACAAGTAACACTTTATTTAGAAAAATAAATTAATAAATAGAAAAATAGGAATTTTTTTTTATTTTTTTTTATTTATCTTCATAGGTACCGAGATGCTAAAATTCTGCCAAAATTCAAGGCAACTATGTGATAAAAGTTAATTTTAGCTTTTTTTTCGGACTGTTATTTACCAAAAAGTAAAGTGCATGCAAAGCCACCTATATGAGGAAATTAAACGTGTTTACCAGAAACCTGTCTTTTGACTGAGTTTCAGCTTGTTAGGCATCAAAACGATAAATAATATGGAAGTCACTCTATATGAGAATCCAAAACAAAATACTGAAAACGTGTCTTTTCTGTGTTTTAGGTAGGAAAACGCTAAAACGGATGCAAACCAACAAATATGAAGAAATAGAATATTACCAAAAAGGTATATTTTCAGTGGTTTGAATCTTCTTACCTACAAAAAACGTGAAAAAAAAATGCAAAGCACTCTATATTGGGAAACAAAAGGACATTACCAGAAACGTGAATAATGAGTGTTTTATAGTTTCACAAGAACCACAAGGCAAAAAACGCAAAAACTCGTGTAAATGGAGAAGTTTCTTATTTACGAAAACTCTGGTACTCATGAATAACACTCTTAAATAAGAAACATAACAACCTTACGAAATGCGTGTATTTTGAGTGTTTTCACATCATTATTTACGAAAATCCTAAATTGCATGCAAAACTAGCTTTATGTTTGTAAGAAATGACATTACCAGAAAAGTGACTTTGAGTGTTTCTGAGTGTGTTAGGCAATAAAACATTAAAAAGCAGGGCAATAACATTACATGGGAATGAAACCAATTTTACCAAGAACTTGCCTTTAAGTTTTTTGAGCTCCTGACATACTAAAACGTTAAAACGAATACAAAACACTCTTTATGGAGAATTAGAATAACATTACCAAAAACATGTATTTTGAGTGTTTTTGATCATGCTACCTATAAAAACGCGAAAATACATGCAAAGAACTCTATCTTTTGGAAACGAGAAAACATTACGAGAAACGTGTATTATGAGATTTTTTAAGTTCCTTAAGAACAAAAAAATTAAAACCCACAAATAATACTCTTTATAAAGAAAAAATAAATAAATATAAAAAATAACGGCAATTTTTATTTTGTTATTTATCGTTATAGGTACCGATATGCCAAAATTCTGGAAAAAATTCTGGGCAATTATGTGATAAAAGAATATTATCAAAAAAGTTAATTTTAGCTTTTTTTTTTCGGAATGTTATGTACCAAACTCTAAAGTGAATGCAAAGCCACCTACATGAGGAAATTAAACGACTTTACGAGAAACCTTACTTTTAAGTGTTTTTCAGTATGTTAGGCACCAAAACGATAAAAACATGGAAGTCACTTAATATGGGAATCCAAAACAAAATTACTGAAAACGTGTCTTTTCAGTGTTTTACGTAGAAAAAACGCTAAAAAGGATGCAAAGTAACCAGTATGAAGAAATAGAATAACATTACTAAAAATGTGCATATTTTGAATGTTTTTCAGCTTGTTACCTAAAAAAAATGCAAAAATGGATGCAAAGTATTGCAAAACAAAAGGACATTCTGAGAAACGTGTATAATGAGTGTTTTATAGTTCCACAAGAACCAAAAGGCAAAAAAGGCAAAAACTCGTGTATCTAGAGATGTTTTCTTAGATACCAAAATGATGAAACTCATGAATAACACTTTTAATTGAGAAACAGAATTACCTTACAAAATGTGTGTATTTTGAGTGTTTTTCACATTTTTAGTTACAAAAATCCCAAATTACATTCGAAACTAGGTTTATGTGAGAAATAAATGACATTACCAGAAAAAGTGTCTTTTGAGTGTTTTTGAGCGTTATATGCAACAAAGCACTAAAAAGCAATCACATTACATTGGAGTAAAGCAAGATGTTACGAAGAATAAAGAAAAAGAAAAAGCTTATCAAATGAGTGTATTTTGGGTGTTTTTCACATTTTTAGTTACCAAAACCCCAAATTGCATGCGAAATATTGTGGGATAAAAATGTGGGAAAAAAATGACTTTAACAAAAAAGTTTTTTTTTAGTGTTTTTGAGCGTGTTAGGAAATAAAGCACTAAAAACCATGGCAATCACATTACATAGAGATAAAACCAATTTTTACCAAGAACTTCCCTTTAAGATTTTTTGAGCTTTTTAGATACAAAAAACTCTAAAACGCATGCAAAACACTCTTTATGGAGAAACAGAAGACATTACCAAAAACACGTATTTTGGGTGTTTTTGATCATGTTTCCTATAAACGAAAAAAAAAACATTACGATAAACGTGTATTATGAGTGTTTTTAAGTTTCTTAAGTACCAAAAAGCTTAAAACCACAAATAACACTTTTTATAGAGAAAAAATAAATAAATAGAAAAATAGCGATTTATTTTTTTTGTTATTCATATTCATAGGTACTGAGATGCCAAAAGTCTGGCAAAATTCAGGGAAATTATGTGGAAAAATTAACATTATCAAAAAAAGTTAATTTTATCTTTGTTTTCGGACTGTTATGTACGAAACCCTAAAGTGCATCCAAAGCCACCTATATGAGGAAATTACACGACTTTACCAGAAACCTCTCTTTTGAGTGTTTTCTTTTTTAGCATGTTAGGCATCAAAAGGATAAATAATATGGAAGTCACTTAATATGTGAATGCAAAAAAAAATAAAAAATACTGAAAACGTGTCTTTTCCGAGTTTTACGTAGAAAAACGCTAAAACGGATGCAAACCAACCAATATGAAAAAAATAGAATAACATTACCAAAAAGAAACGCGAAAATGGATGCAAAGCACTCTATATTGTGAAACAAAAGGACATCACGAGAAACGTGTATAATGAGTGTTTTATGGTTTCATGAGAACCACAAGGCAAAAAACGCAAAAACTCGTATATATGGATAAGTTTCTTAGATACCAAAATGCTGCACCTCATGAATAACACTCTTAATTGAGAAACAAAACAACCTTACTAAATGCCTGTATTTTGAGAGCTTTTCACATTTTTAGTTACCAAAACCCCAAATTGCATACGAAACCAGATTTATATGGGAAAAATGACATTACGAAAAAAATGATTTTGAGTGTTTTTGAGCGTGATAGGATATAAAGCACTAAAAAACAGAGGAATTACATTAAATTCGAATAAAACCAAATTTTACCAAAAACTTGCCTTTAAGTGTTTTTGAGCTCCTTATATACCAAAACGTTAAAACGCCTGCAAAACACACTTTATGGAGAAAAAGGAATAACATTACCAAAAACATGTATTTTGAATGTTTTTTAACATGTTATCTATAAAAACGCTTAAATACATAAAAAAAAACCTTATGTTTGGGAAATGAAAGGACATTACGAGAAACGTGTATTATGAGTGTTTTTAAGTTCCTGAAGTACCAAAAAGCTAAATCCCACAAATAACACTCTTTATTTAGAAAAAAAAAATAAATAAATAAAAAAAAATTAAAAATTGAAATTTTTTTTTTTTGTCATTCATCTTCATAGGTACCGAGAGGACAAAATTCTGGGAAAATTTTGGGCAATTAATGATAAAAGAATATTATCAAAAAAATGGTTTTAGCTTCTTTTTTTTCGGATTGTTAAGTACCAAACCCTAAAGAGCATTCAAAGGCTCCTATATGAGGAAATTGAATGACTTTACTTTGTCTTTTGAGTGTTTTTCAGCATGTTAGGCACCAAAACGATAAATACTCGTAATAATGAACTCACTCAATATGGGAATCCAAAACAAAATTACTTAAAACGTGTCTTCTCGGTATTTTACGTAGAAAAACGCTAAAACGGATGCAAACCAACCAATATCAAGAAATAGAAAAACATTACCAAAAAAGGTACATTTTGAGTGTCTTTGAGCTTACCTTAAAAAAAAACGCAAAAATTGATGCAAAGCACTCTATATTGGGAAAGAAAGGGACATTGCGAGAAAAGTGTATAATGAGTGTTTTATAGTTCAAAAGAACAACAAGGCTAAAAACGCAAAAACTCGTGTATATGGAGGATTTTCCTAGATACCAAAATGCTGAAACTCATGAACTACACTCTTAATTGAGAAACAGAACAACCCTACTAAATGCGTGTATTTTGAGTGCTTTTCACATTCTTTGTTACGCAAAACCCAAATTGATTGCGAAACCAGCTTTAAGTGATAAAAAAAAAATGACATTTTAAAAAAAGTGTCTATTGAGTGTTTTTGAGCGTGATAGGCAGTAAAGCACTAAAAAGAAGGGCAATCACATTACATGGGAATAAAACCATTGTTTACCAAGAACTTGCCTTTAAGTGTTTTTGAGCTCCTTATATAACAAAACGCTAAAATGCATCCAAAACACACTTGATGGAGAAACAGAATAACATTACCAAAAATATGTATTTTGAGTGTTTTTGATCATGTTACCAATAAAACGCTTCAATACATGCTAAGAACCCTATTTATAAGAAACGAAAAGAAATTACAAGAAACGTGTATTATGAGAGTTTTTAAATTCATTAAGTACCAAAAAGCTAAAACATAAAAATAACTTTCTATTTAGAAAAAAATCAATAAATAAAAAAATATGATATTTTTTTTCTTTCTTATACATCTTCACAGGTACCGAGATGCCAAAATTCGGGCAAAATTCATGAAATATTGTGAAATAAGAATATTATGAAAAAAGTTAATTTTAGTTGTTAATTTTTTTTCGACAGTTATGTAGCAAACTCTAAAGTGCATGCAAAACCATCTATATGGTGAAATCAAACATCTTTGCCAGAAAATTTTCTTATGAGTGTTTTTCAGCATGTTAGGCACTAAAACGATAAATAACATGGAAGTCACTCTATATGGGAATATAAAACAAAATTACTGAAAACGTGTCTTTTCGGTGTTTTACGTAGAAAAACGCTAAAACGGATGCAAACCAACCAATATGAAAAAAATAAAAGAATAACATTACCGAAAAGGTATATTTTGAGTGTTTTTGAGCTTGTTACCTACAAAAAAGGTAAAAATGGATGCAAAGCACTCCCTATTGGGAAACAAAAGGACATTACGAGAAACGTGTATAATGAGTGTCTTATTATTTTCGAGCAAAAGAACTTGTGGTGCACAAGAACCAGAAGGCAAAAAACGCAAAAACTCGTGTACATAAAGAAGTTTCGTAGATACCAAAATGCTGAAATTCATTAATAACAATCTTAATTGAAAAACATAACAACCTAACTAAAAGCGTGTATTTTCAGTGTTGTTCACATTCTTAGCAAAATCCCAAATAGCATGCGAAACTAGCTTTATGTGGGAAAAAAAATGACATTACCAGAAGTGTCTTTTGAGTATTTTCGACCGTGTTAGGCAATAAAACACTAAAAAGCAGAGCAATCACATTACATGGGAATAAAACCAACTTTCACCAAGAACTTGCCATTATATGTTTTTGAGCTCCTTACATACCAAAACGCTGAAACGCATGCAAACCACTCGTTTATGGAGAAGCAGAAAAACATTACAAAAAACAAGTTTTTTAAGTGTTTTTGATCATGTTACCTATAAAAAAGCTTAAATACATGGAAAGAACCATATCTTTGGGAAAGGAAAGGACATTACAAGAAACGTGTATTATGACTGTTTTTAAGTTCCTGAAGTACCAAACCGTTAAAACCCACAAATAACACCCTTTAAAAAGAAAAAAAAGAAAAAATAAATTAAAAAATAGCATTTTTGTTTTGTATTGATTTCCATAAGTACCGAGATGCTAAAATTCTGCCAAAATTCAGGGAATTTATGTGGAAAAAAGAACATTATCAAAAAAGTTAATTTTAGTTTTTTTTCGGATTGTTATTTACCAAACCCTAAAGAGTATACAAAGCCACCTATATGAGGAAATTAAACGACTTTACCATAAACCTGTTTTTTCAGTGTTTTTCAGCATGTTAGGCACCAAACCGATAAATAATATGTCAGTCAATATGTGAATCCAAAACAAAATTACTGAAAACGTGTCTTTTCAGTGTTTTACGTAGAAAAACGCTAAAACGGAGGCAAAGCAACGAATATGAAGAAATAGAATAACATTACCAAAAAGTGTTTTTGAGCTTTTTACCTAGAAAAAACGCGAAAATGGATGTAAAAGCACTCTGTATTGGGAAGCAAAAGGACATTTAGAGAAATGTGTATAATGATTGTTTTATAGTTTCACAAGAACCACAAGACAAAAAAAAACGCAAAAAGTCGTGTCTCTAGGTAAGTTTCTTACATACCAAAATGCTAAAATTCATGAATAACACTTTTAATTGAGAAACAGAACTACCTTATCAAATGTGTGTATTTTGAGTGTTTTTCACATTCTTAGTTACGAAAATCCCAAATTACGTGCGAAACTAGCTTTATGTGGGAAAAAAATGATATTATCAGAAAAGTGTCTTTTGAGTGTTTTTGAGCGGGATATACAACAAAGCACTAAAAAGCAGAATAATCACATTATATGGGAATAAAACCTACTTTTACGAAGAACTTGCTTTTAAGTGTTTTTAACTCCTTACATACCAAAACGCTAAAACGTATGCAAAACATCCTTTATGGAGAAACAGAATAACATTACCAAAAATATGTATTTTGAGTGTTTTTGATCATGTTACCTATAAAAACGCTTAAATACATGCAAAGAACTCTATGTCTGTGAAACGAAAGGACATTACGAAAATCGTGTATTATGATTGTTTTTAAGTTCCTCAAGTACAAAAGAACTAAAACCCACAAATTGAGAAAAAATAAAAAAAAATAGAATTTTTTTTGTTATTCATCTACATAGGTATGAAGATGGAAAATTCAGGCAAATTCAGGGAAATTATGTAAAAAAAAAAAACATTAGAAAAAAATATTTTAGCTTTTTTCCAGAATTATGTACCAAACCGAGAAATACATGCAAAGCCACCTATATAGGGAAATTACACGACTTTACCAGAAATCTGTCTTTTGAGTGTTTTCCAGCAATTTCAACAATATTACTTAAAACGTGTCTTTTCAGTGATTTAGGAAGAAAAACGCTAAAACGGATGCAAACCAAGCAATATGAAGGAATAGAATAACATTACCAAAACGATATATTTTGAGTGTTTTTCAGCTTGTTACCTACAAAAAATGCGAAAATGGATGGAAAGCACTCTATATTGGGAAACGAACATTACGAGAAAAGTGTATAATGTGTGTTTTATAGTTTTACAAGAATCACAAGGCAAAAAACGCAAAAACTCGTGTGTATAGAGAAGTTTCTTACATACCAAAATGCTGAAATGCATGAATAACACTCTTAATTGAGAAAGTGTTTTTCACATTCTTAGTTACGAAAATCCCAAATTACATGCGAAACTACCATCATGTGGGAAAAAAAATGACATTACCAAAAAAGTGTCTATTTACTGTTTTTCAGCTCTATATGCAACAAAGCACTAAAAAGCAGAACAATCACATTACATGCGAATATAACCAAATTTTACGAAGAACTTGCTTGCCTTTAAGTGTTTTTTAACTCCTTACATACCAAATCAGTAAAACGCATGCAACATGTATTTTGAGTGTTTTTGATCATGTAACCTATAAAAACGCTTAAATACATGTAGAGAACCCTATGTTTGTATAACAAAAGGACATTACGAAAATCGTGTATTATGAGCGTTTTTAAGTTTCTTATGTACCAAAAATCTAAAACCCACAAATAACACTCTTTATAGAGAGAAACATTTTTTTTTTGTTATTTATCTTCATAGGTACCGAGATGCCAAAATTCTGGCAAAATTCATGGAAATTTTGTAAAAAAAAAAATCATTATAAAAAAAAAGGTTTTTTCCGGAGTTATGTACAAACCCTGAAGTGCATGGAAATCCACCTATATGGGAAAATTACACGTTTTTACCAGAAACTTGTCTTTTGAGTGTTTTTTAGCAATTTCAACCATATTACTGAAAACGTGTCTTTTCAGTGATATACGTAGAAAAACGCTAAAACGGATGTAAACGAACCAATATAAAGAAATAGAATAACATTACCAAAAAGATATATTTTAATGTGTTTTTGAGCTTGTTACCTATGATAAATGCAAAAATGGATTGAAAGCACTTTATATTGACGAAGAAAAGAAAATTATGAGAAACGTGTATGAGTGTTTTATAGTTTGACAAGAAACACAAGGTAAAAAACTCAAAATCTCGTGTACATAAAGAAGTTTCTTACATACCAAAAAGCTAAAACTCATGAATAACACTTTTAATTTAAAAACAGAAATAACTTACCAAATGTGTGTATTAGAAAAGTTTCTTACATACCAAAATGCTGAAACTCATAAATAACACTTTTAATTAAGAAATAGAAAAACCTTACTAAATGACTGTGTTTTGAGTTTTTTTCACATTCTTAGTTACCAAATCCCAAAATTCCATGCAAAACTAGCTTTATGTGGGAAAAAATATGATATTACCAGAAAAGTGTCTTTTGAGTGTTTTTGAGCGTGTTAGGCAACAAAGCACTAAAAAGCATGGCAATCACATTACATGGGAATAAAAACAACTTTTACGATGGACTTGCCTTTAGGTGTTTTGAGCTTATTACATACCAAAACGCTAAAACTCATGCAAAACACCTTTTATGGAGAAACAGATTAAAATTACCAAAAACATATATTTTGAGTGTTTTTGATCATGTTTGATCTATAAAAACGCTTAAATACATGCAAAGAAACTTATGTTTGCGAAACGAAAGGACATTACGAGAAATGTGTATTATAAGTGTTTTTTTTAAGTTCCTTAAGTACCAAAAAGCTAAAACCCACAAATAACACTCTTTATTTAGAAAAAAAAAGGTAAGAAAATAAAAAAAATAGGATTTTTTTTTTTTTTTTTTTGTTATTCATCTTCAAATGTTCCGAGATGCCAAAATTCTGGGAAAATTCAGGGCTATTATATGATAAAACAAATTTATCAAAAAAGTTAATTTTAGCTTTTTTTTTCGGACTGTTATGTACCAAATCCTAAAGTGCATCCAAAGACTCCTATATGAGGAAATTAAACGACCTTACCAGAAATCTCTTGTTTGAGTGTTTTTCAGCATGTTAGGCACCAAAACGATAAATAATAAGGAACTCACTCTATATGAGAATCCAAAACAAGATTGCTGAAAACGTGTTTTTTTCTGTGTTTTACGTAGAAAAACGCTAAAACGGATGCAAACCAACCAATATCAAGAAATAGAAAAACATTACCAAAAAGGTATATTTTGAGTGTTTTTGAGCTTGTTACCTACAAAAAAACGCGAAAATTGATGTAAAGCACTCTATATTAGAAAACAAAAGTACTTTGCAAGAAAAGTGTATAATGAGTTTTTTATAGTTCAAAAGAACCAAAAGGCAAAAAACACAAAAACTAGTGTATATGGAGAAGGTTCCTAGATACCAAAAGGCTGAAATTCATGAATAACACTCTTAATTCAGGAAGACATCAACCTTACTAAATACGTGTATTTTGAGTACTTTTCACATTCTTAGTTATCAAAAAACCAAATTGCATGCGAAAACACCTTTATGTGAGGAAAAAATGACATTATCAGAAAAGTGTCTTTTAAGTGTTTTTGAGCGTGATAGGCAATAATGCACTAAAAAGCAGGGCAATCATATTACATTGCAATAACACCAATTTATTCCAAAAAACTTGCCTTTAAGTGTTTTTGAGCTCTTTATATACCAAACCGCTAAAACGCATGGAAAAAAACTTTATGGAGAAACAGAATAATAATATCAAAAACATGTATTTTGAGTGTTTTTGATCATGTTATCTATAAAAACGCTTAAATACATGCAAAGAACATTATGTTCGGGAAACAAAAGGACTTTACGAGAAACGTGTATTATGAGTGCTTTTTAAGTTCCTTGAGTACCAAAAAGCTAAAACCCACAATTAACTATTTATTTAGAGAATAAAAAATAAAATAAATAAAAAAAAATTGAAATTTTTTTTTTTTGTTATTCATATTCATAGGTACCGAGATGCCAAAATTCTGGGAATATTCAGGGCAATCATATGATAAAAGAATATTATCAAAAAAGTTAATTTCAGCTTTTTTTTCGGACTTATGTAGCAAACCCTAAACTGCATGCAAATCCTCTTATATAAGGAAATTAAACGAACTTACCAGAAATCTGTGTTTTGAGTGTTTTTTGGCATGTTAGGCACCAAAACGATAAATAATAAGGACCACTCTAGATGGGAATCCAAAACAAAGTTACTTAAAACGTGTTTTTTCATTGTTTTACGTAGAAAAACGCTAAAACGGATGCAAAGTAACCAATATCAAGAATTAGAAAAACGTTACTAAAAAGGTATATTTTGAGTGTTTTTGAGCTTGTTACCTACAAAAAACGCGAAATTTGATGCAAAGCACTCTATATTAGGAAACAAAAGGACATTACAAGAAAATTGTATAATGAGTGTTTTATAGTTCAAGAAAACCACAAGGCAAAATACGCAAAATCTCGTGTATATGGAGAGGTTTCCTAAATAAAAAATGCTAAAACTCATGTATAAGACTCCTTATTGAGAAACAGAACAACCTTAATAAATGCGTGTATTTTGAGTGCTTTTGACATTCTTAGTTACCAAACACCCCAAATTGCATGCGAAAATATATTTGTGGGAAAAAAATGACTTTACCAGAAAAATGTCTTTTCAGTGTTTTTGAGCGTGATAAGCAATAAAGCACTAAAAAGGAGGGCAATCACATTACATTAGAGGAAAACGAATTTTTTACCAAAAACTTGCCTTTAAGTGTTTTTGAGCTCCTTACATATTAAAACACTAAAACGCATGCAAAACACTATTTATGTTGAAACAGAACAACATTACCAAAAACATGTATTTTGAGTGTTTTTGATCATGTTATTAATAAAAACGCATAAATACATGTAAAGAACGCTATTTTTGGGAAACGAAAAGAGATTACGAAAAACGTGTGTTATAAGTGTTTTTTAGTTTATTAATTACCAAAAAGCTAAAAGCCACAAATAACACTCTTTATTAAGAAACAATAAATAAATAAAAAAAATACAATAATTATATTTCTTTCTTATTAATCTTCACAGGTACCGAGATGCCAAAATTCGGGCAAAAATCAGGAAATTATGTGAAATAAGTGCATTATCAAAAAAAGTCAAATTTAGCTTTTTTTTCGGACTGTTATGTACTAAACCCCTAAAGTGCATCCAAAGCCACCTATATGGGGAAATTAAACGTCTTTGCCAAAAAACGGTCTTAAGAGTGTTTTTCAGCATGTTAGGAACCAACACCATAAATGACATGGAAGTTAATCTATATGGAAATCCAAAACAAAATTACTAAAAAAATGTTTTTTAGGTGTTTTACGTAGAAAAACGCTAAAATGGATGCAAACCAACCAATATGAAGAAATAAAATAACATTACCAAAAAGATATATTTTGAGTGTTTTTGAAATTGTTACCTAGAAAAAACGCGAAAATGGATGGAAAGCACTCTATATTGGGAGGCAAAAGGACATTACATGAAACGTGTATAATGAGTGTTTTATTGTTTCACAAGAACTACAAGGCAAAAAACGCAAAAACTCGTGTATATAGAGAAGTTTCTTATATTCCAAAAAGCTAAAACTCTGGAACAACACTTTTAATTGAGAAACAGAACAATCTTACTAAATGCGTGTATTTTGAGTGCTTTGTTACCAAAACACCAAATTGCACCAGCTTTATGTGGGAAAAAATGACATTACCAGAAAAGTGTCTTTTGAGTGTTTTTGAGCGTGATAGGCATTAAAGCACTAAAAAGAAGGATAATCACATTACATGGGAATAAAACAAATGTTTACCAAGAAATTGCCTTTAAGTGTTTTTTAGCTCCTTATATAACAAAACGCTAAAATGCATGCAAAACTCACTTGATGGAGAAACAGAATAACATTACCAAAAACATGTATTTTGAGTGTTTTTGATCATGTTACCAATTAAACGCTTAAATACAAGCTAAGAACCCTATTTATGGGATACGAAAGGACATTACGAGAAATGTGTATTATGAGTGTTTTTAAATTCATTAAGAACCAAAAAGCTAAAAGCAACAAATAACTTTCTATTGAAAAAAATAAATAAATAAATACGATATTTTCTTTCTTTCTTATTCATCCGAGATGCCAAAATTCATGTAAAATTCATGTAATTTTCTGAAATAAGAACATTATAAAAAAATATATATTTTTTAGCTTTTTTTACGACTTTTATATAGGTGCAAAACCACCTATATGGTGAAATTAAACATCTTTGCCAGAAAACTGTCTGATGAGTGTTTTTCAGCATGTTAGGCACCAAAACGATAAATAACATGGAAGTCACTCTATATGGGAATCCAAAACAAAATTACTGAAAACGTGTCTTTTCGGTGTTTTACGTAGAAAAAGGCTAAAACGGATAAAAACCAACCAATATGAAAAAAAGAATAACATTACCAAAAAGGTATATTTTGAGTGTTTTTAAGCTTGTTACCTACAAAAAAGGTGAAAATGGATGCAAAGCACTCCCTATTGGGAAACAAAAGGACATTACGAGAAACGTGTATAATGAGTATCTTATTATTTTCGAGCAAAAGAACTTGTGGTTCACAAGAATCAAAAGGCAAAAAACGCAAAAAATTCGTCTATATAAAGAAGTTTCTTAGATACCAAAATGCTGAAACTCATGAATAACAATCTTCATTGAAAAACAGAACAACCTTACCAAAAGCGTGTATTTTCAGCGTTTTTTACATTCTTAGTTAACAAAATCCCTAATAGCATGCGAAACTAGGTTTACGCAGGAGAAAAATGACATTACCAGAAGTGTCTTTTGAGTGTTTTTGAGCGTTTTAGGCAATAAAGCACAAATAAGCAGGGCAATCATATTACATGGGAATAAAACCAACTTTGACCATGAACTTGCCATTCTGTGTTTTTGAGCTCCTTACATACCAAAACGCTAAAAAGCATGCAAAACAGTCCTTTATGGAGAAGCAGAAAAACATTACAAAAATCATGTTTTTTAAGTGTTTTTGATCATGTTATCTATAAAATATCTTAAATACATGCAAAGTACCCTATCTTTGGGAAACGATAGGATATTTCGAGAATCGTTTATTATTATTATCGCTTAATTACCAAAATGTTAAAACTCACAAATAACACTTTTTAAAGAGAGAAAAAAAATAGCATTTTTTTGTATTCATTTTCATAAGTACCGTGATGCTAAAATTCTGCCAAAATTCAAGGAATTTATGTGGATAAAAGAACATTCTCAAAGTTAATTATAGCTTTTTTTTCGGATTGTTATTTACCAAACCCTAAAGAGCATGCAAAGCCACCTATATGAGGAAATTAAACGACATTACCAGAAGCCTGTCTTTTCAGTGTTTTTCAGCATGTTAGCCACCAAACCGATAAATAATATGGAAGTCAGTCAATATGTGAATCCAAAACAAAATTACTGAAAACGTGTCTTTTCAGTTTTACGTAGAAAAAACGCTAAAACGGATGCAAAACAACGAATATGAAAAAATAGAATAACGTTACCAAAAAGTGTTTTTGAGCTTTTTACCTATAAAAAAAGCAAAAATGGATGTAAAAGCACTCTATATTGGGAAGGAAAAGGACATTTAGAAAAACGTGTATAATGATTGTTTTATAGTTTCACAAGAACCATAAGACAAAAAACACAGAACTCATGTCTATAGAGAAGATTCTTACATATCAAAATGCTAAAACTCATGAATAACACTTCTAATTGAGAAACAGAACTACCTTACCAAATGTGTGTATTTTGAGTGTTTTTCACATTCTTAGTTACGAAAATCCCAAATTACGTGCGAAACTAGCTTTATGTGGGAAAAAAATGACATTATCAGAAAAGTGTCTTTTGAGTGTTTTTGAGCGTGATGTGCAACAAAGTACTAAAAAGCAGAATAATCACATTATATAGGAATAAAACCAACTTTTACGAAGAACTTGCCTTTAAGTGTTTTTAACTCCTTAAATACCAAAACGCTAAAACGCATGCAAAACACCCTTTATGGAGAAACAGAATAACATTACCAAAAACATGGATTTTGAGTGTTTTTGATCATGTTACCTATGTAAACGGTTAAATACATGCAAAAAACCCTATGTCTGTGAAACGAAAGGACATTAAGAAAATTGTGTATTATTAATGTTTTTAAGTTCCTCAAGTACCAAAAAACTAAAACCCCACAAAGAAAAAAAAAATGAAAAAAATATAATTTTTTTTTATTCATCTACATAGGTATGAAGATGCCAAAACTCAGAAAAAATCAGGGAAATTATGTAAAAAAAACATTATAAAAAAAATCAGCTTTTTTCCGGAATTATGTACCATACCCAGAAGTGCATGCAAAGCCACCTAAATGGGAAATTACACGACCTTACCAGAAAAGTCTTTTGAGTGTTTTTCAGCAATTTCAAGAATATTACTGAAAACGTGTCTTTTCAGTGATTTACAAAGAAAAACGCTAAAACGGATGCAAACAAACCAAAATGAAAAAAATAGATTAACATTACCAAAAAGATATATTTTGAGTAATTTTCAGCTTGTTACCTACAAAAAATGCGAAAATGGATGGAAAGCACTCTCTGTTGGGAAACAAAAGAACATTACGAGAAACGTGTATAATGAGTGTTTTTTAGTTTCACACGAATCACAAGGCAAAAAACGCAAAAACTCGTGTATATAGAGAAGTTTCTCATATACGAAAATGCTGAAATGTATGAATAACACTTTTAATTGAGAAACAGAACTACCTTACCAAATGTGTGTATTTTGAGTATTTTTCTCATTCTTAGTTAAGAAAATCCCAAATTACATGGGGAAGAATGTAGCTTTATGTGATATGCAACAAACCACTAAAAAGCAGAACAATCACATTTCATGGTAATAAAACCTACTTTTACGAAAAATTTGCCTTTGTGTTTTTTTTTTGTAACTCACATACCAAAACGCTAAAAGGCATGCAAAACACCCTTTATGGAGAAACAGAGTAACATTACTAAAAACATGTATTTTGAGCGTTTTTGATCATGTTATTTATAAAAACGCTTAAATACATGCAAAGAACTTTATGTTCGGGAAAAGAATGGACATTACGAGAAACGTGTATTATGAGTGTTTTTAAGTTCCTTAAGTACCAAAAAGCTAAAACCCACAAATAACACTCTTTATAGAGAAAAAAAAAAATAATAATATATATATATATTTTTTTTGTTATTCATCTTCATGATGCCAAAATTCTGGCATCTTAGATGCCAAAATTCTGGCAATATTCTTTGGGAATCGAAAACGAAATTACTGGAAACGTGTCTTTTCGGTGTTTTACGTAGAAAAACGCTAAAATGGATGCAAACCAAGCAATATAAAGAAATAGAATAACATTACCAAAAAGATATATTTTGAGTGTTTTTCAGCTTGTTACAAAAAACGCGAAAATGGCTGCAAAGCACTCCCTATTGGAAAAGAAAAGGACATTACGAGAAACGTGTATAATGAGTGTTTTATTATTTTCTGGCAAAAGAACTTGTGGTTCAAAAGAACCACAAGGCAAAAAATGCAAAAACTCGTGTATATAAAGAAGTTTTATAGATACCAAAATGCTGAGACTCATGAATAAAAATCTTAATTGAGAAAGAGAACAACATTACCAAATGCGTGTATTTTGAGTGTTTTTTTCACATTCTTAGCAAAACCCCAAATAGCATGCGAAACTAGCTTTCAGTAGGAAAAAAATGACTTTACCAAAAGTGTCTTTTAAGTGTTTTTGAACGTGTTAGGCAAAAAAGCACTAAAAAGGAGGGCAATCATATTACATTGGAATTAAACCAACTTTTACCAAGAACTTGCCTTGAAGTGTTTTTCAGCTCCTTACATACCAAATAGCTCAAACGCATGCAAAACACTCCTTTATGAAGAAGCAGAATAACATTACCAAAAACAAGTGTTTTTGAGTGTTTTTTATCATGTTACCAATAAAAACAATTAAATACATGCAAAGATCCCTATATTTGGGAAACGAAAGGACATTACGAGAAATGTGTATTATGAATGTTTTTAAGTTACTTAAGTACCAAAACGTTAAAACCTACAAATAACACTCTTTAGAGAGAGAAAAAAAATAAATAATAAAATAGCATTTTTATTTTTTTGTTATTGATGTTCATAAGTACCAAGATGCCAAAATTCTGCAAAAATTCAGGGAAATTATGTGGAAAAAAGAACATTATCGAAAAAGTTAATTTTTTTTTTTCGGAGTTATGTACCAAACCATAAAATGTATGCAAATCCATCTGTTTGGGAAAATTTAACGAATTTACAAAAAACCTGTCTTTTGACTGTTTTTCCGCATATTAGGCACCAAAACGATAGATAATATGAAAGTCACTCAATATGGAAATCCAAAACAAAATTACTGAAAACGTGTCTTTTAAAAGATTTACGTAGAAAAATCCTAAAACGGATGTAAACCAACCAATATGAAAAAAATAGAATGTCAAGGCAAATAACGCAAAAAACTCGTCTGTGGGGAGAAAGTTTCTAAGATACCAAAATGCTGAAACTCATGAATAACACTCTTAATCAAGAAACAGAGCAACTTTACTAAATGCGTGTATTTTGAGTGCATTTTTTACATACTTAGTTAACAAAACTCCAAATTCCATGCAAAATGTGGGGAAAAAAAATGATATTACCAGAAAAGTGTCATTGAGTGTTTTTGAGCGTCTTAGCCAATAAAGCACTAAAAAGCAGGGGAATCACATTACATGGGAATAAAACCAACTTTTACGAAAAACTTAACTTTTAGTGTTTTTAACACGCATTTAGTAAGGTTGTTCTGTTTCTCAATTAAGAGTGTTATTCATGAGTTTCAGCATTTTGGTATCTAGGAAACGTCTCCATATACGTTTGCGTTTTTTGCCTTGTGTTTTTTTTTTTAAATATAAAACATTCATAATATACTTTTCTCGCAATGTCCCTTTCTTTTCCAATATAGAGTGCTTTGTATTAATTTTTGCGTTTTTTTGTTGGTAACAAATTCAAAAACACTCATAATATACATTTTTGGTAATGTTTTTCTGCTTCTTGATATTGGTTGGTTTGCATCAGTTTTATCGTTTTTCTACGTAAAAGACTGAGAAGACACGTTTTCAGTAATTTTCTTTTGGATTCCCACATAGAGTGAGTTCCTTATTTTTTTTATCGTTTTGGTGCCTAACATGCTGAAAATCACTCAAAAGAAAAATTTATGGTAAGGTCTTGAATTTCCTCATACGCGAGGCGAGGCCTTGCATGTCTTTTCAGTGTTTTTCATTATGTTACACAATAAAGCACTAAAAGGAAGGGCAATCACATTACATGGAAATAAAACCAAATTTTACCTAGAACTTGCCTTTAAGTGTTTTTGAGCTCCTTACATACCAAAACGCTAAAACGCATGCAAAATACATTTTATGGAGAAACAGAATAATATTACCAAATAAATGTTTTGTTTTTGATCATGTTATCTATAAAAACGCTTAAATACATGCAAAGAACCTTATGTTTGGGATACGAAAGGACATTACTAGGAACGTGTATTATGTGTGTTTTTTTAAGTTCCTATAGTACCTAAAAGCTAAAACCCACAAATAACTTTCTTTATTTAGAAAAAAATAATAAACAAAAAAAAATTGCAATTTTATTGATTTATTTTTTATTCATCCTTATAGGTACCGAGATGCCAAAATTCTGCCAAAATTCAGAGAATTTATGTGGAAAAAAGAACATTACCAAAAAAGGTAATTATAGCTTTTTTTTTAGGATTATGTACCAAACTCTAAAGTGCATGCAAAGCCACATATATAGGAAAGTTAAACGACTTTACCAGAAACCTGTCTTTTCAGTGTTTTTCAGCATGTTAGGCACCAAAACGATATATAATATGGAAGTCAGTCAATATGTGAATGCAAAACAAAATTACTGAAAACGTGTCTTTTCAGTGTTTTACGTAGAAAAACGCTAAAGCGGATGCAAACCAACCTATATGAAAAAATAGAATAACATTACCAAAAAGATATATTTTGAGTGTTTTTGAGCTTGTTACCTACAAAAAAAATGCAAAAATGGATGTAAAGCACTCTATATTGGGAAACAAAAGGACATTACGAGAAACGTGTATAATGAGTGTCTTATAGTTTTAAAAGAACCACAAAGCAATAAACGCAAAAACTCGTGTATATAGAGAAATTTCTTACATACCAAAATGATGAAATGTATGAATAACACTTTTAATCGATAAACAGAAATACCTTACCAAATTGTGTATTTTGAGTTTTTTTCACATTCTTAGTTACGAAAATATCAAATTACATGCGAAACTAACTTCATATGGGAAAAATAAATGACATTACCAGAAAAGTGTGTTTTTAGTGTTTTTCAGCGTGATATGCAACAAAGCAGTAAAAAGCAGAACAATCACATTACATGGGAATAAAACTAACTTTTACGAAGAGTGTTAAGTGTTTTTAACTCCTTACATACCAAATCCCTAAAACGCATGCAAAACACCCTTTATGGAGAAACAGAATAACATTACGAAAAACATGTATTTTGAGTGTTTTTCATCATGTAACCTATAAAAACGCTTAAATACATGTAAAGAACCCTATGTTTTTATAACAAAAGGACATTACGAAAATCGTGTATTATGAGTGTTTTTAAGTTCCTTAAGTACCAAAAAGCTCAAACCCACAAATAACACTCTTTATATAGATAAAAAAAAAATTTTGTTATTTATCTTCATAGGTAACGAAATGCCAAAATTCTTACAAAATTCATGGAAACTTTGTTTAAAAAAATCATAATTAAAAAAAATTAAATCTTTTCCGGAGTTATGTACCAACTCTGAAGTGCATACAAGTCCACCTATATGGGAAAATTACACGACTTTACCAGAAACCTGTCTTTTGAGTATTTTTTTTAGCAATTTAAACAAAATTACTAAAAACGTGTCTTTTTAGTGATTTACGTAGAAAAACGCTAAAACGGATGTAAACCAACCAATATAAAAATATAGAATAACATTACCAAAAAAATATATTTTGATGTTTTTTGGAGCTTGTTACCTACAAAAAATGCAAAAATGGATGGAAAGCACTTGATAGTGGCAAAGAAAAAGACATTACGAGAAACGCGTATGAGTGTTTTATAGTTTGACAAGAACCACAAGGTAAAAAAAACTCAAAAACTCGTGTACATAAAGAGGTTTCTTACATACCAAAAGGCTAAAACTCATAAATAACACTTTTAATTTTAAAACAGAAATACCTTACCAAATGTGTGTATTAGAAAAGTTTCTTACATACCAAAATGCTGAAGCTCATGATTAACACTTTTAATTAAGAAATAGAACAACCTTACTAAATGCCTGTGTTTTGAGTTTTTTTTCACATTGTTAGTTACCAAAACCCCAAATTCCATGCAAAACTAGCTTTATGTGGGAAAAAAATATATTACCAGAAAAGTGTCTTTTGAGTGTTTTTGAGCGTGTTAGGCAATAAAGCACTAAAAAGCAGGGCAATAACTTTACATATGAATAAAAACAACTTTTACGAAGAACTTGCCTCTAAGTGTTTTTGAGTTCATTACATACCAAAATGCTAAAACGCATGCAAAACACCTTTTATGGAGAAACAGAATAAAATTATTTAAAACATATATTTTGAGTTTTTTTGATCATGTTATCTATAAAAACGCTTAAATACATGCAAAGAACCTTATGTTTGCGAAACAAAAGGACATTACGAGATATGTGTATTATAAGTATTTTTAAGTTCTTTAAGTTCCAAAAAGCTAAAACCCACAAATAACACTCATTATTTAGAAAAAAAAAGTAAGAAAATAAAAAAAATAGGATTTTTTTTTGTTATTCATCTTCATAGGTACCGAGATGGCAAAATTCTGCGAAAATTCAGGTCTATTATATGATAAAAGATAATTATCAAAAAAGTTAATTATAGCTTTTTTTTGGACTGTTATATACCAAACCGTAAAGTTCATCCAAAGACTCCTATATGAGGAAATTAAACGACCTTACCAGAAATCTCTTTTTTAAGTGTTTTTCAGCATGTTAGGCACCAAAACGATAAATAATAAAGAACTCACTCTATATGAGAATCCAAAACAAAATTGCTGAAAACGTGTTTTTTCTGTGCTTTACGTAGAAAAACGCTAAAACGGATGCAAACCAACCAATATTAAGAAATAGAAAAACATTACCAAAAAGGTATATTTTGAGTGTTTTTGAGCTTGTTCCCTACAAAAAACGCGAAAATTGATGCAAAGAAATCTATATTAGAAAACAAAAGGACTTTGTAACAAAAGTGTATAATGAGTTTTTATAAATCAAAAGAACCAAAAGGCAAAAAACACAAAAACTCGTGTATATGGAGAAGGATCCTAGATACCAAAATGCTGAAAGTCATGAACAACACTCTTAAGAAACAGAACAACCTTACTAAATGCGTGGATTTTTTGGTATTGGTTGTTTTGCATCCGATTTAGCGTTTTTCTACGTAAAGTACAGAAAAAAACACGTTTTCAGCAATTTTGTTTTGGATTCTCATATAGAGTGAGTTCCTTATTATTTATCGTTTTGATGCCTAACATGCTGAAAATACTCAAAAAAGAGATTTCTGGTAAGGTCGTTTAATTTCCTCATATAGGAGTTAATTCCTTTTAATTAATTTTTTTTAGTTAATTTTTTTTTATTATGATTTTTTTTTTTTTTACAAAATTTCCATGAATTTTGCAAGAATTTTGGCATCTCGGTACCTATGAAGATAAATAACATTTTTTTTTCTATATATAAAGAGTGTTATTTTTGGGTTTTAGCTTTTTGGTACTTAAGGAACTTAAAAACACTCATAATACACGATTTTCGTAATGTCCTTTTGTTATAAAAACATAGGGTTCTTTACATGTATTTAAGCGTTTTTATAGGTTACATGATACAAAACACTCAAAATACATGTTTTTTGTAATGTTATTCTGTTTCTCCATAAAGGGTGTTTTCCCTGCGTTTTAGGGATTTGGTATGTAAGGAGTTAAAAACACTTAACGGCAAGTTCTTCGTAAAACTTGGTTTTATTTCCATGTAATGTTATTGTTCTGCTTTTTACTGCTTTGTTGCATATCACGCTGAAAAACACTAAAAACACACTTTTCTGGTAATGTCATTTATTTTTCCCACATGAAGTTAGTTTCGCATGTAATTTTGCATTTTCGGAAATAAGAATGTGAAAAACACTCAAAATACACAATTTGGTAAGGTATTTCTGTTTATCGATTAAAAGTATTATTCATACATTTCATCATTTTGGTATGTAAGAAATTTCTCTATATACACGAGTTTTTGCGTTTATTGCTTTGTGGTTCTTTTAAAACTATAAGACACTCATTATACACGTTTCTCGTAATGTCCTTTTGTTTCCCAATATAGAGTGCTTTACATCCATTTTTGCATTTTTTTTGTAGGTAACAACCTCAAAAACACTCAAAATATATCTTTTTGGTAATGTTATTCTATTTCTTCATATAGGTTGGTTTGCATCCGCTTTAGCGTTTTTCTACGTAAAACACTGAAAAGACACGTTTTCAGTAATTTTGTTTTGGATTCACATATTGACTGACTTCCATATTATATATCGTTTTGGTGCCTAACATGCTGAAAAACACTGAAAAGACAAGTTTCTGGTAAAGTCGTTTAACTTTCCTATATATATGGCTTTGCATGCACTTTAGAGTTTAGTACATAATCCTAAAAATAAAAAGCTATAATTACCTTTTTTGGTAATGTTGTTTTTTCCACATAAATTCTCTGAATTTTAGCAGAATTTTGGCATCTCGGTACATATAAGGATGAATAAAAAAATAGATAAATAAAATTGCAATTTTTTTTTTATTATTTTTTTCTAAATAAAGAAAGTTATTTGTGGGTTTTAGCTTTTAGGTACTGAAGGAACTTAAAAAAACACTCATAATACACGTTCCTCGTAATGTCCTTTCGTATCCCAAACATAAGGTTCTTTGCATGTATTTAAGCGTTTTTATAGATAACATGATCAAAAACACTCAAAATACATGTATTTGGTAATATTATTCTGTTTCTCCATAAAATGTATATTGCATGCGTTTTAGCGTTTTGGTATGTAAGGAGCTCAAAAACACTTAAAGGCAAGTTCTAGGTAAAATTTGGTTTTATTCCCATGTAATGTGATTGCCCTTCCTTTTAGTGCTTTATTGCGTAACATAATCAAAAACACTGAAAAGACATGCAAGGCCTCGCGTAAGAGGAAATTCAAGACCTTACCATAATTCTTTCTTTTGAGTGTTTTTCAGCATGTTAGGCACCAAAACGATAAATAATAAGGAACTCACTCTATGTGGGAATCCAAAAGAAAATTACTGAAAACGTGTCTTCTCAGTCTTTTACGTAGAAAAACGATGAAACTGATGCAAACCAACTAATATCAAGAAGCAGAAATACATTACCAAAAATGTATATTATGAGTGTTTTTGAGCTTGTTACCTATAAAAAAACGCAAAAATTAATACAAAGCACTCTATATTGGGAAACAAAGGGACATTGCGAGAAAAAGTGTATAATGAATGTTTATATTTCAAAAAAAACACAAGACAAAAAACGCAAAAACTCGTGTATATGGAGAAGTTTCCTAGATACCAAAATGCTGAAACTCATGAATAACACTCTTAATTGAGAAACAGAACAACCTTACTAAATGCGTGTTAAAAACACTAAAAGGCAAGTTCTTGGTAAAAGTTGGTTTTATTCCCATGTATTGTGATTGCCCTGCTTTTTAGTGCTTTATTGGCTAACACGCTCAAAAACACTCAATGACACTTTTCTGGTAATATCATTTTTTCCCACATTTTGCATGGAATTTAGAGTTTTGTTAACTAAGTATATATAAAAAAAGCACTCAAAATACACGCATTTAGTAAAGTTGCTCTGTTTCTTAATTAAGAGTGTTATTCATGAGTTTCAGCATTTTGGTATCTTAGAAACATCTCCTCACAGACGAGTTTTTGCGTTTTTTGACTTGACATTCTATTTTTTTTATATTGGTTGGTTTCCATCCGTTTTAGCATTTTTCTACGTAAATCTTTTAAAAGATATGTTTTCAGTAATTTTGTTTTGGATTTCAATATTGAGTGACTTTCATATTATCTATCGTTTTGGTGCCTAACATGCGGAAAAACACTCAAAAGACAAGTTTCTTGTAAAGTCGTTAAATTTTCCCAAATACGTGACTTTGCATACATTTTATGGTTTGGTACATAACTCCGAAAAAAAAATCAAAAATTAACTTTTTCGATAATGTTCTTTTTTTCTACATAATTTCCCTGAATTTTGGCAGAATTTTGGCATCTTGGTACTTATGAACATCAACAACAAAAAAATAAAAATGCTATTTTTTTATTTTTTTTTCTCTCTATAAAGAGTGTTATTTGTAGGTTTTAACGTTTTGGTACTTAAGTAACTTAAAAACATTCATAATACACATTTCTCGTAATGTCCTTTCGTTTCCCAAATATAGGGATCTTTGCATGTATTTAAGCGTTTGTGTTGGTAACATGATAAAAAACACTCAAAAACACTTGTGTTTGGTAATGTTATTCTGCTTCTTCATAAAGGAGTGTTTTACATGCGTTTTAGCGATTTGGTATGTAAGGAGCTGAAAACACTTCAAGGCAAGTTCTTGGTAAAAGTTTATTTAATTCCAATGTAATATGATTGCCCTCCTTTTTAGTGCTTTATTGCCTAACACGTTCAAAAGCACTCAAAAGACACTTCTGGAAAAGTCATTTTTTTCCTACTTAAAGCTAGTTACGCATGCTATTTGGGGTTTTGCTAAGAATGTGAAAAAACACTCAAAATACACGCATTTGGTTATGTTGTTCTCTTTCTCAATTAAGATTATTATTCATAAGTCTCAGCATATTGGTATCTAGAAAACTTCTTTATATACACGAGTTTTTGCATTTTTTGCCTTGTGGTCCTTTTGAACCACAAGTTCTTTAGCCAGAAAATAATAAAACACTCATTATACACGTTTCTCGTAATGTCCTTTTCTTTCCCAATAGGGAGTGCTTTGCATCCATTTTCGCGTTTTTTGTAACAAGCTCAAAAACACTCAAAATATATCTTTTTGGTAATGTTATTCTATTTCTTTGTATTGCTTGGTTTGCATCCATTTTAGCGTTTTTCTACGTAAAACACCGAAAAGACACGTTTCCAGTAATTTCGTTTTCGATTCCCAAAGAATATTGCCAGAATTTTGGCATCTAAGTACCTATTAAGATGAATAACAAAAAAAAAAAAATTTATTTTATTATTTTTTTTTCTCTCTAGTGTTATTTGTGGGTTTTAGCTTTTTGGTACTTAAGGAACTTAAAAACACTCATAATACACGTTTCTATTAATTTCCATTCGTTTCCCAAACATAAGGTTCCTTGCATGTATTTAAGCGTTTTTATAACATGATCAAAAACGCTCAAAATACATGTTTTTAGTAATGTTACTCTGTTTCTCCATAAAGGGTGTTTTGCATGCATTTTAGCGTTTTGGTATGTGAGTAAAAAAAAAAAACACAAAGGCAAGTTTTTCGTAAAAGTAGGTTTTATTACCATGAAATGTGATTGTTCTGCTTTTTAGTGGTTTGTTGCATATCACATAAAGCTACTTTCCTCCCCATGTAATTTGGGATTTTCGTAACTAAGAATGTGAAAAACACTCAAAATACACACAATTAGTAAGGTAGTTCTGTTTCTCAATTAAATGTGTTATTCATACATTTCAGCATTTTTGTATGTGAGAAACTTCTCTATATACATGAGTTTTTGCGTTTTTTGCCTTGTGGTTCGTATGAAACTAAAAAACACTCATTACACACGTTTCTCGTAATATTCTTTTGTTTCCCAATATAGAGTGCTTTCCATCCATTTTCGCATTTTTTGTAGGTAACAAGCTGAAAATTACTCAAAATATATCTTTTTGGTAATGTTATTCTATTTTTTCATATTTGTTGGTTTGCATCCGTTTTAACGTTTTTCTTTGTAAACCACTGAAAAGACACGTTTTCAGAAATATTGTTGAAATTGCTGAAAAACACTCAAAAGACATTTCTGGTAAGGTCGTGTAATTTCCCCATATAAGTGGCTTTGCATGCACTTCTGGGTATGGTACATAATTCCGGAAAAAAAATCTGATTTTTTTTATAATGTTTTTTTACATAATTTCCCTGAATTTTTACTGAGTTTTGGCATCTTCATACCTATGTAGATGAATAACAAAAAAAAAATTCTATTTTTTTTTATTTATTTTTTCTCTCTTTGTGGGGTTTTAGTTTTTTGGTACTTGAGGAACTTAAAAACATTAATAATACACGATTTTTTAATGTCCTTTCGTTTCAGGGACATAGCGTTCTTTGCATGTATTTAAGCGTTTATATAGGTAACATGATTAAAAACACTCAAAATCCATGTTTTTGGTAATGTTATTCTGTTTCTCCATAAAGGGTGTTTTGCATGCGTTTTAGCGTTTTTGTATTTAAGGAGTTAAAAACACTTAAAGGCAAGTTCTTCGTAAAAGTTGGTTTTATTCCTATATAATGTGATTATTCTGCTTTTTAGTACTTTGTTGCACATCACGCTCAAAAACACTCAAAAGACACTTTTCTGATAATGTCATTTTTTCCCACATAAAGCTAGTTTCGCACGTAATTTGGGATTTTCGTAACTAAGAATGTGAAAAACACTCAAAATAGTTTTAGCATTTTGGTATGTAAGAAACTTCTCTAGAGACACGAGTTCTGTGTTTTTTGTCTTGTGGTTCCTGTGAAACTATAAAACAATCATTATACACGTTTTTCTAAATGTCCTTTTCCTTCCCAATATAGTGTGCTTTTACATCCATTTTTGCGTTTTTTATAGGTAAAAAGCTCAAAAACACTTTTTGGTAACATTATCCTATTTCTTCATATTCGTTGCTTTGCATCCGTTTTTTCGTTTTTTCTACGTAAAACTGAAAAGACACGTTTTCAGTAATTTTGTTTTGGATTCACATATTGACTGACTTCCATATTATTTATCGGTTTGGTGCCTAACATGCTGAAAAACACTGAAAAGACAGGCTTCTGGTAAAGTCATTTAATTTCCTCATATAGGTGGCTTTGCATGCTCTTTAGGGTTTGGTAAATAACAATCCGAAAAAAAAGCTATAATTAACTTTTTTGATAATGTTCTTTTATCCAAATCAATTTCTTGAATTTTGGCAGAATTTTGGCATCTCGGTACTTATGAAAATCAATGCAAAAAAATGCTATTTTTTTTAATTTTTTTTCTCTTTAAAAAGTGTTATTTGTGATTTTAACATTTTTGTAATTAAGGAACTTAAAAAGAGTCATAATAAACGTTTCTCGTAATGTCCTATCGTTTCCCAAAGATAAGGTACTTTGCATGTATTTTAGAGTTTTTTATAGATAACATGATCAAAAACACTTAAAAAGATGTTTTCTGTAATGTTTTTCTGCTTCTCCATAATGGAGTGTTTTCCATGCGTTTTAGCGTTTTGGTATGTAAGGAGCTCAAAAACACAGAATGGCAAGTTCTTGGTCAAAGTTGGTTTTATTCCCATGTAATGTGATTGCCCTGCTTTTTTGTGCTTTATTGCCTAACACGCTCAAAAACACTCAAAAGACACTTCTGGTAATATCATTTTTTTCCCACGTAACTCTATTTTCGCATGCTATTTGGGATTTTGTTAACTAAGAATGTAAAAAACGCTGAAAATACACGCTTTTGGTAAGGTTGTTCTCTTTTTCAATGAAGATTGTTATTCATGAGTTTCAGCATTTTGGTATCTAAGAAACTTCTTTATATACACGAGTTTTTTTGTGTTTTTTGCCTTTTGGTTCTTGTGAACCAAAAGTTCTTTTGCTCGAAAATAATAAGATACACGTTTCTCGTAATGTACTTTTGTTTCCCAATAGGGAGTGCTTTGCATCCATTTTCACCTTTTTTGTAGGTAACAAGCTTAAAAACACTCAAAATATATATTTTTGGTAGTTATTTTTTTTCATATTGGTTGGTTTTTATCCGTTTTAGCGTTTTTCTACGTAAAACACCGAAAAGATACGTTTTCAGTAATTTTGTTTTGAATATCCATATAGAGTGACTTCCATGTTATTTATCGTTTTGGTGCCTAACATGCTGAAAAACACTCATAAGGCAGTTTTCTAGCAAAGATTTTTTATTTCACCATATAGGTGGTTTTGCATGCATTTTAAGGTTTGCTACATAAAAGTCGAAAAAAAGCTAAAATTAATTTTTTTTATAATGTTCTTATTTCACAAAATTTCATGAATTTTGCCCGAATTTTGGCATCACGGTACCTGTGAAGATGAATAAGAAAGAAAGAAAAATATCGCATTTATTTATTTATTTTTTTTCAATAGAAAGTTATTTGTGGCTTTTAGCTTTTTGGTACTTAATGAATTTAAAATCTCTCATAATACACGTTTCTTGTAATGTCCTTTGGTTTCTTATAAATAGGGTTCTTAGCATGTATTTAAGCGTTTTATTGGTAACATGATCAAAAACACTCAAAATACATGTTTTTGGTAATGTTATTCTGTTTCTCCATCAAGTGTGTTTTGCATGCATTTTAGCGTTTTGTTATATAAGGAGCTAAAAAACAATTAAAGGCAAGTTCTTGGTAAACATTGGTTTTATTACCAAGTAATGTGATTGCCCTTCTTTTTAGTGCTTTAATGCCTATCAAGCTCAAAAACACTCAAAAGACATTTTTCTTGTAATGTCATTTTTTTCCTGGTGCAATTTGGGGTTTTGGTAACAAAGTATGTGAAAAGCACTCAAAATACACGCGTTTAGTAAGATTGTTCTGTTTCTCAATTAAGAGTGTTGTTCCAGAGTTTCAGCATTTTGGAAAATAAGAAACTTCTCTATATACACGAGTTTTTTATGTTTTTTGCCTTGTAGTTCTTGTGAAACTATAAAACACTCATTATACACGTTTCTTGTAATGTCCTTTTCCTTCCCAATATAGAGTGCTTTCCATCCATTTTCGCGTTTTTTCTAGGTAACAATTTCAAAAACACTACAAAAATACCTTTTTGGTAATGTTATTTTATTTCTTCATATTGGTTGGTTTGCATCCATTTTAGCGTTTTTCTACGTAAAACACCTAAAAAACACGTTTTTAGTAATTTTGTTTTGGATTTCCATATAGATTAACTTCCATGTTATTTATCGTGTTGGTTCCTAACATGCTGGAAAATACTCAAGACTGTTTTTTTGGCAAAGACGTTTAATTTCCCCATATAAGTGGCTCTGCATGCACTTTAGGGGTTTAGTACATAACAGTCCGAAAAAAAAGCTAAATTTTACTTTTTTTGATAATGCACTTATTTCACATAATTTCCTAAATTTTGCTTGAATTTTGGCATCTCGGTACCTGTGAAGATTAATAAGAAAGAAAAAAAATATTGTATTTTATTTATTTATTTATTGTTTCTTAATAAAGAGTGTTATTTGTGGCTTTTAGCTTTTTGGTAATTGATAAACTTAAAAACACTGATAATACACGTTTCTCGTAATCTCTTTTCGTTTTCCAAAAATAGAGTTCTTTGCATGTATTTATGCGTTTTTATTAATAACATGATGAAAAACACTCAAAATACATGTTTTTGGTAATGTTATTCTGTTTCAACATAAGGAGTGTTTTGCATGCGTTTTAGTGTTTTAACATATAAGGAGCTCAAAAACACTTAAAGGCAAGTTCTTGGTAAAAAAAATTCGTTTTCCTCCAATGTAATGTGATTGCCCTCCTTTTTAGTGCTTTATTGTCTATCACGCTGAAAAATACTCAAAAGACATTTTTCTGATAGTCATTTTTTTCCCACAAATATATTTTTGCATGCAATTTGGGGTGTTTGGTAACTAACAATGTGAAAAGCACTGAAAATACACGCATTTATTTATGTTGTTCTGTTTCACAATTATGAGTGTTATACTCGTATATGAGTTTTAGCATTTTTTTTATCTAGGAAACCTCTCCATATACACGAGATTTTGCGTTTTTTGCCTTGTTGTTTTCTTGAACTATAAAACTCTCATTATACAATTTTCTTGCAATGTCCTTTTCTTTCCCAATATAGAGTGCTTTGCATCAAATTTCGCGTTTTTTTTGTAGGTAACAAGCTCAAAAACACTCAAAATATACCTTTTTAGTAACGTTTTTCTATTTCTTGATATTGGTTACTTTGCATCCGTTTTAGCGTTTTTCTACGTAAAACAATGAGAAGACACGTTTTAAGTAACTTTGTTTTGGATTCCCATCTAGAGTAAGTTCCTTATTATTTATCGTTTTGGTGCCTAACATGCTAAAAAACACTCAAAACACAGATTTCTGGTAAGGTCGTTTAATTTCCTTATATATGAGGATTTCCATGCACTTTAGGGTTTGCTACATAAGTCCGAAAAAAAGCTAAAATTAACTTTTTTGATAATATTCTTTTATCATAAGATTACCCTGAATTTTCCCAGAATTTTGGCATCTCGGTACCTATGAATATGAATAACAAAAAAAAAATTCATATTTTTTTAATTTTATTTTTTATTCTCTAAATAAAGAGTGTTATTTGTGGGTTTTAGCTTTTTGGTACTCAAGGAACTTAAAAAAACACTCATAATACACGTTTCTCGTAATGTCCTTTTGTTTCCCAAACATAATGTTCTTTGCATGTATTTAAGCGTTTTTATAGATAACATGATCAAAAACACTCAAAATACATGTTTTTGGTATTATTATTCTGTTTCTCCATAAAGTTTGTTTTGCATGCGTTTTAGCGGTTTGGTATATAAAGAGCTCAAAAACACTTTAAGGAATCTTTTTTTTTTTTTGTATAAATTGGTTTTATTGCAATGTAATATGATTGCCCTGCTTTTTAGTGCTTTATTGCCTATCACGCTCAAAAACACTTAAAAGACACTTTTCTGATAATGTCATTTTTTCCTCACATAAAGGTGGTTTCGCATGCAATTTCGTGTTTTGATAACTAAGAATGTGAAAAGCACTCAACATACACGTATTTAGTAAGGTTGTTCTCTTCCTCAATTAAGAGTGTTATTCATGAGTTTCAGCATTTTGGTATCTAGGAACCTTCTCCATATACACTAGTTTTTGTGTTTTTTGCCTTTGGTTCTTTTGAACTATAAAAAACTCATTATACACTTTTCTTGCAAAGTACTTTTGTTTTCTAATATAAAGTGCTTTACATCAATTTTCGCGTTTTTTGTAGGTAACAAGCTCAAAAACACTCAAAATATACCTTTTTGGTAATGTTTTTCTATTTCTTGATATTGGTTGGTTTGCATCCGTTTTAGCGTTTTTCTACGTAAAGTACAGAAAGAACACGTTTTCAGCAATCTTTTTTTGGATTCTCATATAGAGTGAGTTCCTTATTATTTATCGTTTTGGTGCCTAACATGCTGAAAAACACTCAAAAAAGAGATTTCTGGTAAGGTCGTTTAATTTCCTCATATGGGAGTCTTTGGATTCACTTTAGGATTTGGTACATAACATTCCGAAAAAAAAGCTAAAATTAACTTTTTTGATAATTTTCTTTTATCATATAATAGCCCTGAATTTTCCCAGAATTTTGGCATCTCGGAACATTTGAAGATGAATAAAATTTTTTTTTTTTTTATTTTCTTACTTTTTTTTCTAAAAAAAGAGTGTTATTTGTGGGTTTTAGCTTTTTGGTACTTAAGGAACTTAAAAAACACTTATAATACACATTTCTCGTAATGTCCTTTCGTTTCGCAAACATAAGTCTCTTTGAATGTATTTAAGCGTTTTTATAGATAACATGATCAAAAACACTCAAAATATATATTTTTGGTAATTTTGATCTGTTTCTCCATAAAAGGTGTTTTGCATGCGTTTTAGCGTTTTGGAATGTAATGAGCTCAAAATACTTAAAGGCAAGTCCATCGTAAAAGTTGTTTTTATTCCCATGTAATGTGATTGCCATGCTTTTTAGTGCTTTGTTGCCTAACACGCTCAAAAACACTCAAAAGACAGTTTTATGGTAATATCATATTTTTTCCCACACAAAGCTAGTTTTGCATGGAATTTGGGGATTTGGTAACTAAGAATGTGAAAAAACTCAAAAAACAGGCGTTTAGTAAGATTTTTTCTATTTCTTAATTAAAAGTGTTATTCATGAGTTTCAGGATTTTGGTATGTAAGAAACTTTTCTAATACACACATATGGTAAGTTATTTCTGTTTTAAAATTAAAAGTGTTATTCATAAGTTTTAGCTTTCTGGTATGTAAGAAACTTCTTTATGTACACGAGTTTTTGAGTTTTTTACCTTGTGTTTCTTGTCAAACTATAAAACACTCATACACGTTTCTCGTAATTTTCTTTTCTTTGTCAATATAAAGTGCTTTCAATCCATTGTTGCATTTATTGTAGGTAACAAATTCAAAAACACATTAAAATATATCTTTTTAGTAATGTTATTCTATTTTTTCATATTGGTTCGTTTACATCCGTTTTAGCGTTTTTCTACGTATATCACTGAAAAGACACGTTTTCAGTAATATTATTGAAATTGCTAAAAAAAAAACACTCAAAAGACAGGTTTTTGGTAAAAACGTGTAATTTTCCCATATAGGTGGATTTCCATGCACTTCAGGGTTTGTACATAACTCCCGAAAAAAGCTAATTTTTTTTTATAATGATTTTTTTTTACAAAATTTCCATGAAATTTGCCAGAATTTTGGCATCTCGGTACCTATAAAGATAAATAACAAAAAAAAAACTTTCTCTCTGTAAAGAGTGTTATTTGTGGGTTTTAGATTTTTGGTACATAAGGAACTTAAAAACACTCATAATACACGATTTTCGTAATGTCCTTTTGTTATACAAACATAGGGTTCTTTACATGTATTTAAGCGTTTTTATTGGTTACATGATCAAAAACACTCAAAATACATGTTTTTCGTAATGTTATTCTGTTTCTCCATAAAGGGTGTTTTGCATGCGTTTTAGCGATTTGGTATGTAAGGAGTTAAAAAACACTTAAAGGCAAGTTCTTTGTAAAAGCTGTTTTTATTCGAATGTAATGTGATTGTTCTGCTTTTTAGTGCTTTGTTGCATATAGAGCTGAAAAACACTAAAAAGACACTTTTTTGGTAATGTCATTTTTTTTTTCCCACATGGAGGTAGTTTCGCATGTAATTTGGGATTTTCGTAACTAAGAATGTGAACACTCAAAATACACAATTTGGTAAAGTAGTTCTGTTTCTCAATTAAGAGTGTTATTCATGCATTTCAGGATTTTGGTATGTAAGAATCTTCTCTATACACACGAGTTTTTGCGTTTTTTGCCTTGTGATTCTTGCGAAACTATAAAACACACATTATACACGTTTTTCGTAATGTTGTTTTGTTTTCCAATATAGAGTGCTTTCCATCCATTTTCGCATTTTTTGTAGGTAACAAGCTGAAAAACACTCAAAATATACCTTTTTGGTAATTATTGTTTTATTTTTTTCATATTGGTTGGTTTGCATCCGTTTTAGCGTTTTTCTACGTAAAACACCGAAAAGATACGTTTTCAGTAATTTTGTTTTGGATTCCCATATAGAGTGACTTCCATGTTATTTATCGTTTTAGTGCCTAACATGCTGAAAAACACTCATAAGACAGTTTTTCTGGCAAAGATGTTTGATTTCACCATATAAGTGGTTTTGCATGCATTTTAATGTTTGCTACATAAAAGTCGAAAAATAAGTTAAAATTAATTTTTTTGATAATGTTCTTATTTCACAAAATTTCATAAATTTTGCCCGAATTTTGGCATCTCGGTACCTGTGAATATGAATAAGAAAGAAAGAAAAATATCGTATTTATTGATTTATTTATTTTTTCTCAATAGAAAGTTATTTGTGGATTTTAGCTTTTTGGTACTTAATGAATTTAAAAACTCTCATAATACACGTTTCTTGTAATGTAATTTCGTTTCTTATAAATAGGGTTCTTAGCATGTATTTAAGCGTTTTATTGGTAACATGATCAGAAATACTAAAAATACATGTTTTTGGTAATGTTATTCTGTTTCTCCATCAAGTGTGTTTTGCATGCATTTTAGCGTTTTGGTATATAAGGAGCTAAAAAACACTTAAAGGCAAGTTCTTGGTAAACATTGGTTATATTCCCATGTAATGTGGTTACATTAGCTTTTTGGTAATTAATAAACTTGAAAACACTTATAATACACGTTTCTCGTAATCTCTTTTCGTTTCCCAAAAATAGAGTTCTTTGCATGTATTTATGCGTTTTTATTAATAACATGATCAAAAACACTCAAAATACATGTTTTTGGTAATGTTATTCTGTTTCAACATAAAGAGTGTTTTTTTTTGGGTTATTTTCCCATGTAATGTGATTGCCCTTCTTTTTTGTGCTTTAATGCTTATCACGCTCAAAAACACTCAAAAGACATTTTTCTTGTAATGTCATTTTTTTCCCACATAAAGGTGGTGCAATTTGGGGTTTTGGTAACAAAGTACGTGAAAAGCACTCAAAATACACGCATTTAGTAAGATTGTTCTGTTTCTCAATTAAGAGTGTTGTTCCAGAGATTCAGCATTTTGGAAAATAAGAAACTTCTCTATATACACGAGTTTTTGCGTTTTTTGCCTTGTAGTTCTTGTGAAACTATAAAACACTCATTATACACGTTTCTTGTAATGTCCTCTTGCTTCCCAATATAGAGTGTTTTCCATCCATTTTCGCGTCTTTTCTAGGTAACAATTTCAAAAACACTCAAAATATTCCTTTTTGGTAATGTTATTTTATTTCTTCATATTGGTTGGTTTGCATCCATTTTAGCGTTTTTCTACGTAAAACACCTAAAAACACGTTTTTAGTAATTTTGTTTTGGATTCCCATATAGATTAACTTCCATGTTATTTATCGTGTTGGTTCCTAACATGCTGAAAAACACTCAAGACCGTTTTTTGGCAAAGACGTTTAATTTCCCCATATAGGTGGTTCTGCATGCACTTTAGGGGTTTAGTACATAACAGTCCGAAAAAAAAGCTAAATTTAACTTTTTTTGATAATGCACTTATTTCACATAATTTCCTGAATTTTACTTGAATTTTGGCATCTCGGTACCTGTGAAGATTAATAGGAAAGAAAAAAAAATACTGTGTTTTTTTTTATTTATTTATTGTTTCTCAATAAAGAGTGTTATTTGTGGCTTTTAGCTTTTTGGTAATTAATAAACTTGTAAACACTTATAATACACGTTTCTCGTAATCTCTTTTCGTTTCCCAAAAATTGAGTTCTTTGCATGTATTTATGCGTTTTTATTAATAACATGATCAAAAACACTCAAAATACATGTTTTTTGTAATGTTATTCTGTTTCAACATAAAGAGTGTTTTGCATGCGTTTTAGAGTTTTAATATATAAGGAGCTCAAAAACAATTAAAGGCAAGTTCTTGGTAAAAAATTCGTTTTCCTCCAATGTAATGTGATTGCCCTCCTTTTTAGTGCTTTATTGCCTATCACGCTCAAAAACACTCAAAAGACATTTTTCTGATAGTCATTTTTTTCCCACAAATATATTTTCCCATGCAATTTGGGGTGTTTGGAAACTAAGAATGTGAAAAGCACTCAAAATACACGTATTTATTAAGGTTGTTCTGTTTCACAATTAGGAGTGTTATACATGAGTTTTAGCATTTTTTTTTATCTAGGAAACCTCTCCATATACACGTGATTTTGCGTTTTTTGCCTTGTGGTTTTCTTGAACTATAAAACACTCATTATACAATTTTCTTGCAATGTCCTTTTCTTTCTCAATATAGAGTGCTTTCCATCAAATTTCGCGTTTTTTGTAGGTAAGAAGCTCAAAAACAGTCAAAATATACCTTTTTAGTAACGTTTTTCTGTTTTTTGATATTGGTTAGTTTGCATCCGTTTTAGCGTTTTTCTACGTAAAACAATGAGAAGACACGTTTTACGTAACTTTGTTTTGGATTCCCATCTAGAGTGAGTTCTTTATTATTTATCGTTTTGGTGCCTAACATGCTAAAAAACACTCAAAACACAGATTTCTGGTAAGGTCGTCCTTATATAGGAGGATTTGCATGCACTTTAGGGTTTGCTACATAAGTCCGAAAGAAAACTGAAATTAACTTTTTTGATAATATTCTTTTATCATATGATTGCCCTGAATTTTCCCAGAATTTTGGCATCTCGGTTCCTATGAATATGAATAACAAAAAAAAATAATCATATTTTTTTATTTATTTTATTTTTTATTCTCTAAATAAAGAGTGTTATTTGTGGGTTTTAGCTTTTTGGTACTCAAGGAACTGAAAAAACACTCATAATACACGTTTCTCGTAATGTCCTTTTGTTTCCCAAACATAATGTTCTTTGCATGTATTTAAGCGTTTTTATAGATAACATGATCAAAAACACTCAAAATACATGTTTTTGGTATTATTATTCTGTTTCTCTATAAAGTTTGTTTTGCATGCGTTTTGCGGTTTGGTATATAAAGAGCTCAAAAACACTTAAAGGCAAGTTTTTTGGTATAAATTGGTGTTATTGCAATGTAATATGATTGCCCTGCTTTTTAGTGCTTTATTGCCTATCACGCTCAAAAACACTTAAAAGACACTTTTCTGATAATGTCATTTTTTCCTCACATAAAGGTGGTTTCGCATGCAATTTGGTGTTTTGATAACTAAGAATGTAAAAAGCACTCAACATACACGTATTTAGTAAGGTTGTTCTCTTCCTCAATTAAGAGTGTTATTCATGAGTTTCAGCATTTTGGTATCTAGGAACCTTCTCCATATACACTAGTTTTTGTGTTTTTTGCCTTTTGGTTCTTTTGAACTATAAAGAAACTCATTATACACTTTTCTTGCTTATTACTTTTGTTTTCTAATATAGAGTGCTTTACATCAATTTTCGCGTTTTTTTTGTGGGTAAAAAACTCAAAAACACTCAAAATATACACTTTTGGTAATGTTTTTCTATTTCTTGATAGTGGTTTGTTTGCATCCGTTTTAGCGTTTTTCTACGTTAAGTACAGAAAGAACACGTTTTCAGCAATCTTTTTTTGGATTCTCATATAGAGTGAGTTCCTTATTATTTATCGTTTTGGTGCCTAACATGCTGAAAAACACTCAAAAAAGAGATTTCTGGTAAGGTCGTTTAATTTCCTCATATAGGAGTCTTTGGATGCACTTTAGGATTTGGTACATAACAGTCCGAAAAAAAAGCTAAAATTAACTTTTTTGATAAATTTCTTTTATCATATAATAGCCCTGATTTTTCCAGAATTTTTGCATCTCGGAACATTTGAAGATGAATAAAAAAAGAAAATCCTATTTTTTTATTTTCTTACTTTTTTTTTCTAAATAAAGAGTGTTATTTGTGGGTTTTAGGTTTTTTGTACTTAAGGAACTTAAAAAACACTTATAATACACATTTCTCGTAATGTCCTTTCGTTTCGCAAATATAAGGTTCTTTGCATGTATTTAAGCGTTTTTATAGATAACATGATCAAAAACACTCAAAATATATGTTTTTGGTAATTTTAATCTGTTTCTCCATAAAAGGTGTTTTGCATGCGTTTTAGCGTTTTGGTATGTAATGAGCTCAAAACACTTAAAGGCAACTGCATCGTAAAAGATGTTTTATTCGGATGTAATGTGATTGCCATGCTTTTTAGTGCTTTGTTGCCTAACACGCTCAAAAACACTCAAAAGACACTTTTATGGTAATATCATATTTTTTCCCACATAAAGCTAGTTTTGCATGGAATTTGGGGATTTGGTAACTAAGAATGTGAAAAATAAACTCAAAACACGGGCATTTAGTAAGGTTTTTTCTATTTCTTAATTAAAAGTGTTATTCATGAGTTTCAGCATTTTGGTATGTAAGAAACTTTTCTAATACACACATTTGGTAAGATATTTCTGTTTTAAAATTAAAAGTGTTATTCATGAGTTTTAGCTTTTTGGTATGTAAGAAACTTCTTAATGTACACGAGTTTTTGAGTTTTTTTACCTTGTGTTTCTTGTCAAACTATAAAACACTCATACACGTTTCTCGTAATTTTGTTTTCTTTGTTAATATAAAGTGCTTTCAATCCATTTTTGCATTTATTATAGGTAACAAGCTCAAAAACACATTAAAATATATCTTTTTGGTAAAGTTATTCTATTTCTTCATATTGGTTCGTTTACATCTGTTTTAGCGTTTTTCTACGTATATCACTGAAAAGACACGTTTTCAGTAATATTGTTGAAATTGCTAAAAAAAAAAAAACACCCAAAAGACAGGTTTCTGGTAAAAACGTGTAATTTTCCCATATAGGTGGATTTCCATGCACTTCATGGTTTGTACATAACTCCGGAAAAAAGCTAGTTTTTTTTTTATAATGATTTTTTTTTTACAAAATTTCCATGAATTTTGCCAGAATTTTGGCATCTCGGTACCTATAAATATAAATAACAAAAAAAAAAAAAACTGTTTCTCTCTATAAAGAGTTTTATTTGTGGGTTTTAGTTTTTTGGTACATAAGGAACTTAAAAACACTCATAATACACGATTTTCGTAATGTCCTTTTTGTTATACAAACATAGGGTTCTTTACATGTATTTAAGCGTTTTTATAGGTTACATGATCAAAAACACTCAAAATACATGTTTTTCGTAATGTTATTCTGTTTCTCCATAAAGGGTGTTTTGCATGCGTTTTAGCGATTTGGTATGTAAGGAGTTAAAAAACACTTAAAGGCAAGTTCTTCGTAAAAGCTGGTTTTATTCGCATGTAATGTGATTGTTCTGCTTTTTAGTGCTTTGTTGGATATAGAGCTGAAAAACACTAAAAAGACATTTTTTTGGTAATGTCATTTTTTTTTCCCACATGAAGGTAGTTTCGCATGTAATTTGGGATTTTCGTAACTAAGAATGTGAACACTCAAAATACACAATTTGGTAAGGTAGTTCTGTTTCTCAATTAAGAGTGTTATTCATGCATTTCAGCATTTTGGTATGTAAGAATCTTCTCTATACACACGAGTTTTTGCGTTTTTTGCCTTGTGATTCTTGTGAAACTTTAAAACACACATTATACACGTTTCTCGTAATGTTCTTTTGTTTTCCAATATAGAGTGCTTTCCATCCATTTTCGCATTTTTTTTAGGTAATAAGCTGAAAAACACTCAAAATATATCTTTTTGGTAGTGTTATTCTATTCCTTCATATTGCTTGGTTTGCATCTGTTTTAGCGTTTTTCTTCGTAAATCACTGAAAAGACACGTTTTAAGTAATATTGTTGAAATTGCTGGAAAACACTCAAAAGACAGATTTCTGGTCGTCGTGTAATTTCCTTATATAGGTGGCTTTGCATGTATTTCTGGGTTTGGTACATAATTCTGGAAAAAAGCTAAAAAAAATTTTTCTAATGTTTTTTTTACATAATTTCCCTGAATTTTGCCTGAATTTTGCATCTTCATACCTATGTAGATGAATAACAAAAAAAAAAAATTTTATTTTTTATTTTTTCTCTATTTGTGGGTTTTAGTTCTTTTGTACTTGAGGAACTTAAAAACAATCATAATACACGATTTACGTAATGTCTTTTCGTTTCACAGACATAGAGTTCTTTGCATGTATTTAAGCGTTTTTATAGGTAACATGATCAAAAACACTCAAAATACATATTTTTTGGTAATATTATTCTGTTTCTCCATAAAGGGTGTTTTGCATGCGTTTTAGCGTTTTGGTATGTAAGGAGTTAAAAACACTTAAAAGCAAGTTCTTCGTAAAAGTTGGTTTTATTCCCATATAATGTGATTATTGTGCTTTTTAGTGCTTTGTTGCATATCCCGCTCAAAAACACTCAAAAGACACTTTTCTGATAATATCATTTTTTTCCCACATAAAGCTAGTCTCGCACGTAATTTGGGATTTTCGTAACTAAGAATGTGAAAAACACTCAAAATACACACATAGGTAGTTCTGTTTCTCAATTAAAAGTGTCATTCATGAATTTTACCATTTTGGTATGTAAGAAACTTCTCTAGAGACACGAGTTTTTGCGTTTTTTGTCTTGTGGTTCTTGTGAAACTATAAAACAATCATTATACACATTTCTCTAAATGTCCTTTTCCTTCCCAATATAGAGTGCTTTTACATCCATTTTCGCGTTTTTTGTAGGTAAAAAGCTCAAAAACACTTTTTGGTAATGTTATTCTATTTCTTTATATTCGTTGCTTTGCATCCGTTTTAGCGTTTTTCTACGTAAAACACTGAAAAGACACATTTTCAGTAATTTTCTTTTGGATTCACATATTGACTGACATATGCTATTTTCTAATAGCATATGCTATTTTTTTATTTATTTTTTTATTTTTTTGTTTTTAAAGAGTGTTATTTGTGGGTTTTAACATTTTGGTACTTAAGGAACTTAAAAACAGTCATAATACACGTTTCTCGTAATGTCCTTTTGTTTCCCAAAGATAGGGTTCTTTCCATGTATTTAAGTGTTTTTATATGTAACATGATCAAAAACACTTAAAAAACATGTTTTTTGTAATGTTTTTCTGCTTCTCCATAAAGGAGTGGTTTCCATGCATTTTAGCGTTTTGGTATGTAAGGTGCTCAAAAAATTGTTTTATTTCCTGGTAATGTGATTGCTCTGCTTTTTAGTGCTTTATTGTCTAACACGGTCGAAAACACTCAAAATGGTAATGTCATTTTTTTCCCACATAAAGCTAGTTTCGCATGCTATTTGGGATTTTGCTAAGAATGTGAACAACACTGAAAATACACGCTTTTAGTAAGGTTATGTTTTTCAATTAAGATTGTTATTAATGAGTTTCAGCATTTTGGTATCTAAGAAACTTCTTTATGTACACGAGTTTTTGCGTTTTTTGCCTTGTGGTTCTTGTGAACGACAAGTTCTTTTGCTCGAAAATAATAAGACACTCATTATACACGTTTCTCGTAATGTCCTTTTGTTTCCCAATAGGGAGTGCTTTGCATCCATTTTTACCTTTTTTGTAGGTAACAAGCTCAAAAACACTCAAAATATACCTTTTTGGTAATGTTATTCTTTTATTTTTTTCATATTGGTTGGTTTGCATCCGTTTTAGCGTTTTTCTACGTAAAACACCGAAAAAATTCGTTTTCAGTAATTTTGTTTTGGATTCCCATATAGAGTGACTTCCATGTTATTTATCGTTTTAGTGCCTAACATGCTGAAAAACACTCATAAGACAGTTTTCTGGCAAAGATGTTTGATTTCACCATAAAGGTGGTTTTGCATGCACTTTAGAGTTTGCTACATAACTGTCGAAAAATAAAATAACAACTAAAATTAACTTTTTTGATAATGTTCTTATTTCCCAAAATTTCATGAATTTTGCCCGAATTTTGGCATCTCAGTACCTGTGAAGATGTATAAGAAAGAAAAAAAAAATATCGTATTTTTTTATTTATTTTATTTATTTTTTTTTCTTAATAGAAAGTTATTTGTAGGTTTTAGCTTTTTGGTACTTAAGGAATTTAAAAACTCTCATAATACACGTTTCTTGTAATGTTCTTTCGTTTCTTATAAATAGGGTTCTTAGCATGTATTTAAGCGTTTTATTGGTAACATGATCAAAAACACTCAAAATACATGTTTTTGGTAATGTTATTCTGTTTCTCCATGAAGTGTGTTTTGGATGGATTTTAGCGTTTTGTTATATAAGGAGCTCAAAAACACTTAAAGGCAAGTTCTTGGTAAACATAGGTTTTATTCCCATGTAATGTAATTGCCCTTCTTTTTAGTGCTTTACTGCCTATCACGCTCAAAAACACTCAATAGACACTTTTTTGAAAATGTCATTTTTTTTTTTTTTACCACATAAAGCTGGTTTCGCAATCAATTTGGGTTTTGGGTTACAAAGAATGTGAAAAGCACTCAAAATACACGCATTTAGTAGGGTTCTTCTGTTTCTCAATTAAGAGTGTAGTTCACGAGTTTCAGCATTTTGGTATCTAGGAAAATCTTCCATATACACGAGTTTTTGCGTTTTTTGCCTTGTTGTTCTTTTGAACTATAAAACACTCATTATACACTTTTCTCGCAATGTCCCTTTCTTTCCCAATATAGAGTGCTTTGCATCAATTTTCGCGCTTTATTTAGGGTAAGCTCAAAAACACTCAAAATGTACCTTTTTTGTAATGTTTTTCTATTTCTTGATATTGGTTGGTTTGCATCCGTTTTAGCGTTTTTCTACGTAAAATACTGAGAAGACACGTTTTAAGTAGTTTTGTTTTGGATTCCCATATTGAGTGAGTTCATTATTATTTATCGTTTTGGTGCCTAACATGCTGAAAAACACTCAAAAGACAAAGTAAAGTCATTCAATTTCCTCATATAGGAGGCTTTGCATGCTCTTTAGGGTTTGGTACTTAACAGTCCGAAAAAAAAAGCTAAAATTAACTTTTTTTGGTAATATTCTTTTATCATTAATTGCCCTGAATTTTCCCAGAATTTTGTCATCTCGTTACTTATGAAGATAAATGACAAAAAAAAAAAATTAAATTTTTCATTTTTTTATTTTTTATTTTTTTTCTAAATAAAGAGTGTTATTTGTGGGTTTTAGCTTTTTGGTATTTGAGGAACTTAAAAACACTCATAATACACGTTTCTCGTAATGTCCTTTCATTTCCCAAACATAAGGTTTTTTTATGTATTTAAGCGTTTTTATAGATAACATGATCAAAAACACTCAAAATACATGTTTTTGGTAATGTTATTCTGTTTCTCCATAAAGTGTGTTTTGCAGGCGTTTTACCGTTTTGGTATATAAGGAGCTCAAAAACACTTAAAGGCAAGTTTTTGGTAAAAATTGGTTTTATTTGAACTTAATGTAATTCCTCTGCTTTTTAGTGCTTTATATCCTATCACGCTCAAAAACACTCAAAATCATTTTTTTGGTAATATAATTTTTTCCCACAAAAATCTCGTTTCGCATGCAATTTGGGGTTTTGGTAACTAAAAATGTGAAAAGCTCTCAAAATACACGCATTCACTAAGGTTGTTCTGTTTCTCAATTAAGAGTGTTATTCATGAGTTGCAGCATTTTGGTATATAAGAAACTTAATCATATATACGAGTTTTTGCGTTTTTTGCCTTGTGGTTCTTATGAAACCATAAAACACTCATTATACACGTTTCTGGTAATGTCCTTTTGTTTCCTAATATAGAGTGCTTTGCATCCATTTTCGCGTTTCTTGTGGTTAACAGGCTCAAAAACATTCAAAATATACCTTTTTGGTAACGTTATTATATTTCTTCATATTGGTTGGTTTGCATCCGTTTTAGCGTTTTTCTGCGTAAAACACGGAAAAGACACGTTTTCAGGATTTTTTTTTTGCATTCACATATTGAGTGACTTCCATATTATTTATCCTTTTGATGCCTAACATGCTAAAAAAGAAAACACTCAAAAGAGAGGTTTATGGTAAAGTCGTGTAAAATCCTCATATAGGTGGCTTTGGATGCACTATAGGGTTTGGTACATGACAGTCCGAAAAAAAAAGATAAAATTAACTTTTTTGATAATGTTAATTTTTCCACATAATTTCCCTGAATTTTGCCAGACTTTCGGCATCTCAGTACCTATGAATATGAATAACAAAAAAAAAAAAATTGCTATTTTTTTTTTTTTTTTTTTCTCTATAAAGTGTTATTTGTGGTTTTAAGCTTTTTGGTACTTAAGAAACTTAAAAACACTCATGATACACGTTTATCGTAATGTTTTTTTTTTTTTCGTTTATAGGTAACATGATCAAAAACACCCAAAATACGTGTTTTTGGTAATGTCTTCTGTTTCTCCATAAAGGGTGTTTTGCATGCGTTTTAGAGTTTTTGTATCTAAAAAGCTCAAAAAATCTTAAAGGGAAATTCTTGGTAAAAATTGGTTTTATCCCTATGTAATATGATTGCCATGCTTTTTAGTGCTTTATTTCCTAACACGCTCAAAAACACTTAAAAAAAAAACTTTTTTATGTTAAAGTCATTTTTTTCCCACATTTTTATCCCACAATATTTCGCATGCAATTTGGGGTTTTGGTAACTAAGAATGTGAAAAACCCAAAATACACTCATTTGATAAGCTTTTTCTTTTTCTTTATTCTTCTTAACATCTTGTTGTATTCCAATGTAATGTGATTGTTCTGCTTTTTAGTGCTTTGTTGCATATAACGCTTTAAAAACACTCAAAAGACACTTTTTCTGGTAATATAATTTATTTCTCACATAAACCTAGTTTCGAATGTAATTTGGGATTTTTGTAACTAAGAATGTGAAAAACACTCAAAATACACACATTTTGTAAGGTAATTCTGTTTCTCAATTAAAAGTGTTATTCATGAGTTTCATCATTTTGGTATCTAAGAAACATCTCTAGATACACGAGTTTTTTCCTTTTTTGCATTTTGGTTCTTGTGGAACAATAAAACACTCATTATACACGTTTCTCAGAATGTCCTTTTGTTTTGCAATACTTTGCATCCATTTTTGCATTTTTTTTAGGTAACAAGCTGAAAAACATTCAAAATATATACATTTTTAGCAAAGTTATTCTATTTCTTCAAATTGGTTGCTTTGCATCATTTTTAGCGTTTTTCTACGTAAAACACTGAAAAGACACATTTACAGTAATTTTGTTTTGGATTCCCATATTGAGTGACTTCCATGTTTTTATCGTTTTGGTGCCTAACATACTGAGAAACATTCAAAAGTAAGGTTCCTCGTAAAGTCGTTTAATTTCCTCAAATAGGTGGCTTTGCATTCACTTTAGAGTTTGGTACATAACATTCCGAAAAAAAAGCTAAAATTAACTTTTTTGATAATATTCTTTTATCACATAATTGCCCAGAATTTTTTCCAGAATTTTGGGATATAGGTACCTATAAAGATGAATAACAAAAAAAAAATTGCCGTTATTTTTTATATTTATTTATTTTTTCTTTATAAAGAGTGTTATTTGTGGGTTTTAGTTTTTTGGATCTTAAAGGAAATTAAAAACACTCATAATACACGTTTCTCGTAATGTTCTTTCGTTTCCCAAACATAGAGTTCTTTGCATGTATTTTCGCGTTTTTATAGGTAGCATGATCAAAAACACTCAAAATACATGTTTTTGGTAATGTTATTCTAATTCTCCTTAAAGAGTGTTTTGCATTCGTTTTAACGTTTTAGTATGTAAGGAGCTCAAAAAATTAAAGGCAAGTTCTTGGTAAAATTGGTTTCATTCCCATGTAATGTTATTGCCCTGCTTTTTAATGTTTTATTGCTTAACACACTCAGAAACACACAAAGTCACTTTTCTGGTAATGTCATTTCTTACAAACATAAAGCTAGTTTTGCATGCAATTTAGGATTTTAGTAAATAATAATGTGAAAACACTCAAAATACACGCATTTCGTAAGGTTGTTATGTTTCTTATTTAAGAGTGTTATTCATGAGTACCAGCGTTTTCGTAACTAAGAAACTTCTCCATTTACACGAGTTTTTGCGTTTTTTTTCCTTGTGGTTCTTGTGAAACTATAAAACACTCATTATTCACGTTTCTCGTAATGTCCTTTTGTTTCCCAATATAGAGTGCTTTGCATTTTTTTCACGTTTTTTGTTGGTAAGAAGATTAAAAACACTCAAAATATACCTTTTTTGGTAATATTCTATTTCTTCATATTTGTTGGTTTCCATCCGTTTTAGCGTTTTCCTACCTAAAACACAGAAAAGACACGTTTTCAGTATTTTCTTTTGGATTCTCATATAGAGTGACTTCCATATTATTTATCGTTTTGATGCCTAACAAGCTGAAAATCACTCAAAAGACAGGTTTCTGGTAACCTCGTTTAATTTCTTCATATACTCGTAGGTGGCTTTGCATGCACTTTAGTTTTTGGTAAAAAAAAAGTCCGAAAAAAATGCTAAAATTAACTTTTATCACATAGTTGCCCTGAATTTTGGCAGAATTTTAGCATCTCGGTACCTATGAAGATAAATAAAAAAAAGTTAAAAAATTCCTATTTTTCTATTTATTTATTTATTTTATTTTTTTCTAAATAAAGTGTTACTTGTGTGTTTTATCTTTTTGGTTCTTAAGGAACTTAAAAACACTCATAGTGCATGTTTCTCGTAATATCCTTTCCTTTCCCAAACATAAGGTTCTTTGCATGTATTTAAGCGTTTATATATATAATATAATTAAAAAACACTCAAAATACCTGTTGTTGGTAATGTTATTTTGTTTCTATATAAAGTGTGTTTTGCATGCGTTTTAGCGCATATAAGGAGCTGAAAAACACATCAAGGCAAGTTCTTGGTAAACGTTGGTTTTATTCCATGTAATGTGATTGCCCTGCTTTTTAGTGCTTTATTGCCTAATACTCTCAAAAACACTCAAAAGACACTTTTCTGATAATGTCATTTTTTTCCCACATAAAGCTATATTCGCATGGAATTTCGTTTTTTTTTTTAACTAAGAATGTGAAAAAAAAACACTCAAAATACACGCATTTACTAAGGTTGTTCTGTTTTTCATTTAAGAGTGTTATTCATGAGTTTCAGCATTTTGGTATCTAAGAAAATTCTCCATATATACGAGATTTTGTGTTTTTTACCTTGTGGATCTTGTGAAACTATAAAACACGTTTCTCGTAATGTCCTTTTGTTTCCCAATATAGAGTGCTTTGCATGCATTTTCGCATTTTTGTAGGTAACAAGTTCAAAAACACTCAAAATATACCTTTTTGGTAATGTTTTTCTATTTCTTCGTATTGGTTGGTTTGCATCCGTTTTAGCGGTTTTCTACGAAAAACACTGAGAAGACATGTTTTCAGTAATTTTGTTTTGGATTCCCATATTGAGTGACTTCAATGGTATTTATCGTTTTGGTGCCTAACATGCTAAAAAATACTCAAAAGACAGGTTTCTTGTAAAGTCGTTTAATTTCCATATATAGGTGGCTTTGCATGGACTTTAGGGTTTGGTACATAACAGTCCGAAAAAAAAGCTAAAATTATCTTTTTTGATAATGTTCTTCTTTCCACATAAATTTCCTAAATTGTGCCAGAATTTTGGCATCTAGGTACCTATGAAAATCAATATAAAAAAAAGCTATTTTTTATTTTTATTTTTTTTCTCTATAAAGAGTGTTATTTGTGGGTTTTAACGTTTTGGTACTTAAGGAACTTAAAAACGGTCCTAATACACGTTTCTCGTAATGTCCTTTTGTTTCCCAAACATAGGGTTTTTTCCATATATTTAAGCGTTTTTATAGTTAACATGATCAAAAACACTTAAAACACATGTTTTTAGTAATGTTATTCTGCTTCTCCATAAAAGAGTTTTTTTGCATGCGTTTTAGCGTTTTGGTTTGTAAGGAGGTCAAAAACACAAGGCAAATTCTTGGTAAAGGTTGGTTTTATTCACATGTATTGTGATTGCCCTGTTTTTTTTTTTTTTTTATTTATTGCCTAACACGCTCAAAAACACTCAAAAGACACTTCTGGTAGTGTCATTTTTTTTCCAGCATAGTTTCGCGTGCTATTTGGAGTTTTGCTAACTAAGAATGTAAAAAACACTCAAAATACACGCATTTGGTAAGATTGTTCTGTTTCTCAATTAATATTGTTATTCATGAGTTTCAGCATTTTAGTACCTAAGAAACTTCTTTATATACACGAGTTTTTTGCGTTTTTTGCCTTATGTTTTTTTTGTGAACCACAAGTTGTTTTGCTCAAAAATAATAAGACACTCATTATACACGTTTCTCGTAATGTCCTTTTGTTTCCCAATAAGGAGTGCTTTGCATCCATGTTTGCGTTTTTTGTAGGTAACAACCTCAAAAACACTCAAAATGTACCTTTGTGATAATATTATTTTATTTCTTCTTATTGGTTGGTTTCAATCCGTTTTAGCGTTTTTCTACGTAAAACACCGAAAAGACACGTTTTCAGTAATTTTGTTTTAGAATCCTATATAGAGTGACTTGCATGTTATTTACCGTTCTGGTGCCTAACAAGCTAAAAAAACACTCATAAGACAGTTATTTGGCAAAGACGTTTAATTTCCCCCATGAAGGTGGCTTTGCATGCACTTTAGGGTTTGGTACATAAAAGTACGAAAAAAAAGGTAAAATTAACTTTTTTGATAATTGACTCATAATTTCCTGAATTTTGCCCAAATTTTGGCATCTCGGTACCTGCGAAGATGAAAAAGAAAGAAAAAAATATCGTATTTTTATTTATTTATTTTTTTTTTCTCAATAAAGAGTGTTATTTGTGGCTTTTATCTTTTTGGTAAATAATGATCTTAAAAACACTTATTATACACGTTTCTCGTAATGTCCTTTCGTTTCCCAAAAATAGGGTTCTTTGCATGTATTTAAGCGTTTTTATTGGTAACATAATCAAAAACACTCAAAATATATGTTTTTGATAATGTTATTTTCTTTCTCCATAAAGTGTGTTTTGCATGCGTTTTAGCGTTTTGGTATATAATTAGCTCAAAACAATTAAAGGCTTGGTAAAAATTTATTTCATTGCCATGTAAAGTTAATCCCCTGCTTTTTAGTGCTTTATTGCCTATCACGATCAAAAACACTCAAATGACACTTTTCTGGTAATGTCATTTTTTTTTCTACATAAAGCTGGTGTCGGATTCAATTTCGGATTTTGGTAACTAAGAATGTGAAAAGCAATAAAATTACACGCAATTAGTAAATTGTTCTGTTTCTCAATTAAGAGTGTTATTCATGAGTTTCAGCATTTTGGTATCTAGGAAACTTCTCAATATACACGAGTTTTTCGATTTTTGTCTTTTGGTTCTTTTGAACTATAAAACATTCATTATACACTTTTCTCGCAATGTCCCTTTGTTTCCCAATATAGAGTGCTTTGTATCAATTTTCGTGTTTTTTTTTTTTTTTTTGTAGGCAACAAGCTCAAATATACACTTAAAATATACCTTTTTGGTAAAGTTTTTTTCCTCTTTCTTGATACTGGTTGGTTTGCATCCGTTTTAGCGTTTTTCTACGTAAAACACTGGGAAGACACTTTTTCAGTAATTTTGTTTTGGATTCCCATATAAAGTGAGTTCCTAATTATTCATCATTTTTTGTGCCTAACATGCTGAAAAACACTCAAAAGACAGATTTCTGGTAAGGTCGTTTAATTTCCTTATATAGGAGGCTTTGCATGCAGTTTAGGGTTTGGTACATAACAGTCCAAATAAAAAAACTAAAATGAACTTTTTTTATAATTTTCTCTTATCATATAATTGCCTTGAATTTTCCCAGAATTTTAGTATTTCGGTACCTATGAAGATGAATAACAAAAAAAAAAAATCCTATTTTTTTATTGATTTATTTTTATTTTTTCTAAATAAAGAGTGGGTTTTAGGTTTTTGGTATTTAACAAACTTAAAAACACTCATAATATACGTTTCTCGTAATATCCTTTTCTTTCCCAAACATAAGGTTCTTTGCATGTATTTAGGCGCTTTTATAGATAATATGATCAAAAACACTCAAAATACATGTTTTTGGTAATTTTATTCTGTTTCTCCATAAAGTTTGTTTTGCATGCGTTTTAGCTGTTTAGTATATAAGAAGGTCAAAAACACTTAAAGGCAAGTTCTTGATAAAAATTGGTTTTATTCAAATGTAATGTGATTGCCCTGCTTTTTAGTGCTTTATTGCCTATCAGGCTCAAAAACACTCAAAAGACATTTTTCTGGTAATGTCATTTTTTTCTCACATAAAGCTGGTTTCGCATGCAATTTGGGGTTTTAGTAACTAAGAATGTGAAAAGCTCTCAAAATACAGGCATTTAGTAAGGTTGTTCTGTTTCTCAATTAGGAATGGTATTCATGAGTTTCAGCATTTTGGTATCTAGGAAACTTCTCCATATCCACAAGTTTTTGCATTTTTTGCCTTTTGGTTCTTTTGAACTATAAAACACTCATTATACACTTTCTTGCAGTGTCATTTTATTTCCTAATATAGAGTGTTTTGCATCAATTTTCGCGTTTTTTGTAGGTAACAAGCTCAAAAACACTAATTTTTGGTAATGTTTTTCTATTCTTTTTTTTTATATTGGTTGGTTTGCATCCGTTTTAGCGTTTTTTTGCCCAAAACACTGAGAAGACACGTTTTCAGTAATTTTGTTTTGAATTCCCATATAGAATGAGTTCCTTATTTATTTATCGTTTTGGTGCCTATCATTCTGATAAACACTCAAAAGTCATATTTTTTAAGGTCGTTTAATTTCATCATATAAGAGGCTTTGCATGCATTTTAGGGTTTGCTATAAAACAGTCCGAAAAAAAAGCTAAAATTAACTTTTTTGATAATTTTCTTTTATCATATAATAGCCCGGAATTTTCCCAGAATTTTGGCATCTGGGTACCTGTGAAGATGAAAAACAAAAACAAAATCCTATTTTTTCATTTTTCATTTATTTATTTTTCTAAATAAAGAGTGTTATTTGTGGGTTTTAGCTTTTTGGTACTTAAGGAACTAAAAAACACTCATAATACATATTTCTCATAATGTTCTTTCGTTTTCCAAACATAAGGTTCTTTACATGTATTTAAGCGTTATTATGGAAAATATGATCAAAAACACTCAAAATACATGTTTTTGGTAAAGTTATTCTGTTCGTCCATAAAAGTTGTTTTGCATGCGTTTTAGCGTTTTGGTATGTAATGAGCTCAAAAACACCTAAAGGTAAGTTCTTGGTAAAAAATTGGTTTTATTCCCATGTAATGTGATTGCCCTGCTTTTTAGTGCTTTATTGCCTAACACGCTCAAAAACACTCGAAAGACATTTTCTGGTAATATTATTTTTTTCCCACATAAAGCTAGTTTTGCATGGAATTTGGGGTTTTGGTAACTAAGAATATGAAAAACACTCAAAATACTGGCATTTAGTAAGGTTGTTCTGTTTCTTAATTAAAAGTGTTATTCATGAGTTTTAGCATTTTGGTATGTAAGAAACTTCTTTATGTACACGAGTTTTTTTAGTTTTTTGCCTTGTGGTTCTTGTAGAACTGTAAAACACTCATTATACACGTTTCTCGTAATGTCCTTTTCTGTCCTAATATAGAGTGCGTTTCATCCATTTTCGCATTTTTTTGTTGATAACAAGCTCAAAAACACATCAAAATATATAATTTTGGTAATGTTATTCTATTTCTTCATATTGATTGGTTTGCATCCATTTTAGCGTTTTTCTACGTAAATCACTGAAAAGACACGTTTTTAGTAATATTGTTGAAATTGCTGAAAAAACACTCAAAAGACAGGTTTCTGGTAAAGTCGAGTAATTTCTCCATATAGGTGCCTTTGCATGCACTTCAGGGTTTGTTACATAACTCCGGAAAAAAGTTAAAATTATTTTTTTATAATGATTTTTTTTTACAAAATTTCCCTGAATTTTTCCAGAATTTTGGTATCTTGGTACCTATGAAGATGAATAAATTTTTTTTTCTCTTTAAAGTGTTATAGTAAAGTGTTATAGTAAAGTGTTATAGTAAAGTATTTTAGCTTTAAAAACTCTCATAATACACGATTTTCGTAAAGTCCTTTTCTTATACAAACATAGAGTTCTTTACATGTATTTAAGCGTTTTCATAGGTAACATGATCAAAAACACTCAAAATACATATTTTTGGTAATGTTATTCTGTTTCTCTATACAGGGTGATTTATATGCGTTTTAGCGTTTTGGTATGTAAGGAGTTAAAAAAAAAACACTTAAATGCAAGTTCTTCGTAAAAGTTGGTTTTATTCCTAAGTAATGTGATTGTTCTGCTTTTTAGTGCTTTGTTGCATATCACGCTCAAAAACACTCAAAAGACATTTTTCAGGCAATGTCATTTTTTTTCCACATAAAGCTAGTTTCGCATGTAATTTGGCAATTTCGTAACTAAGAATGTGAAAAACACTCAAAATACACAATTTGGTAAGGTAGTTCTGTTTCTCGATTAAAAGTGTTATTTATGCATTTCATCATTTTGGTATGTAACAAACTTTTCTATATACATGAGTTTTTGTGTTTATTGTCTTGTGGTTTTTGTGAAACTATAAAACACTCATTATTTTTCATTTCTCGTAATGTTCTTTTCTTTCCAAATATAGACTGCTTTCCATCCATTTTTGCATTTTTTTGTAGGTAACAAGCTTAAAAACACTCAAAATATATATTTTTTAAAATGTTATTCTATTTCTTCATATTGGTTGGTTTGCATCCGTTTTAGCGTTTTTCTTCGTAAATCTCTGAAAAGACTCGTTTTCAGTAATATTGTTGAAATTGCTTCTGGTACAGGTTTCTGGTAAAGTCGTGTAATTTTTCCATATAGGTGGGTTTCCATGCACTTCAGGCTGTGGTACATAACTCAGGAAAAAAGCTAAAATAATTTTTTTTAATTTTTTTTATTTACCTAATTTCCCTGAGTTTTGCCAGAATTTTAGCATCTCGGTACCTATCAAGATAAATAACAAAAAAAAAAAAATTTATTTATTTTTTTTTTTCCTCTATAAAGAGTGTTATTTGTGTATTTTAGCTTTTTGGTACTTAAGGAACCTAAAAACTCTCATAATACTTAAATTTCCTAATATCCTTTCGTTTCACAAACATAGGGTTCTTTGCATGTATTTAAGCGTTTTTATAGGTAACATCATCAAAAACACATAAAATTCATGTTTTTAGTAATGTTATTTTGTTTCTCCATAAAGGGTGTTTTGCATGCGTTTTAGCGTTTTCTTAGGTAAAGACTTAAAAACACTTAAAGGCATGTTTTTGGTAAAAGTTGGTTTTATTCCCATGTAATGTGATTGTTCTGCTTTTTATTGCTTTGTTGCATATCACGCTCTAAAACACTCAAAAGACACTTTCCTGGCAATGTCATTTTTTCCAACATAAAACTAGTTTTGCTTATAATTTCGGATTTTCGTAAGGAAGATCTGAAAAACACCCAAAATACTCACATTTGGTAAGATAGTTCTGTTTCTCAATTAAAAGTCTTATTCATGAGTTTCAGCATTTTGGAATGTATGAAACTTCTTTATATACGCAAGTTTTTGCGTTTTTTGCCTTGTGGTTCTTGTGAAACTATAAAACACTCATTACACTCGTTTCCACTTGCTTCCCAATATAGAGTGCTTTCCATCCATTTTCGCATTTTTTGTAGGTAACAATTTCAAAAACACTCAAAATATACCTTTTTGGTAATGTTATTATATTTCTTCATTTTGGTTGGTTTGGATCCGTTTTAGCGTTTTCTACGTAAAACACCGAAAAGACACGTTTTCGGTAATTTTGTTTTGGATTTCCATATAGATTAACTTCCTTGGGTTTTATGGTGTTGGTTCCTAACATGCTGAAAAACACTCATAAGACAGTTTTCTGGCAAAGACATTTAATCTCCCATATAGGTGGCATTGCATGCACTTTCGGGGTTTGGTACATAACAGTCCGAAAAAAAACAAAATTTAACTTTTTTAATAATGTTCTTATTTCATATAATTTCCTGAACTTTGCCCAAATTTTGGGACTTCGTTACCTGTGAAGATTAAAAAGAATGAAAAAAAAATATCGTATATATTAATTTATTTATTTTTTCTCAATAAAGAGTGTAATTTGTAAAACACGTTTCTCGTAATGTCCTTTCGTTTCCCAAAAATAGGGTTCTTTGTATGTATTTAAGCGTTTTTATTGGTAACATGATCAAAAACACTCAAAATACATGTTTTTGGTAATGTTATTCTGTTTCACCATAAAGTGTATTTTGCATGCATTTTAGTGCTTTGGTATATGAGGAGCTCAAAAACACTTAAAGGCAAGTTCTTGTTAAAAATTGGTTTTATTCCAATGTAATGTGATTAAAACTGCCTTGCTTTTTAGTGATTTATTGCCTAACACGCTCAAAAACACTCAAAAGACATTTTTCTGGTAATGTCATTTTTTTTTTCCCACATAAAGCTGGTTTCGCATGCAATTTGGGATTTTGGTAACTAAGAATGTGAAAAGCACTCAAAATACACGCATTTAGTAAGATTGTTCTGTTTCTCAATTAAGAGTGGTGTTCATGAGTTTCACCATATTGTTATCTACGAAATTTCATATACACGAGTTTTTGCGTTTTTTGCTTTGTGGTTCTTTTGAACTATAAAACACTTTTCTTCCAATGTCCTTTTGTTTCCCAATATAGAATGTTTTTCATCAATTTTCTTTTTTTTTGTAAAAAGCTCAAAAACACTGAAAATATACCTTTTTGGTAACGTTTTTCTATTTCTTGATATTGCTTGGTTTCCATCCATTTTAACGTTTTTTTACGTAAAACACTAAGAAGACACGTTTTCAGTAACTTTGTTTTGGATTGCCATATAAAGTGAGTTCCTTATTATTTATCGTTTTGGTGCCTAACATGCTAAAAAACACTCAAAACTCAGATTTCTGGTAAGGTCGTTAAATTTCCTCATATTGGAGGCTTTGCATGCACTTTAGGTTTGCTAAATAACAGTCAGAAAAAAAAAAGCTGAAATTAACTTTTTTGATAATATTCTTTTATAACATAATTGCCCTCAATTTTCCTAGAATTTTGGCATCTCGGTTACTATTAAGATGAATAACAAAAAAAAAAAAAATCCTATTTATTTTATTGTTATATTTTATTTTATTTTTCCAAATAAAGAGTGTTATTTGTGGGTTTTAGCTTTTTGGTACTTAAGGAACTCAAAAAAACAGTCATAATACACGTTTCTCGTAATGTATTTTTGTTTCCCAAATATAATGTTCTTTGCATGTACTTAAGCGTTTTTATAGATAACATGATCAAAAACACTCAAAATACATGTTTTTGGAAATGTTATTCTGTTTCTTTATAAAGTTTGTTTTGTATGCGTTTTAGCGGTTTGATATATAAGGGGTTAAAAAACACTTAAAGGCAAATTCTTCATAAAAGTTGGTTTTATTCCCATGTAATGTGATCGTTCTGCTTTTAAGTGCTTTGTTGCATATCACGCTGAAAAAATACTGGAAAGACACTTTTCTGGTAATGTCATTTTTTTTTTTACCACATGAAGCTAGTTTCGCATGTAATTTGGCATTTTCGTAACTAAGAATGTGAAAACACTCAAAATACAAAATTTGGTAAGGTAGTTCTGTTTATCGATTAAAGGTGTTGTTATTCATGCATTTTTTCATTTTAGTATGTAAGAAATTTCTCTATATACATGAGTTTTCGTTTATTGCCTTATGGTTCTTTTAAAACTATAAAACACACATTATACACGTTTCTCGTAATGTCCTTTTCTTTCCTAATATAGAGTGCTTTACATCCATTTTTGCATTTTTTTTAGGTAACAAGCTCAAAAATATTCAAAATTTATCTTTTGGTAATGTTATTCTATTTCTTCATATAGGATGGTTTCTATCCGTTTTAGGGTTTTCTACGTAAAACACTAAAAAGAGACGTTTTCAGTAATTTTTTTTGGATTCATATATTGACTGACTTCCATATTATTTTTCGTTTTGGTGCCTAACATGCTGGAAAACACTGAAAAAACAGTTTTCTGGTAAAGTCGTTTAACTTCCCTTTATAGGTGGCTTTCCATGCACTTTAGGGTTTTAGTACATAACAATACGAAAAAAATAGCTATAATTAACTTTTATGATAATGTTCTTTTATCCACATAAATTCCCTGAATTTTGGCAGAATTTTGGTACCTATAAAGATGAATAACAAAAAAAAATAAATCCCATTTTTTTTTATTTATATATTTTTTTCTAAAGAGTATTATTTGTGGGTTTTAGCTTTTTGGTACTGAAGGAACTTAAAAATCACTCATAATACATGTTTCTAATAATGTTCTTTCGTTTCCCAAACATAAGGTTCTTTGCATGTATTTAAGCGTTTTAATAGATAACATGATCAAAAACACTCAAAATCCATGTATTTGGTAATGCTATTCTGTTTCTCCATAAAATGTATTTTGCATGCGTTTTAGCGTTTTGGTATGTAAGGAGCTCAAAAACACTTAAAGGCAAGTTCTTGGTAAAATTTGGTTTTATTCCCATGTAATGTGATTGCCCTGGCTTTTGGTGTTTTATTGAATAACACGCTTAAAAACACTGAAAAGACATGCAAAGCCTCCCATATGAGGAAATTAAAGACCTTAACAGAAATCTATCATTTGAGTGTTTTTCAGCATGTTAGGCACCAAAACGATAAATAATAAGGAACTCACTCTATGTGGGAATCCAAAAGAAAGTTAATGAAAACGTGTCTTCTCAGTGTTTTACGTAGAAAAACGCTAAAACTGATACAAACCAACCAATATCAAGAAGCAGAAAACATTAACAAAAATGTATATTTTGAGTGTTTTTGAGCTTGTTACCTACAAAAAACGCGAAAATGGATATAAAGCACTCTATATTGGGAAACAAAGAGACATTGTGAGAAAAGTGTATAATGAATGTTTTATAGTTAAAAAAAAAGCCACAAGGCAAAAAAACGCAAAGACTCGTGTATATGCTGAAACTCATGAATAACACTCTTAATTGAGAAACACAGCAACCTTACTAAATGCATGTCAAAAACACTAAAAAGCAAGTTTTTCGTAAAAGTTGGTTTTATTCCCATGTAATGTGATTGCCCTGCTTTTTAGTGCTTTATTGCCTAACACGCTCAAAAACACTCAAAAACACTTTTCTGGTAATGTCATTTTTTTCCCAAATAAAGCTAGTTTCGCATGGAATTTGGGGTTTTGGTAACTAAGAATGTAAAAAAAAGCACTCTGAATACACGCATTTAGTAAGGATTAAGAGTGTTATTCATGATTTTCAGTATTTTGGAATTTTAGAAACTTCTCCATAGAGTCAAGTTTTTGCTTTTTTTGCCTTGTGATTCTGGTGAAACTATAAAACATTCATTATACATGTTTCTCATTATGTCTCTTTTTTTTTTCTCCTTATATAGAGTGCTTTGCATCCATTTTCGCATTTCTTTTTATATAACAAGCTCGAAAACACACAAAATATACTTTTTTGGTAATGTTATTCTATTTTTTTTTATATTGGTTGGTTTGCATCCGTTTTAGCGTTTTTCTACGTAAATCTTTTAAAAGACACATTTCCAGTAATTTTGTTTTGGATTTTCATATAGAGTGACTTTCACATTATTAATCGTTTTGGTGCCTAACATGCTTTTTGGTGCGTTTGGCTTCCCAATATAGAGTGCTTTCCATCCATTTTCACGTTTTTTGTAGGTAACAATTTCAAAATCCACTCAAAATATACCTTTTTGGTAATGTTATTCTATTTCTTCATTTTAGTTGGTTTGCATCCGTTTTAGCGTTTTCTACATAAAACACCGAAAAGACACGTTTTCAGTAATTTTGTTTTGAATTCCCATATAGATTGACTTCCTTGGGTTTTATCGTGTTGCTTGCTAACATGCTGAAAAACACTCATAAGACAGTTTTCTGGCAAAGACGTTTAATTTCCCTATATAGGTGGGTTTCCATGTACTTTAGGGGTTTGGTACATAAGAGTCCGAAAAGAAAAGCTAAATTTAACTTTTTTGATAATGTTCTTATATTATATAATTTCCTAAACTTTGCCCAAATTTTTTACACCTCGTTACCTGTGAAGATGAATAAGAATAAAAAAAATATTTTATTTTTTTATTTATTTTTTTCTCAATAAAGAGTGTAATTTGGGGCTTTTAGCTTTTTCGTACTTAATGAACTTAAAAACACTCATAATACACGTTTCTCGTAATGTCCTTTCATTTCCCAAAAATAGGGTTCTTTGCATGTATTTAAGCATTTTTATTGGTAACATGATCAAAAACACTCAAAATACATGTTTTGGTAATGTTTTTCTGTTTCACCATAAAGTGCATTTTGCATGCATTTTAGTGTTTTTGGTATATAAGGAGCTCAAATATACTTAAAAGCAAGATCTTGTTAAAAATTGGTTTTATTCCAATGTAATGTGATTGCCCTGCTTTTTAGTGCTTTATTTCCTAACACGCTCAAAAACACTCAAAAGACATTTTTCTGGTAATGTCATTTTTTTACCACATAAGGCTGGTTTCGCATGCAATTTGGGGTTTTGGTAAGAAAGGACTCAAAATTCACGCATTTAGTAAGATTGTTCTGTTTCTCAATTAAGAGTGTTGTTCCAGAGTTTCAGCATTTTGGAATGTAAGATACTTCTCTATATACACAAGTTTTTGCGTTTTTTGCCTTGTAATTCTTGTGAAAATATAAAACACTAATTATACACGTTTCTCGTAATGTCTTTTTGCTTCCCAATATAGAGTGCTTTCCATCCATTTTCGCATTTTTTGTAGGTAACAATTTCAAAAACACTCAAAACATACCGTTTTGGTAATGTTATTTTATTTCTTCATATTGGTTGGTTTGCATCCGTTTTAGCGTTTTTCTACGTAAAACACCGAAAAGACACTTTTTTAGTAATTTTGTTTTGGATTCCCATATAGATTGACTTCCGTGTTATTTATCGTGTTGGTTCCTAACATGCTGAAAAACACTAATAAGATTGTTTTCTGGCAAAGACGTTTAATTTCCCCATATAGGTGGCTTTGCATACAGTTTAGGGGTTTAGTACATAACAGTCCGAAAGAAAAGCTAAATTTAACTTTTTTGATAATGCATTTATTTCAAATAATTTCCTGAATTTTGCCCGAATTTTGGCATCTCGGTACCTGTGAAGATTAATAAGAAACAAAAAAATGTTGTATATTATTTATTTATTTATTGTTTCTTAATAAAGAGTTATTTGTGGCTTTTAGCTTTTTGGTAATTAATAAACTTAAAAACACTCATAATACACGTTTCTCGTAATCTCCTTTCGTTTCCCAAAAAATAGTGTTCTTTGCATGTATTTAAGCGTTTTTATTAATAACAATCAAAAACACTCAAAATACATGTTTTTGGTAATGTTATTCTGTTTCACCATAAAGAGTGTTTTGCATGCGTTTTAGTGTTTTGGTATATAAAGAGCTCAAAAACACTTAAAGGCAAGTTCTTGGTAAAAATTCGTTTTTTTCTCCAGTGTAATGTGATTGCCCTCCTTTTTAGTGCTTTATTGCCTGTCATGCTCAAAAACACTCAAAAGACACTTTTTTGGTAAAGTCTTTTTTTTTCCCACAAATCTATTTTCGCATGCAATATGGGGTTTTTGGTAACTAAGAATGTGAAACGCACTCAAATACACGCATTTATTAAGGTTGTTCTGTTTCTCAATTACGAGTGTTATACATGAGTTTTGGCATTTATGTATCTTGGAAACATCATATACACGAGATTTTGCGTTTTTGCCTTGTGGTTCTTTTCAACTATAAAACACTCATTACACAATTTTCTTGCAATGTCCTTTTGTTTCCCAATATAGAGTGCTTTGCATAAATTTTCGCGTTTTTTTTTTTTGTAGGTAACAAGCTCAAAAACAGAAAATATACATTTTAGTAACGTTATTCTATTTCTTGATATTGGTTGCTTTGCATCCGTTTTAGCGTTTTTCTATGTAAAACACTGAGAATATACGTTTTCAGTAACTTTGTTTTGGATTCCCATATAGAGTGTGTTCCTTATTAATAATCGTTTTGGTGCCTAACATGCTAAAAAACACGCAAAACACAGATTTCTTGTAAGGTCGTTTAATTTTCTCATATAGGAGGCTTTGCATGCACTTTAGGGTTTGGTACATAACAGTCCGAATAAAATAAGCTGAAATTAACTCTTTTGATAATATTCTTTTATCATATGATTGCCCTGAATTTTCCCAGAATTTTGGCATCTCGGTACCTATGAATATGAATAACAAAAAAAAAAAAAAATTCTATTTTTTATTTATTTATTTTTTCTAAATAAAGAGTGTTATTTGTGGGTTTTAGCTTTTTGGTACTTAAGAAACTTAGAAAACACTCATAATACACGTTTCTTGTAATGTCCTTTTGTTTCCCAAACATAATGTTCTTTGCATGTATTTAAGCGTTTTTATAGATGACATGATCAAAAACACTCAAAATACATGTTTTTGGTAATGTTATTCTGTTTCTCTATCAAGTTTGTTTTGCATGCGTTTATGGGTTCGGTATATAAGGAGCTCAAAAACACTTAAAGGCAAGTTTTTGGTATAAATTGGTGTTATTCCAATGTAATATGATTGCCGTGCTTTTTAGTGCTTTATTGCTTATCACGCTCAAAAACACTTAAAAGACACTTTTCTGAAAATGTCATTTTATTCTCACATAAAGGTGGTTTCGCATGCAATTTGGTGTTTTAGTAAGTAAGAATGTGAAAAGCACTCAAAATACACGCATTTAAAAAAGGTTGTTCTGTTTCTCAATTAAGAGTGTTATTCATGAGTTTCAGCATTTTGGTATCTAGGAACTTTCATACACGAGTTTTGTGTTTTTTTGCTTTTTGGTTCTTTTGAACTATAAAAAACACATTATACACTTTTCTTGCAAATTCCTTTTGTTTTCTAATATGGAGTGCTTTTCATCAATTTTCACGTTTTTTGTAGGTAACAAGCTCAAAAACACTCAAAATATACATTTTTGGTAATGTTTTTCTTTCTTGATATTGGTTGGTTTCCATCCGTTTTAGCGTTTTTCTACGTAAAGCACAGAAAAAACACGTTTTCACCAATTTTGTTTTGGATTCTCATATAGAGTGAGTTCCTTACTATTTATTGTTTTGGGGCCTAACATGCTGAAAAACACTCAAAAAAATAGATTTCTCTCAAGGTCGTTTTATTTCCTCATATAGGAGTCTTTGGATGCACTTTAGGGTTTGGTACATAACAGTCCGAAAAAAAGCTAAAATAACATTTTTGATAATTTTCTTTTATCATATAATAGCCCTGAATTTTCCCAGAATTTTGGCATCTCGGTACCTATGAAGATGAACAAAAAAAAAAAAAAAGAACTTCATTTTTTTTTCTAGCTTTTTTTTTTTTTAAATAAAGTGTTATTTGTGGGTTTTAGCTTTTTGGTACTTCAGGAACTTAAAAACACTTATAGTACACATTTCTCGTAATGTCCTTTCGTTTCGCAAACATAAGGTTCTTTGCATATATTTAAGCGTTTTTATAGATAACATAATCAAAAACACTCAAAATATATGTTTTTGGTAATTTAATTCCGTTTCTCCATAAAAGGTGTTTTGCATGCGTTTTAGCGTTTTGGCATGTAATGAGCTCAAAAACACTTAAAGGCAAGTTCATGGTAAAAGTTGTTTTTATTCCCATGTAATGTGATTGGCCTGCTTTTTAGTGGTTTATTTCCTAACACGCTCAAAAACACTCAAAAGACACTTTTCTGGTAAAATGATATTTTTCCCACATAAAGTTAGTTTTGCATGGAATTTGGGGTTTTGGTAACTAAGAATGTGTAAAAAAAAACTCAAAACACAGGCATTTAGTAAGATTGTTCTAAATCTTAATTAAAAGTGTTATTCATGAGTTTCAGCATTTTGGTATTTAAGAAACTTTTCTAATACACACATTTGGTAAGGTATTTCTGTTTTAAAATTAAAAGTGTTATTCATGAGTTTCAGCTTTTTGGTATGTAAGAAACTTCTTTATGTACACGAGTTTTTGAGTGTTTTTACCTTCTGGTTCTTGTCAAACTATAAAATACTCATACACGTTTCTCGTAATGTCCTTTTCTTTGCCAATATAAAGTGCTTTCCATCCAATTTTGCATTTTTTGTAGATAAGCTGAAAAACACATCAAAATATATCTTTTTGGTAATATTATTCTATTTCTTCATATTGCTTCGTTTACATCCGTTTTTGCGTTTTTCTACGCAAATCACTGAAAAGACACGTATTCAGTAATATTGTTGAAATTGCTGAAAAACCCCCAAAAGACAGGTTTCTGGTAAAGTCTTGTAATTTCCTCATATTGGTGGATTTGCATGCACTTCAGGGTTTGTACATAACTTTGGAAAAAAGCTAAATTTTTTTTTATAATGAATTTTTTTAACAAAATTTCCATGAATTTTGCCAGAATTTTGGCATCTCGGTACCAATGAATATAAATACCAAAAAAAATTTTTTTTTTTTGTTTTCTCTCTATAAAGAGTGTTATTTGTGGGTTTTAGCTTTTTGGTACTTAAAGAACTTAAAAACACTCATAATACACGATTTTCGTAATGTCCTTTTGTTATACAAACATTAGGTTCTTTACATGTATTTAAGCGTTTTTATATGTTATATAATCAAAAACACTTAAAATACATGTTTTTGGTAATGTTATTCTGTTTCCAAATAAAGGGTAATTTTCCTTGCGTTTTAGTGATTTGGTATATAAGGAGTTTAAAAATACTTAAAGGCATGTTCTTCGTAAAATTTGGTTTTATTCCCATGTAATATGATTGTTCTGCTTTTTAGTGCTTTGTTGCATATTACGCTGAAAAACACTAAAAAGTCACTTTTTTGGTAATGTCATTTTTTTTTCCCACAAGAAGGTAGTTTCGCATGTAATTTGGCATTTTCGTAACTAAGAATGTGAAAAAAAACTCAAAATACACAATTTGGTAAGGTAGTTCTGTTTATCGATTAAAAGTGTTATTCATGCATTTCTTCCTTTTGGTATGTAAGAAATTTCTCTATATACACGAATTTTTGCATTTATTGCCTTGTGGTTCTTTTAAAACTATAAAACACTCATTACATACGTTTCTCGTTATGTCCTTTTGTTTCCTAATATAGAGTGCTTTACATTCATTTTTGCATTTTTTTTGTAGGTAACAAGCTCAAAAACACTCAAAATATATCTTTTTCGTTATGTTATTCTATTTTTTCATATAGGTTGGTTTGCATCCGCTTTAGCGTTTTTCTACGTAAAACACTAAGAAGACACAATTTTAGTAATTTTGTTTTCGATTCACATATTGACTGACTTCCATATTATTTATCGTTTTGCTGACTAACAGGCTGAAAAACACTGAAAAGACAGGTCTCTGGTAAAGTCGTTTAACTTCTCTATATATATGGCTTTGCATGCACTTTAGGGTTTGGTACATAACAATCCGAAAAAAAAGCTATAATTGACTTTTTTGGTAATGTTCTTTTTTCTGCATGAATTCAATGAATTTTGGAAGAATTTTGGCATCTCTATACCTATAAGGATAAATAACAAAAAAAAATCCCATTTTTTTTTATTTTTTTATCTTTTTTTTTCTAAATAAAGAGTGTTATTTGTGGGTTTTAGCTTTTAGGTACTGAAGGAACTTAAAAAAAAAACACTCATAAAACACGTTTCTCGTAATGTCCTTTGGTAACTAAGAATGTAAAAAAAACACTCAAAATACACGCATTTAGTAAAGTTGCTCTGCTTTTTTTTTTTTTATTAAGAGTGTTATTCATGAATTTCAGCATTTTGGTATCTTATAAACTTCTACACACAGACGAGTTTTTTGCGTTTTTTGCCTTGTGATTCTGGTGAAACTATAAAACACTCATTATAAACGTTTCTCGTTATGTCCTTTTTTTTCCTAATATACAGTGCTTTGCATCCATTTTTGCGTTTTTTTTTTTATGTAACAAGCTCAAAAACACAAAATATACTTTTCTGATAATGTTATTCTGTTTTTTTTTTTTATATTAGTTGGTTTGCATCCGTTTTAGCATTTTTCTACGTGAATCTTTTAAAAGACACGTTTTCAGTAATTTTCTTTTGGATTTCCATATAGAGTAACTCATATTATCTATCGTTTTGGTGCCTAACATGCGGAAAAACACTCAAAAGACAGGTTTCTTGTAAAGTCGTTAAATTTTCCCAAATAGGTGGCTTTGCATACACTTCATGGTTTAGTACACAACTCCGAAAAAAAGGTACAATTAACTATTTTGATAATGTTCTTTTTTCCACATAATTTCCCTGAATTTTGAAAGAATTTTAGCATATTGGTACCTATGAACATCAATAACAAAAAAATAAAAATGCTATTTTTTTATTTATTTATTTATGTATTTTTTCTCTATAAAAAGAGTGTTATTTGTAGGTTTTAACGTTTTGGTACTTAAGGAACTTAAAAACATTCATAATACACATTTCTCGTAATGTCCTTTCGTTTCCCAAATATAGGGATCTTTGCATGTATTTAAGCTTTTTTATAGATAACATGATAAAAAACACTCAAAAACACTTGTTTTTTTGGTAATGTTATTCTGCTTCTCCATAAAGGAGTTTTTTGCATGCGTTTTACCGATTTGGTATGTAAGGAGCTAAAAAAAACACTTCAAGGCAAGTTCTTGGTGACAGTTGGTTTTATTTCAATGTAATATGATTGCCCTGCTTTATGGTGCTTTATTGCCTAACACGCTCAAAAACACTCAAAAGACACTTCTGGTAATGTCATTTTTTTCCCACATAAAGCTAGTTTCGCATGCTATTTGGGGTTTTGCTAAGGATGTGAAAAAAACAATCAAAATACACGCTTTTGGTAATATTGTTCTGTTTCTCAATTAAGATTGTTATTCATGAGTTTCAGCATTTTGGTATCTAAGAAACTTCTTTACATACACGAGTTTTTGCGTTTTTTGCCTTGTGGTTCTTGTGAACCACAAGTTCTTTTGCCCGAAAATAGTAAGACACTCATTATACACGTTTCTCGTAATGTCCATTTCTTTCCGAATAGGGAGTGCTTTGCATCCATTTTCGCGTTTTTTGTAGGTAACAAGCTCAAAAACACTCAAAATATACCTTTTTGGTAATATTATTCTATTTCTTCATATTGGTTGGTATGCATCCGTTTTAGCGTTATTCTACGTAAAACACCGAAAAGACACATTTTCAGTAATTTTGTTTTTGATTCCCAAAGAATATTACCAGAATTTTGGCATCTTAGTTTCTATAAATATGAATAACAAAAAAAAAATTTATTTTATTTTATTATTTTTTTCTCTATAAATAGTGTTATTTGCGGGTTTTAGGTTTTTTGGTACTTAAGGAACTTAAAAACACTCATAATACACGTTTCTCGTAATGTCCTTTCGTTTCCCAAACATAAGGTTCTTTGCAAGTATTTTAGCGTTTTTATAAACATGATCAAAAACATTCAAAATACATGTTTTTGGTAATGTTACTCTGTTTCTCCATAAAGGGTGTTTTGCATGCCTTTTAGCGTTTTGGTATGTAAGGAGTTAAAAAAAAAACACAAAGGCAAGTTCTTCGTAAAAAAATGATATTACCAGAAAAGTTTCTTTTGAGTGATTTTGATCGTGATATGCAACAAAGCACTAAAAAGCAGAACAATCACTTTACATGGGAATAAAACCCATATTCCCATGTAATGTGATTGTTCTGCTTTTTAGTGCTTTGTTGCATATCACGATCAAAATCACTCAAAAGAAACTTTTCTGGTAATATCATTTTTTTTTCCCACATAAAGCTAGTTTCGCATGTAATTTGGGATTTTCGTAACTAAGAATGTAAAAAACACTCAAAATACACACATTTTGTAGGGTAGTTCTGTTTCTCAATTAAAAATGTTATTCATGCATTTCAGCATTTTGGTATGTAAGAAACTTTTCTATATACACGAGTTTTTTCGTTTTTTGCCTTGTGGTTCGTGTGAAACTATAAAACACTCATTATACACGTTTCTCGTAATGTTCTTTTGTTTCCCAATATAGAGTGCTTTCCATCCATTTTCGCATTTTTTGTAGGTAACAAGCTGAATAACAATCAAAATATATCTTTTTGGTAATGTTATTCTATTTCTTCATATTGGTTGGTTTGCATCCGTTTTAGCGTTTTTCTTCGTAAATCACTGAAAAGACACGTTTTCAGTAATATTGTTGAAATTGCTGAAAAACACTCAAAAGACAAATTTCTGGTAAAGTCGTGTAACTTCCCCATTTACGAGTAGGTGGCTTTGCATGCACTTCTGGGTTTGGTACATAATTCCGGAAAAACGCTAAAATTTTTTTTTTATAATGTTTTTTTTACATAATTTCCCTGAATTTTGCCTGAATTTTGGCATCTTCATACCTATGTAGATAAATAACAAAAAAAAAATCTTTTTTTTTTATTTTTTTTTTCTGTATTTGTGGGTTTTACACGATTTTCGTAATGTCCTTTCGTTTCACAGACATAGGGTTCTTTGCATGTATTTAAGCGTTTTTATAGGTAACATGATCAAAAACACTCAAAATACATGGTTTTGATAATGTTATTCTGTTTCTCCATAAATGGTGTTTAAAGGCAAGTTCGTAAAAGTTGGTTTTATTCCTATATAATGTGATTATTCTTCTTTTTAGTGCTTTGTTGCATATCACGCTCAAAAACACTCAAAAGACACTTTTCTGATAATGTCATTTTTTTCCCACATGAAGGTAGTTTCGCACGTAATTTGGGATTTTTGTAACTAAGAATGTGAAAAACACTCAAAATACACTCATTTGGTAAGGTAGTTATGTTTCTCAATTAAAAGTTTTATTCATGAGTGTTAGCATTTTGGTATGTAAGAAACTTCTCTATATACACGAGTTTTTGCGTTTTTTTTTTTTTTGTCTTGTTCTTGTGAATCTATAAAACAATCATTATACAAGTTTCGCTAAATGTCCTTTTTGCTTCCCAATATAGAGTGCTTTTAAATCCAGTTTCGCGTTTTTTGTAGGTAAAAAGCTCAAAAACACTTTTTGGTAATGTTATTCTATTTCTTCATATTCGTTGCTTTGCATCCGTTTTAATGTTTTTTTCTACGTAAAACACTGAATAGACACGTTTTCAGTAATTTTGTTTTGGATTCACATAATGACTGACTTCCATATCATTTATCGGTTTGGTGCCTAACATGTTGAAAAACACTAAAAATACAGGTTTCTGGTAAAGTCGTTTAATTTCCTCCTATAGGTGGCTTTGCATACTCTTTAGGGTTTGCTAAATAACAATCCGAAAAAAAGTTATAATTAACTTTTTTGATAATGTTATTTTTCCACATAAATTCCCTGAATTTTGGCAGAATTTTGGCATCTCGGTACCTATGAAAATCAATACCAAAAAAAAATGCAATTTTTTTTTTATTTATTTATTTTTTCTCTTTAAAGAGTGTTATTTGTTGATTTTAACGTTTTGGTACTTAAGGAACTTAAAAACAGTCATAATACACGTTTCTCGTAATGTCCTTTCGTTTCCCAAAAATAGGGTTCTTTACATGTATTTAAGCGATTTTATAGGTAATATGATCAAAACGCTTAAAACACATATTTTTTGTAATGTTTTTCTGCTTATCCATAAAGGAGTGTTTTCCATGCGTTTTAGCGTTTTGGTATGTAAGGAGTTCAAAAACACATAATGGCAAGTTCTTGGTCAAAGTTGGTTTTATTCCCATGTAATGTGATTGCCCTGCTTTTTAGTGCTTTATTGCCTAACACGCTAAAAAAAAAAAAAAAAAAAACACTCAAAACACACTTTTGTTAATGTCATTTTTTTTCCCACATAAAGCTAGTTTCGCAAGCTACTTGATAGCTACCGAGATGCTAAAATTCTGGAAAAATTCAAGAAAATTATAAGAACAAAAGAATATTATCAAAAAAGTTAATTTTAGCTTTTTTTTCGGACTGTTATGTACCAAACCCTAAAGTGCAAACAAAGCCTCCTACATGAGGAAATTAAACGACCTTACCAGAAATCTGTCTTTTGAGTGTTTTTCAGGATGTTAGGCACCAAAACGATAAATAATAATGAACTCACTCTATATGGGAATCCAAAACAAAATTACTGAAAATGTATCTTCTCAGTGTTTTACGTAGAAAAACGCAAAAACTCAAGTATATAAAGAAGTTTCTTAGATACCAAAATGCTAAAACTCATGAATAACAATCTTAATTGAGAAAAAGAACAACCTTAGCAAATGCGTGTATTTTGAGTGTTTTTTTCATATTCCTAGTTAGCAATACCCAAAATCACATGCGAAACTTGCTTTATGAGGGGAAAAAATGACATTACCAGAAGTGTCTTTTAATTGTTTTTGAGCATGTTAGGCAATGAAGTACTAAAAAGCAGGGCAATCACACTACATGGGAATAAAACCAACTTTTACAAATAACTTGCCAATATGTGCTTTTGAGCTCCTTACCTACCAAACCGCTAAAACGCATGGAATACAAACTTTATGGAGAAACAGAATAACATTACCAAAAACATGTATTTTGAGTGTTTTTGATAATGTTATCTATAAAAACGCTTAAATACATCCAACAACCTTATGTTTTGGAAACGTAAGGACATTACGAGAAACGTGTATTATGAGCGTTTTTAAGTTCCTTAACTATCAAAAAGCTAAACCAACAAATAACACTCGTTATTTAGAAAAAAATAAATCAATAAGTAAATAAATCAATAAAAGGATTTTCTTTTTTTATTTTTGTTATTCACCTTCATAAGTACCGAGGTTCCAAAATTCTGGGAAAAATTAGGGCAATTATATGATAAGAGAATATTATCAAAAAAGTTGATATTTGCTTTTTTTTCGGACTGTTATGTACCAAACACTAAAGTGCATGCAAAGCCTCCCATACGAGGAAATTAAACGACCTTACCAGAAATCTGTGTTTTGAGTGTTTTTCAGCATGTTAGGCACCAAAACGATAAATAATAAGGAACTCACTCTATATGGCATACCAAAACAAAATTACTAAAAAAGGTGTCTTCTCAGTGTTTTTTTACGTAGAAAAACGCTAAATCGGATGGAAACCAACCAATATCAAGAAATAGAAAAACATTACCAAAAAAGGTATATTTTGAGTTTTTTGAGCTTGTTACCTACAAAAAAACGCGAAAATTGATACAAAGCACTCTTTATTGGGAAACAAAAGGATATTGCGAGAAAAGTGTATAATGAATGTTTTATAGTTCAAAACAACCACAAGGCAAAAAACGCCAAAACTCGTGTATATGGAGAAGTTTCCTAGATACCAAAATGCTGAAACTCATGGATAACACTCTTAATTGAGAAACAGAACAACTTTACTAAATGCGTATATTTTGAGTGCTTTTCACATTCTTAGTTACCAAAATCCAAATTGCATGCGAAACCAGCTTTATGTGGGTAAAAAAATGACATTACTAGAAAAGTGTCTTTTGAGCTTTTTTGAGCGTGATAGGCAATAAAGCCCTAAAAAGCAGGGGAATCACGTTACATGGCAATAAAATCAAATTTTACCAGGAACTTGCCTTTAAGTGTTTTGAGCTCCTTATATACCAAAACGCTAAAACGCATGCAAAACACACTTTATGGAGAAAGAGAATAACATTACCAAAAACATTTATTTTGAGTGTTTTTGATCATGTTACTAATAAAAACGCTTAAATACATGCAAAGAACCCCTTTTTTGGGGGAAACGAAAGGACATTACGGGAAACGTGTATTATGAGTGTTTTTTAAATCATTTTTTCCCAAAAAGCTAAAAGCCACAAATAACACTCTTTATTGAAAAAAAAATATATAAATAAAAAAAAACGAAATTTTTTTTCTTTCTTGTTCATCTTCACAGGTACCGAGATGCCAAAATTTGGACAAAATTCAGGAAATTATGAGTTAATTATCAAAAAATTTAATTTTAGCTTTTTTTTCGTACTGTTATGTACCAAACCCTAAACTGCATGCAAAGCCACCTATATGGAGAAATTAAACGTCTTTGCAGAAAACTGTCTTATGAGTGTTTTTCAGCTTGTTAGGCACCATAACGGTAAATGACATGCAAGTCACTCTATATGGTAATCTAAAACAAATTTACTGAAAACGTGTCATTTCGGCGTTTTACGTAGAAAAACGCTAAAACGGATGAAAACCAACCAATAAGAAGAAATAAAATAACATTACCAAAAAGGTATATTTTGAGTGGTTTTCATATTGTTACCTAGAAAAAAACGCGAAAATGGATGCAAAGCACTCCCTACTGGGAAACAAAAGGACATTACGAGAAACGTGTATAATGAGTGTCTTATTATTTTTGAGCAAAAGAACTTGTGGTTCACAAGAACCACAAGGCAAAAAACGCAAAAACTCGTGTATATAAAGAAGTTTCTTAGATACCAAAATGCTAAAACTCATGAATAACAATATTAATTGAGAAACAGAACAACCTTACCAAATGCGTGCATTTTGACTGTTTTTCACATTCTTAGCAAAACCCCAAATAGCACGCAAAAACTATGTTGGAAAAAAATGACATTACCAGAGGTGTCTTTTGAGTGTTTTTGAGCGTGTTAGGCAATAAATCAGAAAAAAAAACACAGAGGAATCACATTACATAGGAATAAAACCAATTTTTACAAACAACTTGCCTTGAAGTGTTTTTGACCTCCTTACAAACCAAAAAGCTAAAACGCATGCAAAAAAACTCCTGTATGGAGAAACAGAATAACATTACTAAAAACATGTGTTTTAAGTGTTTTTGATCATGTTACCTATAAAAAAGCTTAAATACATGGAAAGAACCTTATGTTTGGGAAACGAAAGGACATTATGAGAAACGTGTATTAGGACCGTTTTTAAGTTCCTTAAATACCAAAACGTTAAAACCCACAAATAACACTCTTTATGGAGAAAAAATAAATAAATAAATGAAAAAAATAGCTTTTTTTTAATATTGATTTTCATAGGTACCAAGATGCCAAAATTCTGCAAAAAAATTCAGGGAATTTATGTGGAAAAAAGAACATTATCATAAAAGTTAATTTTAGTTTTTTTCGGACTGTTATATACCAATCCTTAAAGTGCATGCAAAGCCACCTATATATGAAAATTAAACGACTTTACAAGAAACCTGCCTTTTGAGTGTTTTTTTTAGCATGTTAGGCACCAAATTGATAAATACCATTGAAGTCACTCAATATGGGAATCCAAAACAAAATTACTGAAAACATGTCTTCTCAGTGTTTTACGTAGAAAAACGCTAAAACAGATGCAAATTAACCAATACGAAGAAATAGAAAAACATCACCAAAAAGGTATATTTTGAGTGTTTTTGAACTTGTTACCTACAAAAAACGCAAAAATGCATGCAAAGCACTCTATATTGGGAAAAAAAAGGACATTACAAGAAACGAGTATAATGAGTGTTTTATAGTTTCACAAGATCCACAAGGCAAAAAACACAAAAACTCGTATATATGGAGAATTTTCTTAGATACCAAAATGCTGAAACTCATGATAAACACTGTTAATTCAAAAACAGAACAACCTTACTAAATACGTGTATTTTGAGTGTTTTTTTCACATTCTTAGTTAAAAAAAAACGAAATTCCATGCGAATAGAGCTTTATGTGGGAAAAAAATGACATTACCAGAAAAGTGTCTTTTGAGTGTTTTTGAGAGTGTTAGGCAATAAAGCTCTTAAAAGCAGGGCAATCACATTACATGGAATAAAACCAACATTTACCAAGAACTTGCCTTTAAGTGTTTTTCAGCTCCATATATGCGCTAAAACGCATGCAAAACACACTTTATATAGAAACAAAATAACATTACGAACAACAGGTATTTTGAGTGTTTTTTTTAATCATGTTATCTATAAAAACGCTTAAATACATGCAAAGAACCTTATGTTTGGGAAAGGAAAGGATATTACGAGAAACGTGTATTTTGAGTGTTTTTAAGTTCCTTAAGAACCAAAAAGCCAAAACCCACAAATAACACTCTTTATTTAGAAAAAAAATAAAATAAATAGAAAATTAGGAATTTTTTAATTTTTTTTATTTATCTTCATAGGTACCGAAATGCCAAAATTCTGGCAAAATTCAGTGCAATTATGTGATAAAAGTTAATTTTAGCTTTTTTTTTCGGACTGTTATTTACAAAACACTAAAGTGCATGCAAAGCCACCTATATGAGGAAATTAAACGACTTTAACAGACACCTGTCTTTTGAGTGATTTTCAGATTGTTAGGTATCACAACGATAAATAATATGGAAGTCCCTCTATATGAGAATCCAAAAACAAAATATTGAAAACGTGTCTTTTCTGTGTTTTAGGTAGGAAAACGCTAAAACGGATGCAAACCAACAAATATGAAGAAACAGAATATTACCAAAAAGGTATATTTTGAGTATTTTTAACCTTGTTACCTACAAGAAACGCGAAAAAGGATACAAGCCACTCTATATTGGGAAAAAAAAAAGGAAATGACGAGAAACGTGAATAATGAGAGTTTTATAGTTTCACAAGAACCACGAGGTAAAAAATGCAAAAACTTGTGTGTATGGAGAAGTTTCTTAGTTAAAAAACGATGGTACTCATGAATAACACTCTTAAATGAGAAACATAACAACCTTACGAAATGCATGTATTTTGAGTGTTTTTCACATTATTTACCAAAACCACAAATTGCATGCAAAACTAGCTTTATGTTGGTAAGAAATGACATTACCAGAAAAGTGACTTTATGTGTTTCTGAGCGTGTTAGGCAATAAAGCACTAAAAAGCAGGGCAATAACATTACATGGGAATGAAACCAACTTTTACCAAGAACATGCCTTTAAGTTTTTTTTGAGCTCCTTACATACCAAAACGCTAAAACAAATGCAAAACACCCTTTATGGAGAATTAGAATAACATAACCAGAAACATGTATTTTGAGTGTTTTTGCTCATGCTACCTATAAAAATGCGAAAATACATGCAAAGAACCCTATGTTTGGGAAACGAAAGGACATTACGAAAAACGTGTATTATGTGTGTTTTTAAGTTCCTTAAGAACCAAAAATCTAAAACCCACAAATAGCACTCTTTATAAAAAAAAATAAATAAATAAATATACAAAAAACATGACAATTTTTTTTTTTTTGTTATTCATCTTCATAGGTACCGAGAAGCCAAAATTCTGGGAAAATTTTGGGCAATTATGTGATAAAAGAATATTATCAAAAAAGATAATTTTAGCTTTTTTTTCGAAATGTTATGTACCAAGCTCTAAAGTGAATGCAAAGCCACCTACATGAGGAAATTAAACGACTTTACGAGAAACCTTACTTTTCAGTGTTTTTCAGTATGTTAGGCACCAAAACGATAATAACATGGAAGTCACTCAATATGGGAATCCAAATCAAAATTACTAAAAACGTGTCTTTTCAGTGTTTTACGTAGAAAAACGCTAAAAATGATGCAAACCAACCAATATGAAGAAATAGAACAACATTACCAAAAATGTATATTTTCAATGTTTTTGAGCTTGTTACCTAAAAAAAAATGCAAAAATGGATGCAAAGTATTACAAAACAAAAGGACATTCTGAGAAACGTGTATAATGTGTGTTTTATAGTTCCACAACAACCAAAAGGCAAAAAACGCAAAAACTCGTGTACCTATAGAAGTTTCTTAGATATCAAAATGATGAAACTAATGAATAACACTTTTAATTGAGAAACAGAATTATCTTACAAAATGTGTGTATTTTGAGTGTTTTTCACATTCTTAGTTACGAAAATCCCAAATTACATGCGAAACTAGCTTTATGTGGTAAATAAATGACATTACCATAAAAGTGTCTTTTGAGTGTTTTTTGAGCGTTATATGCAACAAAGCACTAAAAAGCAGAAGAATCACATTACATTAGAATAAAACCAAATTTTACGAAGAATAAAAAAAAGAAAAAGCTTACCAAATGAGTGTATTTTGGGTGTTTTTCACATTCTTAGTAACCAAAACCCCAAATTGCATGCGAAATATTGTGAGATAAAAATGTTGGAAAAAAATAACATTACCATAAAAAAGTTTTTTTCAGTGTTTTTGAGCGTGTTAAGAAATAAAGCATTAAAAAGCAGGACAATCACATTACATAGGGATGAAACCAATTTTTTACCAAGAACTTCCCTTTAAGATTTTTTGAGCTCCTTACATACAAAAACGCTAAAACGCATGCAAAAAACCCTTAATGGAGAAACAGAAAAACATTACCAAAAACACGAATTTTGAGTGTTTTTGATCATGTTACCTATAAAAACACTTAAATACATGTTTGGGATACGAAAAAAAACATTACGAGAAACATGCATTATGAGTGTTTTTAAGTTTCTTAAGTACCAAAAAGCTAAAAGCCACAAATAACACACTTTTATAGAGAGAGAAAAAAAGAAAAAAAGAAAAAATAGCAATTTTCTTTTTGTTATTCATATTCATAGGTACTGAGATGCCGAAAGTCTGGCAAAATTCAGGGAAATTATGTGGAAAAAAGAACATTATCAAAAAAGTTAATTTTAGTTTTTTTTTTCGGATTGTTATATACCAAACCCTAAAGTGCATCCAAAGCCACCTATATGGGAAATTACACGACTTTACCAGAAACCTCTCTTTTCAGTGTTTTCTTTTTTAGCATGTTAGGCATCAAAAGAATAAATGATATGAAAGTCACTCAATATGGGAATGAAAAACAAAATTACTGAAAACGTGTGTTTTCCGTGTTTTACGTAGAAAAAACGTAAAACGGATGCAAACCAACCAATATGGAAAAATAGAATAACATTACCAAAAAAAGTATATTTTGAGTGTTTTTGAGCCTGTTAACCACAAAAAACGCGAAAATGGATACAAAGCACTCTAAAGTGGGAAACAAAAGGACATTACGAGAAACGTGTATAATGAGTGTTTTATGGTTTCACAAGAACAAGAAGGCAAAAAACACAAAAACTCGTATATATGGATAAGTTTCTTAGATACCAAAATGCTGAAACTCATGAATAACACTCTTAATTGAGAAACAGAACAACTTTACAAAATGCGTGTATTTTGAGAGTTTTTCACATTCTTAGTTACCAAAACCCCAAATTGCATGCGAAACCAGATTTATGTGGGAAAAAATGACATTATAAGAAAACCGTCTTTTGAGTTTTTTTTTTTACCGTGATAGGATATAAAGCACTAAAAAGTATGGGAATCTTATTAAATTCGAATAAAACCAATTTTTACCAAGAACTTGCCCTTAAGTGTTTTTGAGCTCCTTATATACCAAAACACTAAAACGCCTACAAAATACACTTTATGGAGAAACAGAATAACATTACCAAAAACATATATTTTGAGTGTTTTTGATCTTGATATCTATAAAAACGCTTAAATACATAGAAAGAACCTTATGTTTGGGAAACGAAAGGACATTACGAGAAATGTGTATTATGAGTGTTTTTTAAGTTCCTTAAATACCAAAGGGTTAAAACCCACAAATAACAATCTTTATTTAGAAAAAAATAAAATAAAAAATTAAATAATTTATTTATTTTTTTTTTTTTTTGTCATTCATCTTCATAGGTACCGAGATGACAAAATTATGGGAAAATTCAGGGCAATTATATGATAAAAGAATATTATCAAAAAAGTTGATTTTAGCTTTTTTTTCTTTCGGACTGTTATGTACCAAACCCTAAAGAGCATGTAAAGCCTTCTATATGAGGAAACTGAATGACTTTACCAGAAATCTGTCTTTTGAGTGTTTTTCAGCATGTTAGGCACCAAAACGATAAATAATAATGAACTCACTTAATATGGGAATCCAAAATAAAAATTACTTAAAACGTGTCTTTTCAGTATTTTACGTAGAAAAACGCTAAAACAGATGCAAACCAACCAATATCAAGAAATAGAAAAACTTTACCAAAAAAGTACATTTTAAGTGTTTTTGAGCTTGTTACCATTAAAAAAAACGCGAAAATTCATGGAAAACACTCTATATTGGGAAAGAAAGGAACATTGCGGGAAAATTGTATAATGAGTGTTTTATAGTCAAAAGAACCACAAGGCAAAAAACTCAAAAACATCTGTATATGGAGAAGTTTCCTAGATACCAAAATGCTGAAACTCATGAATAACACTCTTAATTGAGAAACAGAACAACCTTACTAAATGCGTGTATTTTGAGTGTTTTTCACATTCTTAGTTACCCAAAACCCAAATTGATTGCGAAACCAGCTTTATATGCTAAAAAAAAAAATAGACATATTGAGAAAAGTGTCTATTGAGTGTTTTTGAGCGTGATTGGCAGTAAAGCACTAAAAAGAAGAGCAATCACATTACATGGGAATAAAACCAATGTTTACCAAGAACTTGCCTTTAAGTGTTTTTGAGCTCCTTATATAACAAAACGCTAAAATGCATGCAAAACACACTTGATTGAGAAACAGAATAACATTACCAGTAACATATATTTTGAGTGTTTTTGATCATGTTACCAATAAAACGCTTAAGAACCCTATTTTTGGGAAACGAAATGACATTACGAAAAACGTGTATTATGAGTGTTTTTAAATTCATTAAGTACCAAAAAGCTAAAAGCCACAAATAACTGTGTATTGAGAAAAAATAAATAAATAAATAAATAAATACGATATTTTTTTTTCTTTCTTATTCATCTTCACAGGTACCGAGATGCCAAAATTCTTGCAAAATTCATGAAATTTTGTGAAATAAGAACATTATCAAAAAATTAATTTTAGCTTTTTTTTTCGACTGTTATGTAGCAAACCCTAAAGTGCATGCAAAACCACCTATATGGGGAAATCAAACATCTTTGAAAGAAAACTGTCTTATGAGTGTTTTTCAGCATGTTAGGCACCAAAACGATAAATAACATTGAAAGTCACTCTATATGGGAATCCAAAACAAAATTACTGAAAACGTGTCTTTTCGGTGTTTTACGTAGAAAAACGCTAAAACGGATGCAAACCAACCAATATGAAAGGAAAATAGATAAACATTACCAAAAAGGTATATTTTGAGTGCTTTTGAGCTTGTTACCTACAAAAAAGGTGAAAATGGATGCAAAGCACTTCCTATTGGGAAACAAAAGGACATTACGAAAAACGTGTATAATGAGTGTCTTATTATTTTCGACCAAAAGAACTTGTGGTTCACAAGAACCAAAGGGCAAAAAACGCAAAAACTCGTGTATATAAAGAAGTTTCTTAGATAATAAAATGCTGACACTCATGAATAACAATCTTAATTGAAAAACAGAACAACCTTACCAAAAGCGTGTATTTTCAGTGTTTTTCACATTCTTAGCAAAATCCCAAATAGTATGCGAAACTAGCTTTATGTGGAAAAAACAATGACATTACCAGAAGTGTCTTTTGAGCGTTTGTAGTTAGTGCTGGGACACTAGAGAGCTTTAAGAGAAGATTAGACAAGTTTATGGATGGGGATAACAGATGGAAATAGGTAGGAGTGTTTCATACAGGGACTGCCACGTGTAAGCCTGGTCGCTTCTTGCAGCTTCCCTTATTTCTTATGTTCTTATGTTCTTATGTTTTTGAGCGTGTTAGGCAATAAAGCATTTAAAAGCAGGGCAATCACATTACATGGGAATAAAACCAACTTTGACCAAGAACTTGCCATTATGTGTTTTTGAGCTCCTTACATACCAAAACGCTAAAAACGCATGGAAAACACTCCTTTATGGAAAAGCAGAAAAACGTTACAAAAAACATGTCTTTTAAGTGTTTTTGATCATGTTACTTATAAAAACGCTTAAATACATGCAAAAAACCCTATCTTTGGGAAACGAAAGGACATTACGAGAAACGTGTATTATGACTCTTTTTAAGTTCCTTAAGTACCAAAACGTTAAAACCCATAAATAACACTCTTTAAAGAGAAAAAAATATAAAAAAATAAATAAGAAAATAGCATTTTTTTGTATTGATTTTCATAAGTACCGAGATGCCAAAATTCTGCCAAAATTCAGGGAATTTATGTGGAAAAAAGAACATTATCAAAAAAGTTAATTATAGCTTTTTCTCGGAATTTTATTTACCACACCCTAAAGAGCATGCAAAACCACCTATATGAGGAAATTAAACGACTTTACCGGAAACCCGTATTTTCAGTGTTTTTCAGCATGTTAGGCACTAAACCGATAAATAATATGGAAATCAGTCAATTATTACTGAAAACGTGTTTATTCAGTGTTCTACGTAGGAAAAACACTAAAACAGATACAAAGCAACGAATATGAAGAAATAGAATAACATTACCAAAAGGTGTTTTTGAGCTTTTTACCTACAAAAACGCGAAAATGGATATAAAAGCACTCTATATTGGGAAGCAAAAGGACATTTAGAGAAACGTGTATAATGATTGTTTTATAATTTCAAAAGAACCACAAGACAAAAAAACGCAAAAAACTCGTGTATATAGAGAAGTTTCTTACATAACAAAATGCTAAAAATCATGAATAACACTTTTAATTGAGAAACAGAATTACCTTACCAAATGTGTGTATTTTGAGTGTTTTTTTCATTCTTAGTTACGAAAATCCCAAATTACGTGTGAAACTAGCTTTATGTGGGAAAAAAATGACATTATCATAAAAGTGTCTTTTGAGTGTTTTTGAGCGTGACATGCAACAAAGCACTAAAAAAAAGAATAATCACATTATAGAGGAAAAAAACAAACTTTTATGAAGAACTTGCCTTTAAGTGTTTTTAACTCCTTACATACCAAAACGCTAAAACGCATGCAAAACACCCTTAATGGAGAAACAGAATAACATTACCAATAACATGCATTTTGAGTGTTTTTGATCATACTCTTAAACGCTTAACTGATCAAACGCTTAAATACATTCAAAAAACCCAATTTCCGTGAAACGAAAGAACATTCCGAAAATCGTGTATTATGGTTGTTTTTAAGTTCCTTAAGTACCAAAAAACTAAAACCCACAAATAGAGAAAAAATAAATAAAAAAAAATAGATTTTTTTTTTTGTTATTCATCTACATATGTATGAAGATGCCAAAATTCTGGGAAAATTCAGGGAAATTATGTAAAAAAAAAACAAAAAAAAATTTAGCTTTTTTCCGGAATTATGTACCAAACCCAGAAGTGCATGCAAAGTCACCTATATGGGGAAATTACACGACTTTACCAGAAATCTGTTTTTAGAGTGTTTTTCACCAATTTCAACAATATTTCAGAAAACGTGTCTTTTCAGTGATTTACGAAGAAAAACGCTAAAACGGATGCAAACCAACCAATATAAAGAAATAGAATAACAATAACAAAAAGATATATTTTGAGTGTTTTTCAGCTTGTTACCTAGAAAAATTGCGAAAATGGATGGAAAGCACTCTATTAGGAAACAGAAGAACATTACGAGAAACGTGTATAATGAGTGTATAATGAGTTTCACACAAAACAAAAGGCAAAAAAAGCAAAACCTCGTGTATATAGAGAATTTTTTTTACATACCAAAATGCTGAAATGCATGAATAACACTTTTAATTGAGAAACAGAACTACCTTACAAAATGTGTGTATTTTGAGTGTTTTTCACATTCTTAGTTACGAAAATCCAAAATTACATGCGAAACTAGCTTTATGTGGGAAAAAAAATCATATTACCAGAAAAGTGTCTTTTGAGTGTTTTTGAGCGTGATATGCAACAAAGCACTAAAAAGCAGAACAATCACATTACATGGGAATAAAACCAACTTTTACGAAGAACTTACCTTTAGGTGTTTTTTTTTAACTCCTTACATACCAAAACGCAAAAACGAATGCAAAACACCCTTTATGGAGAAACAGAGTAACATTACCAAAAACATGTATTTTGAGTGTTTTTGATAATTTTATTTATAAAAATGCTTAAATTCATGCAAAGAACCTTATATTTGGGAAATGAAACGTGTATTATGAGTGTCTTTAAGTTCCTTAAGTACCAAAAAAGCTTTAAACCCAGAAATAACACTCTTTATAGAAAAAAATAATATTTTTTTTTTTTTTTTTGTTATTCATCTTCATAGGTATTAAGATGCCAAAATTCTGGCAACATTCTTTGGGAATCGAAAGATTCCCTCTCTTCGGTGTTTTATGTAGAAAAACGCTAAAACGTATGCAAACCAACTAATATGAAGAAATAGAATAACATTTCCAAAAAGGTATATTTTGAGTGTTTTTGAGCTTGTTAAATACAAAAAACGCGGGAATGGATGCAAAGCAGTCCCTATTGGGAAAGAAAAGGACATTACGAGAAACGTGTATAATGAGTGTTTTATTATTTTCGGGCAAAAGAACTTGTGGTTCACAAGAACCACAAAGCAAAAAACGCAAAAATTCGTGTATATAAAGAAGTTTCTAAGATAACAAAATGCTGAAACTCATGAATAACAATCTTAATTGAGAAACAGAACAATATTACCAAATGCGTGTATTTTGAGTGTTTTTTCACATTCTTAGCAAAACCCCAAAAAGCATGCGAAATTAGCTTTAAGTGGGAAAAAAATGACATTACCAGAAGTGTCTTTTGAGTGTTTTTGAGCGTGTTAGGCAATAAAGCACTAAAAAGCAGGGCACTCATTTTACATTGGAATAAAACCAACTTTTACCAAGAACTTACCTTGAAGTGTTTTTCAGCTCCTTACATACCAAATCGCTAAAACGCATGAAAAACACTCCTTTATGGAGAAGCAGAATAATATTACCAAAAACAAGTGTTTTTGAGTGTTTTTTTTATCATGTTACCTATAAAAACGCTTAAATACATGCAAAGATCCCTATATTTGGGAAACGAAAGGACATTACGAGAAATGTGTATTATGAATGATTTTAAGTTCCTTAAGTACCAAAACGTTAAAACCTACAAATAACACTCTTTATAGAGAAAAAAAAATAAAAAAATAACATTTTTATTTTTTTGTTTTTGATGTTCATAGGTAGCAAGATGCCAAAATTCTGCCAAAATTCAGAGAAATTATGTGGAAAAAAGAACATTATCGAAAAATTAAATTTTACCTTTTTTTTTGGAGTTGTGTACCAAACGTATGTACCAAATGTATGCAAAGCCACCTATTTGGGAAAATATAACGACTCTACAAGAAACCTGTTTTTTGAGTGTTTTTCCGCATGTTAGGCACAAAACGATAGATAATATGAGTCACTCTATATGGAAATCCAAAACAAAATTACTGAAAATGTGTCTTAAAAGATTTACGTAAAAAAACGATAAAACCTATGCAAACGAACCAATATGAAGAAATAGAATAATATTACAAAAAATGTATATTTTGAGTGTTTTTGAGCTTGTTACATAAAAAAAACGCGAAAATGGATGCAAAGCTCTCTATATTAGAAAAAAAAAGTGAACATAACGAGCAACGTGTATAATGAGTGTTTCATAGTTTCACTAGAATCAGAAGGCAAAAAACGCAAAAACTCGTGTGTATGGAGAAGTTTCTACATTACCAGAAAAGTATATTTTGTGTGTTTTTGAGCTTGTTACATAAAAAAAAAAAACACATAAATGGATGCAAAGCACTGTATATTAGGAAAAAAAAGGACATAACGAGAAACGTGTATAATGAGTGTTTTATACTTTCACCAAAATCACAAGGGAAAAAACGCAAAAACTCGTCTGTTTGGAGAAGTTTCTAAGATACCAAAATGCTAAAACTCATGAATAACATTCTTATTCAAGAAACAGAGCAACTTTACTAAATGCGTGTATTTTTAAGTGTTTTTTTACATTCATGCTTACCACAACCCCAAATTCCATGCGAAATGTGTGAAAAAAATTATATTACCTGAAAAGTGTCTTTGAGTGTTTTTTAGCGTGTTAGGCAATAAAGCACTAAAAAGCAGGACAATCACATTACATGGGAATAAAACCAACTTTTACGAAGAACTTGCCTTTTAGTGTTTTTGACACGCATTTAGTAAGGTTGTTCTGTTTCTCAATTAATAGTGTTTATTCATGAGTTTCAGCATTTTGGTATCTAGGAAACGTCTTCATATACACGAGATTCTGCGTTTTTTGCCTTTTGGTTTTTTGAACTTTAAAACATTCATTATACACTTTTCTCGCAATATCCCTTTGTTTCCCAATATAGAGTGCTTTGCATTAATTTTTGCGTTTTTTTGCTGGTAACAAGGTCAAAAACACTCAAAATATACATTTTTGGTAATATTTTTCTGCTTCTTGATATTGGTTGGTTTGCATCAGTTTTAGCGTTTTTCTACGTAAAACACTGAGAAGACACGTTTTCAGTAATTTTCTTTTGGATTCCCACATAGTGTGAGTTCCTTATTATTTATCATTTTGGTACCTAACATGCTGAAAAACACACAAAAGACAGATTTCTGGTAAGGTCTTTAATTTCCTCATATGCGAATGCATGTCTTTTAAGTGTTTTTGAGCGTGTTATGCAATAAAGCACTAAAAGCCAGAGAAATCACATTACATGTGAATAAAAACAAATTTTACCAAGAACTTGCCTTTAAGTGTTTTTGAGCACCTTACATACCAAAACGCATGCAAAATACATTTTATGGAGAAACAGAATAACATTACCAAATACATGTATTTTGAGTGTTTTTGATCATGTTATCTATAAAAACGCTTAAATACATCCAAAGAACCTTATGTTTGGGAAACGAAAGGACATTACGAGAAACGTGTATTATGAGTGTTTTTTAAGTTCCTTTAGTACATAAAGGCTAAAACCAACAAATAACATTCTTTATTTAGAAAAAAAGAATAATTAACAAAAAAAAAAAAATTTTCCTTATTCATCCTTATAGGTACCGAGATGCCAAAATTCAGCCAGAATTCAGGGAATTTATGTGGAAAAAAGAACATTTACAAAAAAGTTAATTATAGATTTTTTTCGGATTATTATATACCAAATCCTAAAGTGCATACAAAGCCACATATATTGGGAAGTTAAACGACTTTACCATAAACCTGTCTTTTCAGTGTTTCTTAGCATGTTAACCACCATAACGATAAATAATATGGAAGTCAGTCAATATGTGAATCCAAAACAAAATTACTGAAAACATGTCTTTTCAGTTTTTTAAGTAGAAGAACGCTAAAACGGATGCAAACCAACCTATATGAAGAAATAGAATAACATTACCAAAAAAATATGTTTTGAATGTTTTTGATCTTGTTACCTAGAAAACAATGCAAAATGGATGTAAAGCACTCTATATTAGGAAACAAAAGGACATTACGAGAAACGTGTATAATGAGTGTTTTATAATTTTAAAAGAACCACAAGGCAATAAACGAGAAAACTCGTGTATATAGAGAAATTTCTTACATACCAAAATGATGAAATGCATGAATAACACTTTTAATTGATAAACAGAACTACCTTACCAAATTGTGTATTTTCAGTGTTTTTCAGATTCTTAGTTACGAAAATGCCAAAATACATGCGAAACTACCTTCATGTGGGAAAAAAAATGACATTACCAAAAAAGTGTCTTTTAGTGTTTTTCAGCGTGATATGCAACAAAGCTCTAAAAAGCAGAACAATGACATTACATGGGAATAAAACCAACTTTTACGAAAAACTTGCCTTAAAGAGTTTTTTTTTTACTCCTTACATACCAAATCGCTAAAACGCATGCAAAACACCCTTTATGGAGAAACAGAAAACATTACCAAGAACATGTATTTTGAGTGTTTTTGATCATTTACCTATAAAAACGCTTAAATACATGTAAAGAACCCTATGTCTGTATAACAAAATGACATTACGAAATTCGTGTATTATGAGTGTTTTTAAGATCCTTAAGTATTAAAAACCTAAAACCCACAAACAACACTCTTTATAGAGAGAAATTTTTTTTTTTTCGTTATTTATCTTCATAGCTACCGAGATGCCAAAATTCTGGCAAAATTCCTGGAAATTTTGTAAAAAAAAATCATTATAAAATATTATATTTAAACCCTGAAGTGCATTCAAATCCACCTATATGGGGAAATTACACGACTTTACCAGAAACCTGTCTTTTCAGTGTCTTTCAGGAATTTCAACAATATTACTTAAAACGTGTCTTTTCAGTGATTTACGTAGAAAAATACTAAAACGGATGTAAACAAACCAATATGAAGAAATAGAATAACATTACCTTTTGGTAATGTTATTCTATTTCTTCATATTGGATATATTTTGATGTGTTTTTGAGCTTGATACCTAAAAAAAATGCAAAAATAGATGGAAAGCACTTGATATTGGCAAAAAAAAACGACCTTACGACAAACGTGTATGAGTGTTTTATAGTTTGACAAGAACCAAAAGGTTCTTGCCAAAAAACTCAAAAACTCATATACATAAAGAAGTTTCTTTCATACCAAAAAGCTGAAACTCATAAATAACAATTTTAATTATAAAACAGAAATATCTTACCAAATGTGTGTATTAAAAAACTTTCTTACTAAAATGCTGAAACTCATGAATAACACTTTTAATTAAGAATAAGAACAACCTTACTAAATGCCTGTGCTTTGAGTTTTTTTCACATTCTTAGTTACCAAAACCCCAAATTCCATGCAATGTTGGAAAAAATATGATATTACCAGAAAAGAGTCTTTTAAGTGTTTTTGAGCGTGTTAGATAATAAAGCACTAAAAACCAGGGCAATCACATTACATGGGAATAAAAACAACTCTTACCAAGAACTTGCCTTTAAGTGTTTTTGAGCTCATTACATACCAAAACGCTAAAACGCATGTAAAACACTTTTCATGGAGAAACAGAATAAAATTCACAAAAACATATATTTTGAGTTTTTTGATCATGTTATCTATAAAAACGCTTAAATACATTCAAAGAACCCTATGTTTTGCGAAGCGAAAGGACATTACGAGAAATGTGTATTATAAGTATTTTTAAGTTCCTTAAGTACCAAACAGCTAAAACCCACAAATAACACTCTTTATTTAGAAAAAAATAGAAATAAAAAAAAGGATTTATTTATTTTTTTGTTATTCATCTTCATAGGTACCGAGATTCCAAAATTCTGGGAAAATTCAGGGCTATTATATGATAAAAAAAAAAAATTATCAAAAAAATAATTTTAGCTTATTTTTTCGGACTATTATTTACCAAACCCTAAAGTGCATCCAAACACTCCTATATGAAGAAATTAAACGACCTTACCAGAAATCTGTTTTTTGAGTGTTTTTCAGCATGTTAGGCACCAAAACGATAAATAATAAAGAACTCACTCTATATGAGAATCCAAAACAAAATTGCTGAAACCGTGTTTTTTGTGTGCTTTACGTAGAAAAACGCTAAAACGGATGCAAACCAACCAATATCAAGAAAAAGAAAAACATTACCAAAAAGGTATATTTTCAGTGTTTTTGAGCTTGTTACCTACAAAAAACACGAAAATAGATGGAAAGCACTCTATATTAGAAAACAAAAGGACTTTGCAAGATAAGTGTATAATGAGTTTTTTTTTAGTTCAAAAGAACCAAAAGGCAAAAAACACAAAAACTCGTGTATATGGAGAAGGTTCCTAGATTCCAAAATGCTGAAACTCATGAATAACACTCTTAATTGAGAAACAGAACAATCTTACTAAATGCGTGTATTTTGAGTGCTTTTCACATTCTTAGTTACCAAAACCCCAAATTGCATTTGAAACCACCTTTATTTGAGAAAAAAAATGACATTATCAGAAAAGTGTCTTTTAAGTGTTTTTGAGCGTGATAGGCAATAAAGCACTAAAAAGCAGGGCAATTATATTAAATTGGAATAACACCAATTTATATCAAAAACTTGCCTTTAAGTGTTTTCTAGCTCCTTATATACCAAACCGCCAAAACACATCCAGAACAAACTTTATGGAGAAACAGAATAACATTACCAAAAACATGTGTCTTCAGTGCTTTTGATCATGTTATCTATAAAAAACGCTTAAATACATGCAAAGAACATAATGTTTGGGAAACAAAAGGACATTACGAGAAACGTGCATTATGAGATTTTTTGAGTTCCTTAAGTACCAAAAAGCTAAAATCCAAAAACAACACTCTTTATTTAAAAAAAATAATAAAAAAATACAAAAATACAAAAAATAGGATTTTTTTTTGTTATTTATATTCATAGGTACCGAGATGCCAAAATTTGGGGAAAATTCAGGGCAATCATATGATAAAAGAATATTATCAAAAAAGTTAATTTCAGCTTTTTTTTCGGACTGTTATGTACCAAACCCTAAAATGCATGCAAAGCCTCCTACATGAGGAAATTAAACGACCTTACCAGAAATCTGTATTTTGAGTGTTTTTTAGCATGTTAGGCACCAAAACGATGAATAATAAGGAACTCACTCTATATGGGAATCCAAAAACAAAGTTACTGAAAACGTGTCTTCTCAGTGTTTTGCGTAGAAAAATGCTAAAACGGATGCAAAGCAACCAATATCAAGAAATAGAAAGACGTTACTAAAAAGGTATATTTTGAGTGTTTTTGAGCTTGTTACCTACAAAAAACGCGAAAATTTATGCAAAGCACTCTATATTGGGAAACAAAAGGACATTGCAAGAAAATTGTAAAATGAGTGTTTTATAGTTGAAAAGAACCTCAAAGCAAAAAACGCAAAATCTCGTGTATATGGAGAGAGGTTTCCTAGATACAAAAATGCTAAAACTCATGTATAACACTCCTAATTGAGAAACAGAACAATCTTAATAAATGCGTGTATTTTGAGAGCTTTTCACATTCTTAGTTACCAAAAACCCCAACTTCCATCCGAAAATATATTTGTGTGAAAAAAAAAGAGGTGTCTTTTGAGTGTTTTTGAGCGTGATACGCAATAAAACACTTAAAAGGAGGGCAATCACATTACATTTGAGGAAAACGAATTTTTACCATGAACTTGCCTTTACGTGTTTTTAAGCTCCTTATATACCAAAACACTAAAACGCATGCAAAACACTCTTTATGGTGAAACAGAATAACATTTCCAAAAACATGTATTTTCAGTGTTTTTGATCATGTTATTAATAAAAAAGCTTAAATACATGCAAAGAACACTATTTTTGGGAAACGAAAGGAGATTATGAGAAACGTGTATTATGAGTGTTTTTAAGTTCATGAATTACCAGAAAGCTAAAAGCCACAAATAACACTCTTTATTGAGAAACAATAAATAAATTTTTAAAAATACAATATTTTTTTTCTTTCTTATTCATCTTTACAGGTACTGAGATGCCAAAATTCGGGCAAAATTCAGGAAATTATGTGAAATAAGTGCATTATCAAAAAAGTTAAATTTAGCTTTTTTATCGGACTGTTATGTACTAAACCCCTAAAGTACATGCAAAGCCACCTATATGGGGAAATTAAACATCTTTGCCCGAAAACGGTCTTATGAGTGTTTTTCTGCATGTTAGGAACCAACACGATAAATAACATGGAAGTCAATCTATATGGGAATCCAAAACAAAATTACTAAAAACATGTCTTTCGGTGCTTTACGTAGAAAAACGCTAAAATGGATGCAAACCAACCAATATGAAGAAATAAAATAATATTACCAAAAAAGTATATTTTCAGTGTTTTTGAAATTGTTACCTACAAAAAACGCGAAAATTGATGGAAAGCACTCTATATTAGGAAGCAAAATGACATTAAGAGAAACGTGTATAATGAGTGTTTTATAGTTTCACAAGAACTACAAGGCAAAAAACGCAAAAACTCGTGTATATAGAGAAGTTTCTTACATTCCAAAATGCTGAAACTCTGGAACAACACTCTTAATTGAGAAACAACAATCTTACTAAATGCGTGTATTTTGAGTACTTTTCACATCCTTTGTTACCAAAACCCCAAATTGCATGCGAAACCAGTTTTATGTGGGAAAAAAATGACATTACCAGAAAAATGTCTTTTGAGTGTTTTTGAGCGTGTTAGGCAAAATAAGCACTAAAAAGCAGGGCAATCACATTACATTGAAATAAAACCAATTTTTAACAAGAACTTGCCTTTAAGTGTATTTGAGCTCCTTATATACCAAAACACTAAAATGCATTATGGTGAAACAGAATAACATTACCAAAAACATGTATTTTGAGTGTTTTTTATCAAGTTACCGATAAAAACGCTTAAATACATGCAAAGAACCCTATTTTTGGTAAATGACAGGACATTACGAGAAACGTGTATTATGAGAGTTTTTAAGTTCATTAAGTACGAAAAAGCTAAAAGCCACAAATTACACTATTAAGAAAAAAATAAATCAATAAATAAAAAAAATACGATATTTTTTTTTATTCTTATTCATCTTCACAGGTAACAAGATGCCAAAATTTGTCCAAAGTTCAGGAAATTATATGAAGTAAGAACATTATCAAAAAAGTTAAATTTAGCTTTTTTTTTTGGACTGTTATGTACCAAACCCCTAAAAAGCATGCAAAGCCACCTATATGGGGAAATTAAACGTCTTTGCCAGAAAACTGTCTTATGAGTGTTTTTCAGCATGTTAGGAACCAACACGATATAACCCAAGGAAGTCAATCTATATGGGAATCCAAAAAAAATTACTGAAAACGTGTCTTTTCGGTGTTTTACGTAGAAAACGCTAAAACGGATGGAAACCAACCAAAATCAAGAAATAGAATTACCAAAAAGGTATATTTTTTTGTGTTTTTGAAATTGTTACCTACAAAAAACGCGTATATGGATGGAAAGCACTCTATATTGGGAAGCAAAAGCCACCAAAAAGCATGTTAGGCACCAAAACGATAAATAATATGAAAGTCACTCTATATTGAAATCCAAAACAAAATTACTGGAAACGTGTCTTTTAAAAGATTTACGTAGAAAAACGCTAAAACGGATGCAAACCAACCAATATGAAGAAATATAATAACATTACCAAAAAAGTATATTTTGTGTGTTTTTGAGGTTGTTACATGAAAAAAAACGCGAAAATGGATGCATAGCACTCTATATAAGGAAAAAAAAAGGACATAATGGGAAACGTGTATAATGAGTGTTTTATAGTTTCACCAGAATAACAAGGCAAAAAACGCAAAAACTCGACTGTATGTAGAAGTTTCTAAGATACCAGAATACTGAAACTCATGAATAACACTCTTTATCCTTACTAAATGCGTGTATTTTGAGTGTTTTTTTTTTAATTCTTAGTTACCAAAACCCCAAATTCCATCCGAAACTAGCTTTATATGGGAAAAAAATGACATTACCAGAGAAGTGTCTTTCAGTTTTTTTCAGCGTGTTAGGCAATAAAGCACTAAAAAGCAGGGTAATCACATCACATGGGAACAACTTGCCTTTTATTGTTTTTGACACGCATTTAGTAAGGTTGCTCTATTTCTCAATTAAGTGTGTTATTCATGAGTTTCAGCATATAGACGAGTTTTTGCGTTTTTTGCCTGATGTTTTTTTTGAACTATAAAACATTCATTATACACTTTTCTCGCAATGTCCCTTTCTTTCCCAATATAGAGTGCTTTGTATTCATTTTCGCGTTTTTTTTTTTTGTAGGTAACAAGCTAAAAAACACTCAAAATATACATTTTTGGTAATGTTTTTCTGCTTCTTGTATCAGTTTGTATCAGTTTTAGCGTTTTTCTGCGTAAAACATTGAGAAGACACGTTATCAGTAATTTTCTTTAGGATTCCCACATAGAGTGAGTTCCTTATTATTGATCGTTTTGGTGCCTAACATGCTGAAAACACTCAAAATACAGATTTCTGGTAAGATCTTTAATTTCTTTAATCTTTGCATGTCTTTTCAGTGTTTTTAAACGTGTTACGCAATAAAGCACTAAAAGCCAGGGCAATCACATTATATGGGAATAAAACCAAATTTTACCAAGAACATGCCTTAATTTTTTTTCAGCTCCTTACATACCAAAACGCTAAAACACATGCAAAATACATTTTATGAAGAAACAGAATAACATTACCAAATACATGTATTTTGAGTGTTTTTGATCATGTTATCTATAAAAACGCTTAAATACTTCCAAAGAACCTTATGTTTAAGAAACGAAAAAACATTACGAGAAACGTGTATTATGAATGATTCCTTCAGTACCAAAAAGCTAAAAACCCACAAATAACACTTTTTAGAAAAAATAAATAAATAAATTTTAAAAAATAGGAATTTTTTTTTTGTTATTCATCTTTATAGGTACCGAGATGCCAAAATTAAGCCAAAATTCAAGGAACTTATGTGGAAAAAAGAACATTATCATGAAAGTTAATTATAGTTTATTTTTCGGATAGTTATGTACCAAACACTAAAGTGCATGTAAAGCCACATACGAGTATATAGGGAAGTTAAAAGACTTTATCAGAAACCTTTCTTTTTAGTATTTTTCAGCATGTTAGGCACCAAAACGATAAATAATATGGAAGTCAGTCAATATGTGAATCCAAAAGAAAATTACTGAAAACGTGTCTTTTCATTCTTTTACGTAGGAAATCGCTAAAGCGGATAGAAACCATCCTATATGAAGAAATAGAATAACATTACCAAAAAAGATATATTTTGAATGTTTTTCAGCTTGTTACCTAAAAATAATGCAAAAATGGATGTAAAGCACTCTATATTAGGAAAAAAAAAAACGACTTTACGAGAAACGTGTATAATGAGTGTTTTCTAGTTTTAAAAGAACCACAAGGCAATAAACGCAAAAACTCGTATATATAGAGAAATTTCTTACCTACTAAAGTGAATAAATGCATGAATAACACTTTTAATCCATTAACAGAACTATCTTACCAAATTGTGTATTTAGAGTGTTTTTCACATTCTTAGTTACGAAAATGCCAAATTACATGCGAAACTAGTTTCATGTGGGAAAAAAAATGACATTACCAGAAAAGTGTCTTTTGAGTGTTTTTCAGAGTGATATGCAACAAAGCACTAAAAAGCAGAACGATCACATTACATGGGAATAAAACCAACTTTTACAAAGAATTTGCCTTTCAGTGTTTTTTTAACCCCTTATATATCAAACCGTTAAAACGCTTGCAAAACAAACTTTATGGAGAAACAGAATAACATTACCAAAAACATGTATTTTGAGTGTTTTTGATCATGTTATCTATAAAAACGCTAAAGTACATGCAAAGAACATTATGTTTGGGAAACAAAAGTACATTATGTGGAAAAAAGGAATATTATCGAAAAAGTTAATTCTACCTTTTTTTCGGAGTTATGTACCAAACCATAAAGTGTATGCAAAGCCACCTATTTGGGAAAATTTAACGTCTTTACAAGAAACCTGTCTTTTGAGAGTTTTTCCGCATGTTAGGCACCAAAACGATAGATAATATGAAAGTCACTCTATAAGGAAATCCAAAACAAAATTACTGAAAACGTGTCTTTTAAAAGATTTACGTAGAAAAACGCTAAAACGGATGCAAAGCAACCAATATGAAAAAATTGCATAATATTACCAGAAAAGTATATTTTGTGTGTTTTTGAGCTTGTTACATAAAAAAAACGCAAAAATGGAGGCAAAGCACTGTATATTACGAAAAAAAGGGACATAACGAGAAACGTGTATAATGAGTGTTTTATAGTTTCAACAGAATAATAAGGCACAAAACGCAAAAACTCGTCTGTGTGAAGAAGTTTCTGAGATACCAAAATGCAAAAACTCATGAATAACACTCTTAATCAAGAAACACAGCAACTTTACTAAATGCGTGTATTATGAGTGTTTTTTAACATTCTTAGTTAACAAAACGCCAAATTCCATTCGAAACTAGCTTTATATGGGAAAAAAAGACATTACCAGAAAAGTGTCTGAGTGTTTTTGAGCGTGTTATGCAATAAAGCAATAAAAAACAGGGCAATCATATTACATGGGAATCAATCCAACTTTTACGAAGAACTTGCCTTTTAGCGTTTTTGACGCGCATTTAGTAAGGTTGTTCTGTTTCTCAAGTAAGAGTGTTATTCATGAGTTTCAGCATTTTGGTATCTAGGAAACTTCTCCATATACACGAGTTTTTGCGTTTTTGCCTTGAGTTTTTTTTTTTTTCAACTATAAAGCATTCATTATACACTTTTCTCGCAATGTCCCTTTGTTTCCCAATATAGAGTGCTTTGTATCAAAGTTTGCGTTTTTTTGTAGGTAACAAGCTCATAAACACTCAAAATATACATTTTCAGTAATGTTTTTCTGCTTCTTTATATTGGTTGGTTTGCATCAGTTTTACCGTTTTCTATGTAAAACACTGAGAAGACACATATTCATTAATTTTCTTTTCCATTCCCACATAGAGTGACTTCCTTATTATTTATCGTTTTGATGCCTAACATACTAAAAAAAACACTCAAAAGACAGATTTCTGGTAAGGTCTTTCATTTCCTCATATGCGAGGCCTTGCATGTCTTTTGAGTGTTTTTGAGCGTGTTACGCAATAAAGCACTTAAAGGAAAGGCAATCGCATTACATGGGAATAAAACCAAATTTTACCAAGAACTTGCCCTTAAGTGTTCTTCACCTCCTTACTTACCAAAACGCTAAAACGCATGCAAAATACATTTTATGGAGAAAGAGAATAATATTACCAAATACATGTATTTTGAGTGTTTTTCATCATGTTATCTATAAAAACGCTTAAATACATGCAAAGAACCTTATGTTTCGGAAACGAAAGGACACTACAAGAAAGGTGTATTATGAGTGTTTTTTTTTAAGTTCCTTCAGTACCTAAAAGCTAAAACCCACAAATAACACTCTTTATTTAGAAAATAAATAATAAAAAATTAAAAAATGGGATTGTTTTTTTCTTTTTTTTGTTATTCATACTTATAAGTACCGACATGCCAAAATTATGCAAAAATTCATTGAATTTAAGTAGAAAAAAGAGCATTACCAAAAAAGTTAATTATAGCTATTTTTCGGATTATTATGTAGCAAACCCTAAACTGCATGCAAAGCCACCTATATAGGGAAGTTAAACGACTTTACCAGAAATCTGTCTTTTCAGTATTTTTCAGCATGTTAGGCACCAAAACGATAAATAATATGGAAATCAGTCAATATGTGAATCCAAAACAAAACTACTGAAAACGTGTCTTTTCAGTGTTTTACGTAGAAAAATGGTAAAGCGGATGCAAACCAACCTATATGAAGAAATAGAATAACATTACCAAAAAGATCTATTTTGAGTGTTTTTGAGCTTGTTACTTATGAAAAAATGCAAAAATGGATGTAAAGCACTCTGTATTAGGAAACAAAAGGACATTACGAGAAACGTGTATAATGAGTGTTTTATAGTTTTAAAAGAACCATAAGGCAATAAACGCAAAAACTCGTGTATATAGAGAAACTTACCAAATGATGAAATGCATGAATAACACTTTTAATCGATAAAGAGAACTACCTTACCAAATTGTGTATTTTGAGTGTTTTTCACATTCTTAGTTACAAAAATGCCAAATTACATGCGAAACTACCTTCATGTGGGAAAAAAAAATGACATTACCAAAAAAGTGTCTTTTTTAGTGTTTTTGAGCGTGATATGCAACAAAGCACTAAAAAGTAGTACAATCACTTTACATGGGAATAAAACTAACTTTTACGAAGAACTTGCTTTTAAGTATTTTTTAAATCCTTACATACCAAATTGCTAAAACGCATGCAAAACACCCTTTATGGTGAAACAGAATAACATTACCAAAAAACATGTATTTTGAGTGTTTTTGATCATGTAACCTATAAAAACACTTAAATACATGTAAAGAACCCAATGTTTGTATAACAAAAGGACATTACGAAAATCGTGTATTATGAGTGTTTTTAAGTTCCTTAAGTACCAAAAAGCTAAAACCCCACAAATAACACTATTTTAAGAAAAAAAAAATTGTTATTCCTCTTCATAGGTACGGAGATGCAAAAATTCTGGCAAAATTCATGGAAATTTTATAAAAAGAATCAATATAAAAAAATAATAATAATTTTAGCTTTTTGCCGGAGTTATGTACAAACCCTGAAGTGCATGCAAATCCACCTATATGGGGAAATTACACGACTTTACCAGAAACCTGTCTTTTGAGTGTTTTTCAGCAATTTAAACAATATTACTTAAAACGTGTCTTTGCAGTGATTTACGTAGAAAAAAGCTAAAACGGATGTAAACAAACCAATATGAAGAAATAGAATAACATTACCAAAAATATACATTTTGATGTGTTTTTTGATCTTGTTACCTACAAAAAATGCAAAAATGGATGGAAAGCACTTCATATTGGCAAAGAAAAGGACATTACGAGAAACATGTATGAGTGTTTTATAGTTTCAAAAGAACCACAAGGTAAAAAACTCAAAAACTCGTGTACATAAAGAAGTTTCTTACATAACAAAGAGCTGAAACTCATGAATAACACCCTTAATTTTGAAACATAAATACCTTACCAAAAGTGTGTATTAGAAAAGTTTCTTACATACCAAAATGCTGAAACTCATGAATAACACTTTTAATTAAGAAATAGAACAACCTTACTAAATGCCTGTGTTTTGAATTTTTTTCACATTCTTAGTTACCAAAACCCCACATTCCATGCAAAACTAGCATTATGCGGATTATGTGGGAAAAAAATGATATTACCACAGAAGTGTCTTTTGAGTGTTTTTTTTGAGCGTGTTAGGCAATAAAGCACTAAAAAGCAGGGCAATCACATTATATGGGAATAAAAACAACTTTTACCAAGAACTTCCCTTTAAGTGTTTTTGAGCTCATTACATACCAAAACGCTAAAACACATGGAAAACATCTTTTATGGAGAAACAGAATAAAATTACCAAAAACATATATTTTGAGTGTTTTTGATCATGTTATCTATAAAAACGCTTAAATGCATGCAAAGAACCTTATGTTTGCGAAACGAAAGGACATTACGAGAAATGTGTATTATAAGTGTTTTTAAGTTCCTAAAGTACCAAAAAGCTAAAACCCACAAATAACACTCTTTATTTAGAAAAAAAAGTAAGAAAATAAAAAAAAAAAAAAAATTTTTTTATTCATCTTCATAGATACCGAGATGCCAAATTTCTAGGAAAATTCAGGGCTATTATATGATAAAAGAAAATTATCAAAAAAGTTAATTTTAGCTTATTTTTTCGGACTCTATGTACCAAACCCTAAAGAGCATTTAACGACTCCTATATGAGGAAATTAAACGACCTTACCAGATATCTGTTTTTGAGTGTTTTTCAGCATGTTAGGCACAAACACGATAAATAATAAGGAACTCACTCTATATGAGAATCCAAAACAAAATTGCTTACAACGTGTCTTCTCAGTGTTTTACGTAGAAAAACGCTAAAACGGATGCAAACCAACCAATATCAAAAAATAGAAAAACATTACCAAAAAGGTATAATTTAAGTGTTATTGAGCTTGTTACCTACAAAAAACGTGAAAATTGATGCAAAGCACTCTATATTAGAAAACATCTTAGTTACCAAAACCTCAAATTGCATGCGAAACCACCTTTATGTGAGAAAAAAAAGGACACTACCAGAAAAGTGTCTTTTAAGTGTTTTTTTGAGCGTCATAGGCAATAAAGCACTAAAAAGCAGGGCAATCATATTACATTGGAATAACACCAATTTATACCAAAAACTTGCCTTTAGATGTTTTTAAGCTCCTTATGTATCAAACCGCTAAAACGCATAAAAAATAAACTTTAAGGAGAAACAGAATAACATTACCAAAAACATGTATTTGGAGTGTTTTTGATCATGTTACCAATAAAAACGCTTAAATACATGCAAAGAACACTATTTTAGGAAAACGAAAGGACATTTGGAGAAACGTGTATTATGAGTGTTTTTAAGTTCCTTAAGTACTAAAAAAGCTAAAACCCACAAATAACACTTTTTATCAAGAGAAAAAAAATAAAATAAAATATAATATTATCTTTTTATATTCATCTTCATAGGTACTAAGATGCCAAAATTCTGGCAATATTATTTGGGAATAGAAAACAAAATTACTGAAAACTTGTCTTTTCGGTGTTTTACGTAGAAAAACGCTAAAACAGATGAAAACCAACCAACATGAAGAAATAGAATAACATTACCAAAAAGGTATATTTTGAGTGTTTTTGAGCTTGTTACCTACAAAAATTGTGAAAATGGATGCAAAGCACTACCTATTTGGAAACAAAAGGACATTACGAGAAATATGTATGAGTGTCATTATTTTCGGGCAAAAGAATGTTTCTCGTAATATTCTTTCGTTTCCCAAAGATTTTTTATAGATAATATGATCAAAAATATATCAAAATACATGTATTTGGTAATGTTATTCTGTTTCTCCATAAAATTTATTTTCTATGCGTTTTAGCGTTTTGGTATGTAAGGAGCTTAAAAACACTTAAAGGCAAGTTTTTGGTAAAATTGGTTTTATTCCAATGTAATGTGAACGAAAAGTAATGTGATACCGAAAAGACACGTTTTCAGTAATTTTGTTGTCGATTACCCAAAAATATTGCCAGAATTTTGGCATATTAGTACCTATGAAGATGAATAACAAAAAAAAAAATCATATTTTCTTTTCTTTTTTTTCTCTCTATAAAGAGTGTTATTTATGCGTTTTAGCTTTTTTGGTACTTAAGGAACTTAAAAACACTCATAATACACGTTTCTCGTAATGTCCTTTCATTTCCTAAAAATAGGGTTCGTTGCATGTATTTAAGCGTTTTTATTGGTAACAAGATCAAAAACACTCAAAATACATGTTTATGGTAATGTTATTCTGTTTCACCATAAAGTGTATTTTGCATGCATTTTAGTGTTTTAGTATATAATTAGCTCAAATACACTTAAAGGCAATTTCTTGTTGAAAATTGGTTTTATTCCTATGTAATGTGATTGCCCTGCTTTTTGATGCTGTATTGCCTAACACGCTCAAAAACACTCAAAAGACATTTTTCTGGTAGTGTCATTTTTTTCCCACATAAAGCTGGTTTAGCATGCAATTTGGGGTTCTGGTAACTAAGAATGTGAAAAGCTCTCAAAATACACGGATTTAGTAAGATTGTTCTGTTTTTCAATTAAGAGTGTTGTTGCAGAGTTTCAGCATTTTAGAACGTAAGAAATATCTCTATATACACGAGTTTTTGCGTTTTTTGCCTTGTAGTTCTTGTGAAACTATAAAACACTCATTATACACGTTTATCGTAATGTTATTTTGCTTCCCAGTATATAGTGCTTTCCATCAATTTTTGCGTTTTTTGTAGGTAACAATTTCAAAAACATTCAAAATATACCTTTTTGGTAATGTTATTTAATTTCTTCATATTAGTTGGTTTGCATTCGTTTTAGCGTTTTTCTACGTAAAAGACCGAAAAGACACGTTTTTCTTAATTTTGTTTTGGATTCCCATATAGAATGACTTTCATGTTATTTTATCGTGTTGGTTCCTAACATGCTGAAAAACACTTATGAGACCGTTTTCTGGCAAAGACGTTTAATTTCCCCATATAAGTGGCTTTGCATGCACTTTTTGGGTTTGGTATATAACACTCCGAAAAAAAAACCCTAAATATAACTTTTTTGATAATGTTCTTATTTCACATAATTTGCTGAATTTTGGCACCTCGGTACCTGTGAAGATGAAAAAGAAAGAAAAAATATCATATTTTTTTTTATTTATTTATTGTTTCTCAATAAAGAATATTATTTGTGGCTTTTAGCTTTTTGATAATTAATGAACTTAAAAACACTCATAATACACGTTTCTCGTAATCTCCTTTCGTTTCCAAAAAAATAGAGTTCTTTGCATGTATTTAAGCGTTTTTATTGGTAACATGATCAAAAATACTCAAAATACATGTTTTTGGTAATGTTATTCTGTTTCACCATAAAGATTGTTTTGCATGCGTTTTAGTGTTTTTGTATATAAGGAGCTCAAAAACCTTTAAAGGCAAGTTCTTGGTAAAAATTCACTTTTCTCCAATGTAATGTGATTGCCCTCCTTTTTAGTACTTTATTGCCTATCACGCTCAAAAACACTAAAAAGACACTTTTCTGGTAAAGTGTTTTTTTTTTTTTCTACAAATCTATTTCCGCAGGCAATTTGGGGTTTTGGTAACTAAGAATGTGAAAAGCACTCAAAATACACGCATTTATTAAAGTTGTTCTGTTTCTCAATTAGGAGTGTTATACATGAGTTTTAGCATTTTTCTATCTACGAAACCTCTCAATATACACGAGATTTTGCCTTTTTTTTTTTGTCTTGTGGTTCATTTGAACTATAAAACACTCATTATACAATTTTCTTGCAATGTCCTTTTGTTTTCCAAAATAGAGTGCTTTGCATCAATTTTCGCGTTTTTTGTAGGTAACAAGCACAAAAACAATCAAAATATTCCTTTTTAGTAACGTTTTTCTATTTCTTGATATTGGTTGCTTTGCATCCGTTTTAGCGTTTTTCTACGTAAAACACTAAGGAGACACGTTTTCAGTAACTTTGTTTTGGATATCCATATAGAGTGAGTTCCTTATTATTTATCGTTTTGGTGCCTAACATGCTAAAAAAAAAACACTCAAAAAACAGATTTCTAGTAAGGTCGTTTAATTTCCTCATATAAAAGGCTTTGCATGCACTTTAGGATTTGGTACATAACAGTCCGAAAAAAATTGCTGAAATTAACTTTTTTGATAATATTCTTTTATCATATGATCGCCCTGAATTTTCACAGAATTTTGGCATCTCTGTACCTTTGAAGATGAATAACAAAAAAAAAAAAAATCCTATTTGTTTTATTTTTTATATTTTTTATTATCTAAATAAAGAGTGTTATTTGTGGGTTTTAGGTTTTTGGTACTTAAGGGACTTAAAAAACACTCATAATACACGTTTCTCGTAATGTCTTTTTCTTTCCCAAACATAATGTTCTTTGCATGTATTTTAGCGTTTTTATAGATAACATGATGAAAACACATAAAATACATGTTTTTGATAGCTTTATTCTGTTTCTCCATAAAGTTTGTTTTGCGTGAGTTCTAGCGGTTTGGTACATAAGGAACTCAAAAACATTTAAAGGCAAATTTTTGGTATAAATTGGTATTATTCCAATGTAATATGATTCCCCTGCTTTTTAGTGCTTTATTGCCTATCACGCTCAAAAAAAAAAACTTAAAAGACACTTTTCTGGTAATATAATTTTTTTCTCACATAAAGGTGGTTTCGCATGTAATTTGAGGTTTTGGTAACTAAGAATGTGAAAAGCACTCAAAATACACCCATTTAGTAAGGTTGTTCTGTTTCTCAATTAAGAGTGTTGTTCATGAGTTTCAGCATTTTGGTATCTAGGAACCTTCTCCATATACACGTGTTTGTGTTTTTTGCCTTTTGGTTCCTTTGAATTATAAAAAAAACTCATTATACACTTTTCTTGCAAAGTCCTTTTGTTTTCTAATATAGAGTGCTTTGCATCAATTTTCTCGTTTTTTGTAGGTAACAAGTTCAAAAACACTCAAAATATAAATTTTTGGTAATGTTTTTCTATTTCTTGATATTGGTTGGTTTGCATCCGTTTTAGCGTTTTTCTAAGTAAAACACTGAAAAGACATGTTTTCAGCAATTTTGTTTTGGATTCTCATATAGAGTGAGTTTTATTTATCGATTTTGTGCCTAACATGCTGAAAAACACTCAAAAAACAGATTTCTGGTAAGGTCGTTTAATGTCCTCATATAGGAGTTTTTTGATGCACTTTAGGGTTAGAGTCCGAAAAAAAGTTAAGATTAACTTTTTTGATAATTTTCTTTTATCATATAATAGCCCTGAATTTTCCCAGAATTTTGGCATCTTGGTACTTATAAAGATGAATAACAAAAAAAAAAAATCCTATTTTTTTTTATTTTCTTACTTTTTTTCTAAATAAAGAGTGTTATATGTGGGTTTTAGCTTTATGGTACTTAAGGAACTTAAAAACACTTATAATGCACATTTCTCGTAATGTCCTCTCGTTTAGCAAACATAAGGTTCTTTGCATGTATTTAAGCGTTTTATAGATAACATGATCAAAAACACTCAAAATATATGTTTTTGGTAATTTTATTCTGTTGCTCCATAAAAGATGTTTTGCATGCGTTTTAGCGTTTTGGTATGTAATGAGCTCAAAAACAATTAAAGGCAAGTTCTTGGTAAAAGTTGTTTTTATTCCCATGTAATGTGATTGCCCTACTTTTTAGTGCTTTATTGCCTAACACGCTCAAAAACACACAAAAGACACTTTTCTAGTAATATAATTTTCTTTTCCCACATAAAGCTAGTTTGGATTGAATTTGGGGTTTTGGTAACTAAGAATGTGAAAAAAACTCAAAACACAAGCATTTAGTAAGGTTGTAATATTTCTTAATTAAAAGTGGTATTCATGAGTTTCAGCATTTTGGTATGTAAGAAACATTTCTAATACACACATTTGGTAAGGTATTTTTGTTTCAAAATTAAAAGTTTTATTCATGAGTTTCAGCTCTTTGGTATGTAAGAAACTTCTTTATGTACACGAGTTTTTGAGTTTTTTACCTTGTGGTTCTTTTGAAACTATAAAACACTCATACACGTTTCTCGTTATGTTCTTTTCTTTGCCAGTATAAAGTGCTTTCCATCCATTATTGCATTTTTTGTAGGTAACAAGCTCAAAAACACATCAAAATATATTTTTTTGGTAATGTTATTCTATTTCTTCATACTGGTTTGCTTACATTCGTTTTAGCGTTTTTCTCCGTAAATCACTGAAAAGACACGTTTTCAGTAATATTGTTGAAATTGCTGAAAAACACTCAAAAAAAGACAGGTTTCTGGTAAAGTCGTGTAATTTCCCCATATCGGTGGACTTGCATGCACTTCATGATTTGTACATAACTCCAGAAAAAAGCTAAAATTATTTTTTTATAATGATTTTTTTTTCACAAAATTTCCATGAATTTTGCCAGAATTTTGGCATCTACATACCTATGAAGATGAATACCAATTTTTTTTCTCTCTCTCTATAAAGAGTGTTATTTGTGGGTTTTAACTTTTTAGTATTTAGGGAACTTAAAAAACACTCATATTACACGATTTTCGAAATGTCCTTTTGTTACACAAACATAGGGTTTTTTACATGTATTTAAGCGTTTTTATAGGTTAAATGATCAAAAACACTCAAAATACATGTTTTTCGTAATGTTATTCTGTTTCTCCATAAAAGGTGTTTTGCATGCGTTTTAGCGATTTGGTATGTAAGGAGTTAAAAAACACTTACAGGCAAGTTCTTCCTAAAAGTTGGTTTTATTCCGATGTAATGTGATTGTTCTGTTTTTTTTGTGCTTTGTTCCATATCACGCTCAAAAACACTAAAAAGACACTTTTTTGGTAATGTTATTTTTTTTTTCCCACATGAAGGTAGTTTCGCATGTAATTTGGCATTTTCGTAACGAAGAATGAGAAAAACAATCAAAATACACAATTTGGTAAGGTAGTTCTGTTTGTCGACTTAAACTGTTATTCATGCATTTCATCATTTGGTAAGTTTCTCTATATACACTAGTTTTTGCGTTTATTGCCCTGTGCTTCTTTTAAAACTATCAAACACTCATTATACACGTTTCTCGTAATGTCTTTTTGTTTCCTAATATAGAGTGCTTTACATCCATTTTTGCATTGTTTTTTTAACAAGCTCAAAAACACTCAAAATATATCTTTTTGATAATGTTATTTTATTTCTTTATATAGGTTAGTTTGCATCCGCTTTACCGTTTTTCTACGTAAAACACTGAAAAGATACGTTTTCAGTATTTTTGTTTTGGATTCACATATTGACTGACTTCCATATTATTTATCGTTTTTTTGCCTAACATTATGAAAAACAGTGAAAAGACAGGTTTCTGGTAAAGTCGTTTCACTTCCTTATATAGGTGGTTTTGCATGCACTTTAGGGTTTGGTACATAACAATCCGAAAAAAAAAATCTATAATTAACTTTTATGGTAATGTTCTTTTTTCCACATTTTTTTTTATTTATTTATTTTTTTTCTAAATTAAGAGTGTTATTTGTGGGTTTTAGCTTTTAGGTACTGAAGGAACTTAAAAAAAACACTCATAATACACGTTTCTCGTAATGTCCTTTCGTTTCCCAAACATAAGGTTCTTTGCATGAATTTAAGCGTTTTTATAGATATGATCAAAAACACTCAAAATACATGTATTTGGTAATATTATTCTGTTTCTCCATAAAATGTTTTTTGCATGCGTTTCAGCGTTTTAGTATGTAAGGAGGTCAAGAACACTTCAAGGCAAGTTCTTGGTAAAATTTGGTTTTATTCATATGTAATACGATTGCCCTTCCTTTAAGTGCTTTATGGCGTAACACGCTCAAAAACGCTCAAAAGACATGCAAGGACTCGCATATGAGGAAATTAAAGACCTTACCAGAAATCTGTCTTTTGGGTGTTTTTCTGCATGTTAGTCACCAAAATGATAAATAATAAGGAACTCACTCTATGTGGGAATCGAAAAGAAAATTACTGAAAACGTGTCTTCTCAGTGTTTTACGTAAAAAAACGCTAAAACTGATACAAACCAACCAATATCAAGAAGCAGAAAAACATTACCAAAAATGTATATTTTGAGTGTTTTTAAGTTTGTTACCTACAAAAAAACGCAAAAATGGATACAAAGCACTCTATATTGGGAAACAAAGGGACATTGCGAGAAAACTGTATAATGAATGTTTTATAGTTAAAAAAAAAAAACACAATGCAAAAAACGCAAAAACTCGTGTATATGCTGAAACTCATGAATAACACTCTTAATTGAGAAACAGAGCAACCTTACTAAATGCGTGTCAAAAACACTAAAAGGCAAGTTCTTCGTAAAAGTTGGTTTTATTCTTATGTAATGTGATTGCCCTGCTTTTTAGTGTTTTATTGCCTAACACGCTCAAAAACACTCAAAGACACTTTTCTGGTAATGTCATTTTTTTTCCCATATAAAGATAGTTTCGCATGAAATTTGGGGTTTTGGTAACTAAGATTGTAAAAAAAACTCAAAATACACTCATTTAGTAAGGATTAAGAGAGTTATTCATGAGTTTCAGTATTTTGGTATTTTAGAAACTTCTCCATACAGTCGACCTTTTGCCTTTTTTGCCTTGTTATTCTGGTGAAACTATAAAACACTCATTTTACACGTTTCTCATTATGTCCCTTTTTTTTCCTTATATAGATTGCTTTGTGTCCATTTTCGCGTTTTTTTTTTTTTTATGTAACAAGCTCAAAAACACACAAAATATACTTTTTGGTAATGTTATTTTATTTCTTCATATTCGTTAGTTAGCATTCATTTTAGCGTTTTTGTACAAAAATCTTTTAAAAGACACGTTTCCAGTAATTTTGTTTTGGATTTCCATATAGAGTGACTTTCATATTATTTATCGTTTTGGTGCCTAACATGCTTTTTGGTGCCTTTTGCTTCCCAACATAGAGTGCTTTCCATCCATTTTCACGTTTTCTGTAGGTAACAATTTCAAAAACACTTAAAATATACCTTTTTGGTAATGTTATTCTATTTCTTCATTTTGGTTGGTTTGCATCCGTTTTAGCGTTTCCTACGTAAAACACCGAAAAGGCACGTTTTCAGTAATTTTGTTTTGGATTCCCAAATAGATTGACTTCCTTGGGTTTTATCGTGTTGGTTCCTAACGTGCTGAAAAACAATCAAAAAACAGTTTTCTGGCAAAGACGTTTAATTTCCTCTTATAGGTGGCTTTGCATGCACTTTAGGGGTTTGGAACATAACAGACCGAAAAAAAAAGCTAAATATAACTTTTTTGATAATGTTCTTATTTCATATAATTTCTAGAACTATGCCCAAATTTTGGCATCTCGTTACCTGTGAAGATGAATAAAAATGAAAAAAATATTTAATTTTTTTTATTGATTTATTTTTTTCTCAAGAAATTTTTCTCAATTTGTGGCCTTTAGCTTTTTCGTACTTAATGAACTGAAAAACACACATAATACACGTTTCTTGTAATGTCCTTTCATTTCCAAAAAATAGGGTTCTTTGCATGTATTTAAGCGTTTTTATTAGTAACATGATCAAAAACACTCAAAATACATGTTTTTGGTAATGTTTTTCTGTTTCACCATAAAGTGTATTTTGCATGCATTTTAGTGTTTTGGTACATAAGGAGCTCAAATACTCTTAAAGGCAAGTTCTTGTTAATAATTGGTTTTATTCCAATGTAATGTGATTTCCATGATTTTTAGTGCTTTGTTTCCTAACACGCTCAAAAACACTCAAAAGACATTTTTCTGGTAATGTCATATTTTTCCCACATAAAGCTGGTTTCGCATGCAATTTGGGGTTTTCGTAACAAAAGATGTGAAAAACACTCAAAATAAGCGCATTTAGTAAGATTGTTTTGTTTCTTAATTAAGAGAGTTGTTCCAGAATTTCAGCATTTTGGAATGTAAGAAACTTCTCTATATATATAACACGAGTTTTTGCGTTTTTTGCCTTGTAGTTCTTGTGAAACTATAAAACACTCATTATACACGTTTCTCGTAATGCGCTTTTGCTTCCCAATATAGAGTGCTTTTCCTCCATTTTCGAGTTTTTTGTAGGTAACAATTTCAAAAACACACAAAATATACCTTTTTGGTAGTATTTTATTTCTTCATATTGGTTGGTTTACATCCGTTTTAGCGTTTTTCTACGTAAAACACCGAAAAGACACGATTTTAGTAATTTTGTTTTGGATTCCCATATAGATTGACTTCTATGTTATTTATCGTTTTGGTTCCTAACATGCTGAAAAACACTCATAAGACTGTTTTCTGGCAAAGAAGTTTAATTTCCTCATGTAGGTGCCTTTGCATGCAGTTTAGGGGTTTGGTACATAACAGTCCAACAAAAAGCTAAATTTAACTATGCATATCAGTACCTGTAAAGATTAATAATAAAGAAAAAAAATATTGTTTTTTTTATTTATTTATTGTTCCTCAATAAAGAGTGTTATTTGTGGCTTTTAGCTGTTTGGTAATTAATGAAGTTAAAAACTCATAATACACGTTTCTCGTAATCTCCTTTCATTTTCCAAAAATAGAGTTCTTTGCATGTATTTAAGCGTTTTTATTGGAAACATGATCAAAAACACTCAAAATACATGTTTTTGGTAATGTTAATCTGTTTCACCATAAAGAGTGTTTTCCATGAGTTTTAGTGTTTTGGTATATAAGGAGCTTAAAAACACTTAAAGGCAAGTTCTTTGTAAAAATTCGTTTTCCTCCAATGTAATGTCATTGCCCTCCTTTTTAGTGCATTATTGCCTATCACGCTCAAAAACACTCAAAAGACACATTTCTGGAATATTTTTTTCCCAAAAATCAATTTTCGCATGCAATTTGGGTTTTTTTGTAACTAAGAATGTGAAAAGCACTCAAATACACGCATTTATTAAGGTTGTTCTGTTTCTCAATTAGGAGTGTTATACATAAAATTTAGCATTTTTGTATCTAGGAAACCTTTCCTAGATTTTGCGTTTTTTGCCTTGTGGGTCTTTTGAACTATAAAACACTCATTATACAATTTTCTTGCAATGTCCTTTTCTTTCCCAATATATAGTGTTTTGCATCAGTTTTCCCGTTTTTTCTAGGTAACAAGCTCAAAAACACACAAAATATACATTTTAGTGACGTTTTTCTATTTCTTGATATTGGTTGCTTTGCATCTGTTTTCGCGTTTTTCTTCGTAAAACTCTGAGAAGACACGTTTTCAGTAACTTTGTTTTGGATTCTCATATAGAATGAGTTCCTTATTATTTATCGTTTAGGTGCCTAACATGCTGAAAAAAAAACACTAAAAAAACAGATTTCTGGTAAGGTCGTTCAATTTCCTCATATAGGAGTCTTTGGATGCACTTTAGGGTTTGGTACATAACAGTCCGAATAAAAAGCAAAAAATAACTTTTTTGATAATTTTCTTTTATCATATAATAGCCCTGAATTTTCCCAGAATTTTGGCATCTCGGTACCTATGAAGAAAACAAAAAAAAATCCTATTTTTTTTTATTTTCTTACTTTTTTTTAAATAATGTGTTATTTGTGGGTTTTAGCTTTTTTGGTACTTAAGGAACTTAAAAACGCTTATAATACACATTTCTCGTAATGTCTCTTCTTTTCGCAAACATAAGGTTCTTTGCATATATTTAAGCGTTTTTATAACATGATTATAACATGATTAACAACACTAAAAATATATGTTTTTGGTAATTTTATTCTGTTTCTCCATAATAGGTGTTTTGCATGCGTTTTAGCGTTTTGGTAAGTAATGAGCTCAAAAACACTTAAAGGCAAGTTCATGGTAAAAGATGTTTTTATTCCCATGTAATGTGATTGCCCTGATTTTTAGTGCTTTATTGCCTAACACGCTGAAAAACACTCAAAAGACACTTTTCATGTAATATATGTTTTCCCACATGAAGCTAGTTTTGCATGGAATTTGGGGTTTTGGTAACTAAGAATGTGAAAAAAAAAATTCAAAACACAGGCATTTAGTAAGGTTGTTCTATTTCTTAATTAAAAGTTTTATTTGAGTGTTTTTGATCATGTTATCTATAAAAACGCTTAAGTACATACAAAGATTATTATGTTTGGCAAAGAAAAGGACATTATGTGGAAAAAAGGAATATTATCGAAAAAGTTAATTTTACCTTTTTTACGGAGTTATATACTAAAGCATAAAGTGTATGCAAAGCCACCTATTTGGGAAAATTTAACGTCTTTACAAGATACCTGTCTTTTGAGTGTTTTTCCGCATCTTAGGCACCAAAACGATAGATAATATGAAAGTCACTCTATATGGAAATCCAAAACAAAATTACTGAAAACGTGTCTTTTAAAAGATTTATGTAGAAAAACGCTAAAACGGATGCAAAGCAACCAATATGAAAAAATAGCATAATTTTACCAGAAACGTATATTATGTGTGTTTTTGAGCTTGTTACATAAAAAAAAAACGCAGAAATGGAGGCAAATCACTGTGAACTAGGAAAAAAAGGGACATAACGAGAAACGTGTATAATGAGTGTTTTATAGTTTCAACAGAATCACAAGGCAAAAAACGCAAAAACTCGTCTGTGTGGAGAAGTTTCCAAGATACAAAAATGCTGAAACTCATATAATAACACTCTTAATCAAGAAACACAGCAACCTTACTAAATGCGTGTATTATGAGTGTTTTTTTTACATTCTTAGTTACCAAAACCCCAAATTCCATGCGAAACTAGCTTTATATGGGAAAAAAAAGACATTACCAGAAAAGTGTCTTTGAGTGTTTTTGAGCGTGTTAGGCAATAAAGCACTAAAAAGCAGGGCAATCACATTACATGAGAATAAAACCAACTTTTACGAAAAACTTGCCTTTTAGTGTTTTTGACACGCATTTAGTAAGATTGTTCTGTTTCTGAAGTAAGAGTGTTATTCATGACTTTCAGCATTTTGGTATCTAGGAAGCTTCTCCATATACACGAGTTTTTGCGTTTTTGCCTTGTGGTTTTTTTGAACTATAAACCATTAATTATACACTTTTCTCGCAATGTCCCTTTGTTTCCAAATAGAGAGTGCTTTGTATCAATGTTTGCGTTTCTTTGTAGGTAAGAAGCTCAAAAACACTCAAAATATACATTTTTAGTAATGTTTTTCTGCTTGTTTATATTGGTTGGTTTGCATCAGTTTTAGTGTTTTCTACGTAAAACACTGAGAAAACACGTATTCATTAATTTTCTTTTCCATTCCCACATAGAGTGACTTCCTTATTATTTATCGTTTTGATGCCTAACATGCTAAAAAAAAACACTCAAAAGACAGATTTCTGGTAAGGTCTTTCATTTCCTCATATGCGAGGCCTTGCATGTCTTTTGAGTGTTTTTGAGCGTGTTACGCAATAAAGCACTTAAAGGAAAAGCAATCGCTTTACATGGGAATAAAACCAAATTTTACCAAGAACTTGCCTTTAAGTGTTCTTCACCTCCTTACTTACCAAAACGCTAAAACGCATGCAAAATACATTTTATGGAGAAAGAGAATAATATAACCAAATACATGTATTTTGAGTGTTTTTCATCATGTTATCTATAAAAACGCTTAAATACATGCAAACAACCTTATGTTTCGAAAACGAAAGGACATTACGAAAAACGTGTATTATGAGTGTTTTTTGAAGTTCCTTCATTACCTAAAAAAGCTAAAACCCACAAATAACACTCTTTATTTAGAAAATAAATAATAAAAAAATAAAAAATGGGATTTTTTTTCCTTTTTTTGTTATTCATCCTTATAAGTACCGACATGCCAAAATTCTGCAAAAATACAGGGAATTTATGTGGAAAAAAGAGCATTACCAAAAAAGTTAATTATAGCTTTTTTTTTCGGATTGTTAGATAGCAAACCCTAAACTGCATGCAAAGCCACCTATATAGGGAAGTTAAACGACTTGATCAGAAACCTGTCTTTTCAGTATTTTTCAGCATGTTAGGCACCAAAACGATAAATAATATGGAAATCAGTCAATATGTGAATCAAAAACAAAATTACTGAAAACTTGTCTTTTCAGTGTTTTACGTAGAAAAATGGTAAAGCGGATGCAAACCAACCTATATGAAGAAATAGAATAACATTACCAAAAAGATCTATTTTGAGTGTTTTTGAGCTTGTTACTTATGAAAAAATGCAAAAATGGATGTAAAGCACTCTGTATTAGGAAACAAAAGGACATTACGAGAAACGTGTATAATGAGTGTTTTATAGTTTTAAAAGAACCATAAGGCAATAAACGCAAAAACTCGTGTATATAGAGAAACTTACCAAATGATGAAATGCATGAATAACACTTTTAATCGAAAAAGAGAACTACCTTACCAAATTGTGTATTTTGAGTGTTTTTCACATTCTTAGTTACAAAAATGCCAAATTACATGCGAAACTACCTTCATGTGGGAAAAAAAAATGACATTACCAAAAAAGTGTCTTTTTTAGTGTTTTTGAGCGTGATATGCAACAAAGCACTAAAAAGCAGTACAATCACTTTACATGGGAATAAAACTAACTTTTACGAAGAACTTGCTTTTTAGTATTTTTTAAATCCTTACATACCAAATTGCTAAAACGCATGCAAAACACCCTTTATGGTGAAACAGAATAACATTACCAAAAAACATGTATTTTGAGTGTTTTTGATCATGTAACCTATAAAAACACTTAAATACATGTAAAGAACCCAATGTTTGTATAACAAAAGGACATTACGAAAATCGTGTATTATGAGTGTTTTTAAGTTCCTTAAGTACCAAAAAGCTAAAACCCCACAAATAACACTATTTTAAGAAAGAAAAAAAAAATTGTTATTCCTCTTCATAGGTACGGAGATGCAAAAATTCTGGCAAAATTCATGGAAATTTTATAAAAAGAATCAATATAAAAAAATAATAATAATTTTAGCTTTTTCCCGGAGTTATGTACAAACCCTGAAGTGCATGCAAATCCACCTATATGGGGAAATTACACGACTTTACCAGAAACCTGTCTTTTGAGTGTTTTTCAGCAATTTAAACAATATTACTTAAAACGTGTCTTTGCAGTGATTTACGTAGAAAAAAAAGCTAAAACGGATGTAAACAAACCAATATGAAGAAATAAAATAACATTACCAAAAATATACAATTTGATGTGTTTTTTGATCTTGTTACCTACAAAAAATGCAAAAATGGATGGAAAGCACTTCATATTGGCAAAGAAAAGGACATTACGAGAAACGTGTATGAGTGTTTTATAGTTTCAAAAGAACCACAAGGTAAAAAACTCAAAAACTCGTGTACATAAAGAAGTTTCTTACATACCAAAGAGCTGAAACTCATGAATAACACCCTTAATTTTGAAACATAAATACCTTACCAAAAGTGTGTATTAGAAAAGTTTCTTACATACCAAAATGCTGAAACTCATGAATAACACTTTTAATTAAGAAATAGAACAACCTTACTAAATGTCTGTGTTTTGAATTTTTTTTCACATTCTTAGTTACCAAATCCCCACATTCCATGCAAAACTAGCTTTATGTGGGAAAAAAATGATATTACCACAGAAGTGTCTTTTGAGTGTTTTTTTGAGCGTGTTAGGCAATAAAGCACTAAAAAGCAGGGCAATCACATTACATGGGAATAAAAACAACTTTTACCAAGAACTTCCCTTTAAGTGTTTTTGAGCTCATTACATACCAAAACGCTAAAACACATGGAAAACATCTTTTATGGAGAAACAGAATAAAATTACCAAAAACATATATTTTGAGTGTTTTTGATCATGTTATCTATAAAAACGCTTAAATGCATGCAAAGAACCTTATGTTTGCAAAACGAAAGGACATTACGAGAAATGTGTATTATAAGTGTTTTTAAGTTCCTAAAGTACCAAAAAGCTAAAACCCACAAATAACACTCTTTGTTTAGAAAAAAAAAAGTAAGAAAATAAAAAAAAACGATTTTTTTTTATTCATCTTCATAGGTACTGAGATGCCAAAACTCTAGGAAAATTTTCAAAAAAGTTAATTTTAGCTTATTTTTTCGGAGAAAATTAAACGACCTTACCAGATATCTGTTTTTTGAGTGTTTTTCAGCATGTTAGGCACAAACACGATAAATAATAAGGAAGTCACTCTACATGAGAATCCAAAACAAAATTGCTTACAACGTGTCTTCTCAGTGTTTTACGTAGAAAAACGCTAAAACGGATGCAAACCAACCAATAACAAAAAATAGAAAAAACATTACCAAAAAGGTATATTTTGAGAGTTTTGGGCTTGTTACCTACAAAAAACGCAAAAATTGATGCAAAGCATCAATTTTTATACACCTTGCAAGAAAAGTGTATAAAGAGTTTTTTATAGGTCAAAAGAACCAAAAGGCAAAAAACACAAAAAAACTCGTATATATGTAGAAGGTTCCTAGATACCAAAATGCTGAAACTCATGAACAACACTCTTGATTGAGAAACAGAACAACCTTACTAAATGCGTGTATTTTGAGAGCTTTTCACATTCTTAGTTACCAAAACCTCAAATTGCATGCGAAACCACCTTTATGTAAGAAAAAAATGACACTACCAGAAAAGTGTCTTTTAAGTGTTTTTTGAGCGTCATAGGCTATAAAGCACTAAAAAGCAGGGCAATCATATTACACTGGAATAACCCCAGTTTATACCAAAAACTTGCCTTTAAATATTTTTAAGCTCCTTATGTACCAAACCGCTAAAACGCATGCAAAACAAACTTTAAGGAGAAACAGAATAACATTACCAAAAACATGTATTTGGAGTGTTTTTGATCATGTTACCAATAAAAACGCTTAAATACATGCAAAAAAAACCTATTTTAGGGAAACGAAAGGACATTTCGAGAAACGTGTATTATGAGTGTTTTTAAGTTACTTAAGTACTAAAAAAGCTAAAACCCATAAATAACACTCTTTATAGAGAGAAATAAAAGAAAATAAAATATAATTTTATCTTTTTATATTAATTTTCAAAGGTACTAAGATGCCAAAATTCTGGCAATATTGTTTGGGAATAGAAAACAAAATTACTGAAAACGTGTCTTTTCGGTGTTTTACGTAGAAAAACGCTAAAAAAGATGAAAACCAACCAACATGAAGAAATATAATAACATTACCAAAAAGATATATTTTGAGTGTTTTTGAGCTTGTTACCTACAAAAATCGCGAAAATGGATGCAAAGCACTACCTATTTGGAAAGAAAAGGACATTACGAGAAATATGTATAAAGTGTCTTATTATTTTAGGGCAAAAGAACGTTTCTCGTAATATTCTTTCGTTTCCCAAAGCTTTTTTATAGATAATATGATCAAAAACACTCAAAATACATGTATTTGGTAATGTTATTCTGTTTCTCCATAAAATGTATTTTGCATGCGTTTTAGCGTTTTGGTATGTAAGGAGCTTAAAAACACTTAAAGGAAAGTTCTTGGTAAAACTGGTTTTATTCCAATGTAATGTGGCCGAAAAGTAATGTGATACCGAAAAGACACGTTTTCAGTAATTTTGTTTTCGATTACCAAAAAATATTGCCATAATTTTGCCATATTAGTACCTATGAAGATGAATAACAAAAAAAAAAAAATCACATTTTCTTTTTTTTTTTTTCTCTCTATAAAGAGTGTTTTTTGTGGGTTTTAGCTTTTTTGGTATTTAAGGAACTTAAATACACTCATAATACACGTTTCTCGTAATGTCCCTTCATTTCCCAAAAATAGGGTTCGTTGCATGTATTTAAGCGTTTTTATTGGTAACAAGATCAAAAACACTCAAAATACATGTTTATGGTAATGTTATTCTGTTTCACCATAAAGTGTATTTTCCATGCATTTTAGTGTTTTGGTATATAATTAGCTCAAATACACTTAAAGGCAATTTCTTGTTAAAAATTGGTTTTATTCCTATGTAATGTGATTGCCGTGTTTTTTAGTGCTGTATTGCCTAACACGCTCGAAAACAGTGAAAAGACATTTTTCTGGTAGTGTCATTTTTTTCCCACATAAAGCTGGTTTAGCATGCAATTTAGGGTTTTAGTAACTAAGAATGTGAAAAGCTCTCAAAATACACGCATTTAGTAAGATTGTTCTGTTTTTCAATTAAGAGTGTTGTTCCAGAGTTTCAGCATTTTGGAATGTAAGAAATATCTCTATATACACGAGTTTTTCCGTTTTTTTGCCTTATAGTTCTTGTGAAACTATAAAACACTCATTATACACGTTTCTCGTAATGTTATTTTGCTTCCCAATATAGGGTGCTTTCTATTAATTTTTGCGTTTTTTGTAGGTGACAATTTCAAAAACACTCAAAATATACCTTTTTGGTAATGTTATTTAATTTCTTCATATTGGTTGGTTTGCATTCGTTTTACCGTTTTTCTACGTAAAACACCAAAAAAACACGTTTTTCTTAATTTTGTTTTGGATTCCCATATAGAATGACTTTCATGTTATTTTATCGTATTGGTTCCTAACATGCTGATAAACACTCATGAGACCGTTCTCTGGCAAAGACGTTTAATTTCCCCATATAAGTGTCTTTGCATGCACTTTATGGGTTGGGTATATAACACTCCGAAAAAAAAAATCCTAAATATAACTTTTTTGATAATTTTCTTATTTCACATAATTTCCTGAATTTTGCTTGAATTTTGGCACCTCGGTACCTGTGAAGATGAAAAAGAAAGAAAAAATATCATAATTTTTTTTATTTATTTATTGTTTCTGAATAAAGAATATTATTTGTGGCTTTTTGCTTTTTGGTAATTAATGAACTTAAAAACACTCGTAATACACGTTTCTCGTAATCTCCTTTCGTTTCCCAAAAATAGTGTTCTTTTAAGCGTTTTTATTGGTAACATGATGAAAAATACTCAAAATACATGTTTTTGGTAATGTTACTCTGTTTCACCATAAAGAGTGTTTTGCATGCGTTTTAGAGATTTTGTATATAAGGAGCTCAAAAACACTTAAAGGCAAGTTCTTGATAAAAATTCGCTTTTCTCCACTGTAATGTGATTGCCCTCTTTTTTAGTGCTTTATTGCCTATCACGCTCAAAAACACTTAAAAGACACTTTTCTGGTAAAGTGTTTTTTTTTTTTTCTGCAAATCTATTTCTGCATGCAATTTGGGGTTTTGCTAACTAAGAATGTTAAAAACCACTCAAAATACACGCATTTATTAAGGTTGTTCTGTTTCTCAATTAGGAGTGTTATACATGAGTTTAAGCATTTTTGTATCTAGAAAACCTCTCCATATACACGAGATTTTGCGTTTTTTTTTTGACTTGTGGTTCATTTGAAATATAAAACACTCTTTATACAATTTTCTTGCAATGTCCTTTTGTATCCCAATATAGAGTGCTTTGCATCAATTTTCGCGTTTTTTGTAGATAACAAGCACAAAAACAATCAAAATATACCTTTTTAGTAACGTTTTTCTATTTCTTGATATTGGTTCCTTTGCATCCGTTTTAGCGTTTTTCTACGTAAAACACTAAGGAGACACGTTTTCAGTAACTTTGTTTTGGATTCCCATATAGAGTGAGTTCCTTATTATTTATCGTTTTGGTGCCTAACATGCTAAAAAAAAAAACACTCAAAAAACAGATTTCTGGTAAGGTCGTTTAATTTCCTCATATAGGAGTCTTTGGATGCACTTTAGGGTTTGGTACATAAGAGTCCGAAAAAAAAGCTAAAATTAACTTTTTTGATAATTTTTTTTTATCATATAATAGCCCTGAATTTTCCCAGAATTTTGGCATCTCGGTACCTATAAAGATGAATAACAAAAAAAAAAAAAAATTCTATTTTTTTATTTTCTTACTTTTTTTTTCTAAATAAAGAGTGTTATTTGTGGGTTTTAGCTTTTTGGTACTTAAGGAACTTAAAAAACACGTATAATGCACATTTCTCGTAATGTCCTTTCGTTTAGCAAACATAAGGTTCTTTGCGTGTATTTAAGCGTTTTATAGATAACATGATCAAAAACACTCAAAATATATGTCTTTGGTAATTTTATTCTGTTTCTCCATAAAAGATGTTTTGCATGCGTTTTAGCGTTTTGGTATGTAATGAGCTCAAAAACACTTAAAGGCAAGTTCATGGTAAAAGTTGCTTTTATTCCCATGTAATGTGATTGCCCTGCTTTTTAGTGGTTTATTGCCTAACACGCTCAAAAACACTCAAAAGACACTTTTCTGGTAATATCAATTTTTTTTCCAGATAAAGCTAGTTTGGATGGAATTTGGAGTTTTAGTAACGAAGAATGTGAAAAAAACTGAAAACACAAGCATTTAGTAAAGTTGTTCTATTTCTTTATTAAAAGTGGTATTCATGAGTTTCAGCATTTTGGTATGTAAGAAAATTTTCTAATACACACATTTGGTAAGGTATTTCTGTTTCAAAATTAAAAGTTTTATTTATGAGTTTCAGCTCTTTGGTATGTAAGAAACTTCTTTATGTACAAGAGTTTTTGAGTTTTTTACCTTGTGGTTCATTTGAAACTATAAAACACTCATACACGTTTCTCGTTATGTTCTTTTCTTTGGCAATATAAAGTGATTTTCATCCATTTTTGCATTTTTTGTAGATAACAAGCTCAAAAACACATCAAAATATATTTTTTTGGTAATGTTATTTTATTTCTTCAAACTGGTTTGTTTACATCCGTTTTAGCGTTTTTCTCCGTAAATCACTGAAAAGACACGTTTTCAGTAATATTGTTGAAATTGCTGAAAAAAGCTCAAAAGACAGGTTTCTGGTAAAGTCGTGCAATTTCCCCATATAGGTGGATTTTCATGCACTTCATGTTTTGTACATAACTCCAGAAAAAAGTAAAATTATTTTTTTTATAATGATTTTTTTTTTTTACAAAATTTCCATGAATTTTGCTAGAATTTTGGCATCTCCATACCTATGAATATGAATAACAAAATTTTTTTTTCTCTCTATAAAGAGTGTTATTTGTGGGTTTTAGCTTTTTAGTACTTAGGGAACTTAAAAAACACTCATATTACACGATTTTCGAAATGTCCTTTTGTTACACAAACAAAGGGTTCTTTACATGTATTTAAGCGTTTTTATAGGTTAAATGATCAAAAACACTCAAAATACATGTTTTTCGTAATGTTATTCCGTTTCTCCACAAAAGGTGTTTTGCATGCGTTTTAGCGATTTGGTATGTAAGGAGTTAAAAAACACTTACAGGCAAGTTCTTCCTTAAAGTTGGTTTTATTCCCATGTAATGTGATTGTTCTGTTTTTTTTGTGCTTTGTTGCATATCACGCTCAAAAACACTAAAAAGACACTTTAATGGTAATGTCATTTTTTTTTCCCACATGAAGGTAGTTTCGCATGTAATTTGGCATTTTCGTAACGAAGAATGAGAAAAACAATCAAAATACACAATTTGGTAAGGTAGTTCTGTTTATCAACTTAAAGTGTTATTCATGCATTTCATCATTTGGTAAGTTTCTCTATATACACGAGTTTGTGCGTTTATTGCCTTGTGGTTTTCTTAAAACTATAAAACACTCATTATACACGTTTCTCGTAATGTCCTTTTGTTTCCTAATATAGAGTGCTTTACATCCATTTTGGCATTTTTTCTTGTAACAAGCTCAAAAACACTCAAAATATATCTTTTTGGTAATGTTATTCTATTTCTTCATATAGGTTGGTTTGCATCTGCTTTACCGTTTTTCTACGTAAAACACTGAAAAGACACGTTTTCAGTATTTTTGTTTTGGATTCACATATTGACTGACTTCCATATTATTTATCGTTTTGGTGCCCAACATGCTAAAAAACAGTGAAAAGACAGGTTTCTGGTAAAGTCGTTTCACTTCCTTATATAGGTGGCTTTGCATGCACTTTAGGGTTTGGTACATAACAATCCGAAAAAAAGCTATAATTAACTTTTATGGTAATGTTCTTTTTTCTACATAAATTCCCTGAATTTTCGTAGAATTTTGTCATCTCGGTACCTATAAGGATGAATAGCAAAAAAAAAAAAAATCCCATTTTTCTTATGTATTATTTTTTTTTCTAAATAAAGAGTGTTATTTGTAGGTTTTAGCTTTTAGGTACTGAAGGAACTTAAAAAACACTCATAATACACGTGTCTCGTAATGTCCTTTCGTTTCCCAAACATAAGGTTCTTTGCATGAATTTAAGCGTTTTTATTAATAACATGATCAAAAACACTCAAAATACATGTATTTGGTAATATTATTCTGTTTCTCCATAAAATGTATTTTGCATGCGTTTCAGCGTTTTGGTATGTAAGGAGGTCAAGAACACTTAAAGGCAAGTTCTTGGTAAAATTTGGTTTTATTCATATGTAATACGATTGCCCTTCCTTTCAGTGCTTTATAGCGTAACACGCTCAAAAACGCTCAAAAGACATGCAAGGCCTCGCATATGAGGAAATTAAAGACCTTACCAGAAATCTGTCTTTTGAGTGTTTTTCAGCATGTTAGGCACCAAAATGATAAATAATAAGGAACTCACTCTATGTGGGAATCGAAAAGAAAATTACTGAAAACGTGTCTTCTCAGTGTTTTACGTAGAAAAACGCTAAAACTGATACAAACCAACCAATATCAAGAAGCAGAAAAACATTACCAAAAATGTACATTTTGAGTGTTTTTAAGTTTGTTATCTACAACACAACGCAAAAATGGATACAAAGCACTCTATATTGGGAAACAAAGGGACATTGCGAGAAAACTGTATTATGAATGGTTTATATTAAAAAATAAAAACAATGCAAAAAACGCAAAAACTCGTGTATATGCTGAAACTCATGAATAACACTCTTAATTGAGAAACAGATCAACCTTACTAAATGCGTGTCAAAAACACTAAAAGGCAAGTTCTTCGTAAAAGTTGGTTTTATTCTTATGTAATGTGATTGCCCTGCTTTTTAGTGCTTTATTGCCTAACACGCTCAAAAACACTCAAAGACACTTTTCTGGTAATGTCATTTTTTTCCCATATAAAGATAGTTTAGCATGAAATTTGGGGTTTTGGTAACTAAGAATGTAAAAAAATACTCAAAATACACTCATTAAGTAAGGATTAAGAGAGTTTCAGTATTTTGGTATTTTAGAAACTTCTCCATACTTTTTGCCTTTTTTGGCTTGTGATTCTGGTGAAACTATAAAACACTCATTTTACACGTTTCTCATTATGTCCCTTTTTTTTTCCTTATATAGATTGCTTTGTATCCATTTTCGCGTTTTTTTTTAATGTAACAAGCTGAAAAACACACAAAATATACTTTTTTGGTAATGTTATTTTATTTCTTCATATTGGTTAGTTAGCATCCATTTTAGCGTTTTTGTACGTATATCTTTTAAAAGACACGTTTCCAGTAATTTTGTTTTGGATTTCCATATAGAGTGACTTTCATATTATTTATCGTTTTGGTGCCTAACATGCTTCCCAACATAGAGTGCTTTATATCCATTTTCACGTTTTTTGTAGGTAACAATTTCAAAAACACTTAAAGTATACCTTTTTGGTAATGTTATTCTATTTCTTCATTTTGCTTGGTTTGCATCCATTTTAGCGTTTCCTACGTAAAACACCGAAAAGACACGTTTTCAGTAATTTTGTTTTGGATTCCCAAATAGATTGACTTCCTTGGGTTTTATCGTGTTGGTTCCTAACATTCTGAAAAACACTCATAAAACAGTTTTCTGGCAAAGACGTTTAATTTCCCCATATAGGTGACTTTGCATGCACTTTAGGTGTTTGGTACATAACAGACCGAAAAAAAAAAGCTAAATTTAACTTTTTTGATAATGTTCTTATTTCATATAATTTCCTGAACTTTGCCCAAATTTTGGCACCTCGTTACCAGTGAAGATGAATAAAAATAAAAAAAATATTTAATTTTTTTTTATTGATTTATTTTTTTCTCAATAAATTTTTCTCAATTTGTGGCCTTTAGCTTTTTCGTACTTAATGAACTGAAAAACACTCATAATACACGTTTCTTGTAATATCCTTTCATTTCCAAAAAATAGGGTTCTTTGCATGTATTTAAGCGTTTTTATTAGTAACATGATCAAAAACACTCAAAATACATGTTTTTGGTAATGTTTTTCTGTTTCACCATAAAGTGTATTTTGCATGCATTTTAGTGTTTTGCTATATAAGGAGCTCAAATACTCTTAAAGGCAAGTTCTTGTTAAAAATTGGTTTTATTCCAATGTAATGTGATTGCCCTGATTTTTAGTGCTTTATTTCCTAACACGCTCAAAAACACTCAAAAGACATTTTTCTGGTAATGTCATATTTTTCCCACATAAAGCTGGTTTCGCATGCAATTTGGGGTTTTCGTAACAAAAGATGTGAAAAACACTCAAAATACACGCATTTAGTAAGATTGTTCTCTTTTTCAATTAAGAGAGTTGTTCCAGAGTTTCAGCATTTTGGAATGTAAGAAACTTCTCTATATACACGAGTTTTTGTGTTTTTTGCCTTGTAGTTCTTGTGAAACTATAAAACACTCATTATACACGTTTTTTTTTGTAATGCGCTTTTGTTTCCCAATGTAGAGTGCTTTTCCTCCATTTTTGAGTGTTTTGTAAGTAACAATTTCAAAAGCACTCAAAATATACCTTTTTGGTAGTGTTATTTTATTTCATCATATTGGTTGGTTTGCATAAGTTTTAGCGATTTTCTACGTAAAACACCGAAAAGACACGATTTTAGTAATTTTGTTTTGGATTCCCATATAGATTGACTTCCATGTTATTTATCGTTTTGGTTCCTAACATGCTGAAAAACACTCATAAGACTGTTTTCTGGCAAAGACGTTGAATTTCCTCATATAGGTGCCTTTGCATGCACTTTAGGGGTTTGGTACATAACAGTCCGACAAGAAGCTAAATTTAACTGTTTTGATAATGCACTTATTTCACATAATTTCCTGAATATTGCCCGAATCTATGCATCTCAGTACCTGTAAAGATTAATAAGAAAGAAAAAAAAATATTGTGTTTTTTTTTTTATTTATTTATTGTTTCTCAATAAAGAGTGTTATTTGTGGCTCTTAGCTTTTTGGTAATTAATGAAGTTAAAAACTCATAATACACGTTTCTCGTAATCTTTCATTTCCCAAAAATAGGGTTCTTTGCATGTATTTAAGTGTTTTTATTGGAAACATGATCAAAAACACTCAAAATACATGTTTTTGCTAATGTTAATCTGTTTCATCATAAAGAGTGTTTTCCATGAGTTTTAGTGTTTTCGTATATAAGGAGCTCAAAAACACTTAAAGGCAAGTTCTTTTAAAAAATTCGTTTTCCTCCAATGAAATGTCATTGCCCTCCTTTTTAGTGCTTTATTGCCTATCACGCTCAAACACACTCAAAAGACACTTTTCTGGAATTTTTTTTTCCCACAAATCTATTTTCGCATGCAATTTGGGGTTTTTGTAACTAAAAATGTGAAAAACACTCAAATACACGCATTTATTAAGCTTGTTCTCTTTCTCAATTAGGAGTGTTATACATGAGATTTTGCATTTTTGTATCTAGGAAACCTTTCCATATACACGAGATTTTGCGTTTTTTGCCTTGTGGGTCTTTTGAACTATGAAACACTCATTATACAATTTTCTTGCAATGTCCTTTTGTTTCCCAATATAGAGTGTTTTGCATCAATTTTCCCGTTTTTCTAGGTAACAAGCTCAAAAACACTCAAAATATACATTTTAGTAACGTTTTTCTATTTCTTGATATTAATTGCTTTGCATCCGTTTTAGCGTTTATCTACGTAAAACTCTGAGAAGACACGTTTTCAGTAACTTTGTTTTGGATTCCCATATAAAAGTGAGTTCCTTATTATTTATCGTTTTGGTGCCTAACATGCTGAAAAAAAAAAAAACACTCAAAAAACTGATTTCTGGTAAGGTCGTTCAATTTCTTCATATAGGAGTCTTTGGATGCACTTTAGGGTTTGGTACATAACAGTCCGAATAAAATGCTAAAATTAACTTTTTTTTTATCATTTTCTTTTATCATATAATAGCCCTGAGTTTTCCCAGAATTTTGGCATCTCGGTACCTATGAAGATAACAAAAAAAAATCCTTGTTTTTTTTATTTTCTAACTTTTTTTTTTAATAATGTGTTATTTGTGGGTTTTAGCTTTTTGGTACTTAAGGAACTTAAAAACACTTATAATACACATTTCTCGTAATGTCTCTTCTTTTCGCAAACATAAGGTTCTTTGCATATATTTAAGCGTTTTTATAGATAACATGATCAAAGACATTCAAAATATATGTTTTTGGTAATTTTATTCTGTTTCTCCATAATAGGTGTTTTGCATGGGTTTTAGCGTTTTCATAAGTAATGAGCTCAAAAACACTTCAAAGGCAAGTTCATGGTAAAACATGTTTTTATTATCATGTAATGTGATTGCCCTGTTTTTTAGTGGTTTATTGCCTAACACGCTGAAAAACACTCAAAAGACACTTTTCATGTAATATATTTTTTCCCACATAAAGCTAGTTTTGCATGGAATTTGGGGTTTTGGTAACTAAGAATGTGAAAAAAAATTCAAAACACCGGCATTTAGTAAGGTTGTTCTATTTCTTAATTAAAAGTGTTATTTGAGTGTTTTTGATCATGTTATCTATAAAAACGCTTAAGTACATGCAAAGAACATTATGTTTGGGAAAGAAAAAGGACATTATGTGGAAAAAAGGAATATTATCGAAAAAGTTAATTTTACCTTTTTTTCGGAGTTATGTACCAAACCATAAAGTGTATGCAAAGCCACCTATTTGGGAAAATTTAACGTCTTTACAAGAAACCTGTCTTTTGAGTGTTTTTCCAAATGTTAGGCACTAAAACGATAGATAATATGAAAGTCACTCTATATAGAAATCCAAAACAAAATTACTGAAAACGTGTCTTTTAAAAGATTTACGTAGAAAAACGCTAAAACGGATGCAAAGCAACCAATATAAAAAAAAAATAGCATAATATTACCAGAAAAGTAATTTTTTTTTGTTTTTGAGCTTGTTACATAAAAAAAACGCAAAAATGGAGGCAAAGCACTGTATATTAGGAAAAAAAGGGACATAACGAGAAACGTGTATAATAATTGTTTTATAGTTTCAACAGAATCACAAGGCAAAAAACGCAAAAACTCGTCTGTGTGGAGAAGTTTCCAAGATACCAAAATGCTGAAACTCATGAATAACACTCTTAATGAAGAAACACAGCAACCTTAATAAATGAGTGTATTATGAGTGTTTTTTTACATTCTTAGTTACCAAAACCCCAAATTCCATGCGAAACTAGCTTTATATGGGAAAAAATGACATTACCAGAAAAGTGTCTTTGAGTGTTTTTGAGCGTGTTAGGCAATAAAGCACTAAAAAGCAGGGCAATCACATTACATAGGAATAAAACCAACTTTTACGAAGAACTTGCGTTTTAGTGTTTTTGACACGCATTTAGTAAGGTTGTTCTGTTTCTCAAGTAAGAGTGTTATTCATGAGTTTCAGCATTTTGGTATCTAGGAAACTTTTCCATATACATGAGTTTTTGCGTTTTTGCCTTGTGGTTTTTTTGAACTATAAAGCATTAATTATACACTTTTCTCGCAATGTCCCTTTGTTTCCAAATAGAGAGTGCTTTGTATCAATGTTTGCGTTTTTTTTTGTAGGTAACAAGCTCAAAAACACTCAAAATATACATTTTTAGTAATGTTTTTCTGCTTGTTTATATTGGTTGGTTTGCATCAGTTTTAGCGTTTTCTACGTAAAACACTGAGAAGACACGTATTCATTAATTTTTTTTCCATTCCCACATAGAGTGAGTTCCTTATTATTTATCGTTTTGATGCCTAACATGCTAAAAAAAACACTCAAAAGACAGATTTCTGGTAAGATCTTTAATTTCCTCATATGCAAGGCCTTGCATGTCTTTTGAGTGTTTTTGAGCGTGTTACGCAATAAAGCACTTAAAGGAAGGGCAATCGCATTACATGGGAATAAAACCAAATTTTACCAAGAACTTGCCTTTAAGTGTTTTTGACCTCCTTACTTACCAAAACGCTAAAACGCATGCAAAATACATTTTATGGAGAAAGAGAATAATATTACCAAATACATGTATTTTGAGTGTTTTTCATCATGTTATCTATAAAAACGCTTAAATACATGCAAAGAACCTTATGTTTCGGAAACGAAAGGACACTACAAGAAAGGTGTATTATGAGTGTTTTTTTTTTAAGTTCCTTCAGTACCTAAAAGCTAAAACCCACAAATAACACTCTTTATTTAGAAAATAAATAATAAAATTTAAAAAATGGGATTGTTTTTTTCTTTTTTTTGTTATTCATACTTATAAGTACCGACATGCCAAAATTCTGCAAAAATTCAGGGAATTTAAGTAGAAAAAAGAGCATTACCAAAAAAGTTAATTATAGCTATTTTTCGGATTGTTATGTAGCAAACCCTAAACTGCATGCAAAGCCACCTATATAGGGAAGTTAAACGACTTTACCAGAAATCTGTCTTTTCAGTATTTTTCAGCATGTTAGGCACCAAAACGATAAATAATATGGAAATCAGTCAATATGTGAATCCAAAACAAAATTACTGAAAACGTGTCTTTTCAGTGTTTTACGTAGAAAAACGGTAAAGCGGATGCAAACCAACCTATATGAAGAAATAGAATAACATTACCAAAAAGATCTATTTTGAGTGTTTTTGAGCTTGTTACAAAAAAAATGCAAAAATGGATGTAAAGCACTCTATATTAGGAAACAAAAGGACATTACGAGAAACGTGTATAATGAGTGTTTTATAGTTTTAAAAGAACCAAAAGGCAATAAACGCAAAAACTCGTGTATATAGAGAAACTTACCAAATGATGAAATATGAAAAATGAATAACACTTTTAATCGATAAACAGAACTAACTACCTAACAATTTCAACAATATTACTTAAAACGTGTCTTTTCAGTGATTTACGTAGAAAAACGCTAAAACGGATGTAAGCAAACTAATATAAAGAAATAAAATAACATTACCAAAAATATATATTTTGATGTATTTTTTTGAGCTTCTTACCTACAAAAAATGCAAAAATGGATGGAAAGCACTTCATATTGCCAAAAAAAGGGCATTACGAGAAACGTGTATGTGTGTTTTATAGTTTCAAAAAAACCACAAGGTAAAAAACTCAAAAACTCGTGTACATAAAGAAATTTCTTACATACCAAATAGCTGAAACTCATGAATAACACTTTTAATTTTGAAACAGAAATACCTTACCAAATGTGTGTATTAGAAAAGTTTCTTACATACCAAAATGCTGAAACTCATGAATAACACTTTTAATTAAGAAATAGAACAACCTTACTAAATGCCTGTGTTTTGAGTTTTTTTCACATTCTTAGTTACCAAAACCCCACATTCCATGCAAAGCTAGCTTTATATAAGAAAAAAATGAAGAAGTGTCTTTTGAGTGTTTTTGAGCGTGTTAGGCAATAAAGCACTAAAAAGCAAAGCAATCACATTACATGGGAATAAAAACAACTTTTACCAAGAACTTCCCTTTAAGTGTTTTTGAGCTCATTACATACCAAAACGCTAAAACACATGGAAAACATCTTTTATGGAGAAACAGAATAAAATTACCAAAAACATATATTTTGAGTGTTTTTGATCATATTATCTATAAAAACGCTTAAATGTATGGAAAGAACCTTATGTTTGCGAAACGAAAGGACATTACGAGAAATGTGTATTATAAGTGTTTTTTAGTTCCTAAAGTACCAAAAAGCTAAAACCCACAAATAACACTCTTTATTTAGAAAAAAAAGTAAGAAAATAAAAAAAACGATTTTTTTTTTATTCATCTTCATAAGTACCGAGATGCCAAAATTCTAGGAAAATTCAGGCCTATTATATGATAAAAGAAAATTATCAAAAAAGTTAATCTTAGCTTATTTTTTCGGACTCTTATGTACCAAACCCTAAAGTGCATCCAACGACTCCTGTATGAGGAAATTAAACGACCTTACCAGATATCTGTTTTTTGAGTGTTTTTCAGCATGTTAGTCACAAACACGATAAATAATAAGGAACTCACTCTATATGAGAATCCAAAACAAAATTGCTTAAAACGTGTCTTCTCAGTGTTTTACGTAGAAAAACGCTAAAACGGATGCAAACCAACCAATATCAAAAAATAGAAAAACATTACCAAAAAGGTATATTTTGAGTGTTTTTGAGCTTGTTACCTACAAAAAACGCGAAAATTGATGCAAAGCACTCTATATTAGAAAACAAAAGGACTTTGCAAGAAAAGTGTATAATGAGTTTTTTTATAGTTCAAAAGAACCAAAAGGCAAAAAACACAAAAACTCGTATATATGGAGAAGATTCCTAGATAACAAAATGCTGAAACTCATGAACAACACTCTTAATTGAGAAACAGAACAACCTTACTAAATGCGTGTATTTTGAGTGCTTTTCACATTCTTAGTTACCAAAACCTCAATTTGCATGCGAATTCACATTTATGTGAGAAAAAAATGACACTACCAGAAAAGTGTCTTTTAAGTGTTTTTTGAGCGTCATAGGCAATAAAGCACTAAAAAGTAGGGCAATCATATTACATTGGAATAACACCAATTTATACCAAAAACTTGCCTTTAAATGTTTTTAAGCTCTTTATGTACCAAACCGCTAAAACGCATGCAAAACAAACTTTAAGGAGAAACAGAATAACATTACCAAAAACATCTATTTGGAGTGTTTTTGATCATGTTACCAATAAAAACGCTTAAATACATGCAAAGAACCCTATTTTAGGGAAACGAAAGGACATTTCGAGAAACTCGTATTATGAGTGTTTTTAAGTTCCTTAAGTACTAAAAAAGCTAAAACCCACAAATAACACTCTTTATAGAGAGCAAAAAAAAAATAAAATAAAATATAATTTTATCTTTTTATATTCGTCTTCATAGGTACTAAGATGCCAAAATTCTGGTAATATTATTTGGGAATAGAAAACAAAATTACTGAAAACGTGTCTTTTCGGTGTTTTACGTAGAAAAACGCTAAATCAGATGAAAACCAACCAACATGAAGAAATAGAATAACATTACCAAAAAATGTATATTTTGAGTGTTTTTGAGCTTGTTACCTAGAAAAATCGCGAAAATGGATGCAAAGCACTACCTATTTGGAAACAAAAGGACATTACGAGAAATATGTTTAATGAGTGTCTTATTATTTTCGCTCAAAAGAACGTTTTTCGTAATATTTTTTCCTTTCCCAAAGCTTTATTATAGATAATATCATCAAAAACACTCAAAATACATGTATTTGGTAATGTTATTCTGTTTCTCCACAAAATGTATTTTGCATGCGTTTTAGCGTTTTGGTATGTAAGGAGCTTAAAAACACTTAAAGGCAAGTTCTTGGTAAAATTGGTTTTATTCCAATGTAATGTGACCCAAAAGTAATGTGATACCGAAAAGACACGTTTTCAGTAATTTTGTTTTCGATTACCAAAAATATAGCCAGAATTTTGGCATATTAGTACCTATAAAGATGAATAACAAAAAAAAAAAAATCATATTTTCTTTTCTTTTTTTTTCTCTCTATAAAGAGTGTTATTTGTGGGTTTTAGCTTTTTTGGTACTTAAGGAACTGAAAAACACTCATAATACACGTTTCTCGTAATGTCCTTTCATTTCCTAAAAATTGGGTTCGTTGCATGTATTTAAGCGTTTTTATTGGTAACAAGATCAAAAACACTCAAAATAAATGTTTATGGTAATGTTATTCTGTTTCTCCATAAAGTGTATTTTGCATGCATTTTAGTGTTTTGGTATATAATTAGCTCAAATACACTTAAAGGCAATTTCTTGTTAAAAATCGGTTTTATTCCAATGTAATGTGATTGCCCTGATTTTTAGTGCTTTATTTCCTAACACGCTCAAAAACACTCAAAAGACATTTTTCTGGTAATGTCATATTTTTCCCACATAAAGCTGGTTTCGCATGCAATTTGGGATTTTCGTAACAAAAGATGTGAAAAACACTCAAAATACACGCATTTAGTAAGATTGTTCTCTTTTTCAATTAAGAGAGTTGTTCCAGAGTTTCAGCATTTTGGAATGTAAGAAACTTCTCTATATACACGAGTTTTTGCGTTTTTTGCCTTGTAGTTCTTGTGAAACTATAAAACACTCATTATACACGTTTTTTTTTGTAATGCGCTTTTGCTTCCCAATGTAGAGTGCTTTTCCTCCATTTTCGAGTATTTTGTAAGTAACAAATTCAAAAGCACTCAAAATATACCTTTTTGATAGTGTTATTTTATTTCATCATATTGGTTGGTTTGCATAAGTTTTAGCGATTTTCTACGTAAAACACCGAAAAGACACGATTTTAGTAATTTTGTTTTGGATTCCCATATAGATTGACTTCCATGTTATTTATCGTTTTGGTTCCTAACATGCTGAAAAACACTCATAAGACTGTTTTCTGGCAAAGACGTTTAATTTCCTCATATAGGTGCCTTTGCATGCACTTTAGGGGTTTTGTACATAACAGTCCGACAAAAAGCTAAATTTAACTGTTTTGATAATGCACTTATTTCAAATAATTTCCTGAATTTTGCCCGAATTTATGCATCTCAGTACCTGTAAAGATTAATAAGAAAGAAAAAAAAATATTGTGTTTTTTTCTTTATTTATTTATTGTTTCTCAATAAAGAGTGTTATTTGTGGCTCTTAGCTTTTTGGTAATTAATGAAGTTAAAAACTCATAATACACGTTTCTCGTAATCTTTCATTTCCCAAAAATAGGGTTCTTTGCATGTATTTAAGTGTTTTTATTGGAAACATGATCAAAAACACTCAAAATACATGTTTTTGCTAATGTTAATCTGTTTCATCATAAAGAGTGTTTTCCATGAGTTTTAGTGTTTTCGTATATAAGGAGCTCAAAAACACTTAAAGGCAAGTTCTTTTAAAAAATTCGTTTTCCTCCAATGAAATGTCATTGCCCTCCTTTTTAGTGCTTTATTGCCTATCAGGCTCAAACACACTCAAAAGACACTTTTCTGGAATTTTTTTCCCACAAATCTATTTTCGCATGCAATTTGGGGTTTTTTGTAGCTAAAAATGTGAAAAGCACTCAAATACACGCATTTATTAAGCTTGTTCTCTTTCTCAATTAGGAGTGTTATACATGAGATTTAGCATTTTTGTATCTAGGAAACCTTTCCATATACACGAGATTTTGCGTTTTTTGCCTTGTGGGTCTTTTGAACTATAAAACACTCATTATACAATTTTCTTGCAATGTCTTTTTGTTTCCCAATATAGAGTGTTTTGCATCAATTTTCCCGTTTTTTCTAGGTAACAAGCTCAAAAACACTCAAAATATACATTTTAGTAACGTTTTTCTATTTCTTGATATTAATTACTTTGCATCCGTTTTAGCGTTTATCTACGTAAAACTCTGAGAAGACACGTTTTCAGTAACTTTGTTTTGGATTCCCATATAAAGTGAGTTTCTTATTATTTATCGTTTTGGTGCCTAACATGCGAAAAAAAAAAACACTCAAAAAACTGATTTCTGGTAAGGTCGTTCAATTTCCTCATATAGGAGTCATTGGATGCACTTTAGGGTTTGGTACATAACAGTCCGAATAAAATGCTAAAATTAACTTTTTTGATCATTTTCTTTTATCATATAATAGCCCTGAGTTTTCCCAGAATTTTGGCATCTCGGTACCTATGAAGATAACAAAAAAAATCCTTTTTTTTATTTTCTAACTTTTTTTTTTTAATAATGTGTTATTTGTGGGTTTTAGCTTTTTGGTACTTAAGGAACTAAAAAAACACTTATAATACACATTTCTCGTAATGTCTCTTCTTTTCGCAAACATAAGGTTCTTTGCATATATTTAAGCGTTTTTATAGATAACATGATCAAAGACATTCAAAATATATGTTTTTGGTAATTTTATTCTGTTTCTCCATAATAGGTGTTTTGCATGGGTTTTAGCGTTTTCATAAGTAATGAGCTCAAAAACACTTAAAAGGCAAGTTCATGGTAAAACATGTTTTTATTATCATGTAATGTGATTGCCCTGATTTTTAGTGGTTTATTGCCTAACACGCTGAAAAACACTCAAAAGACACTTTTCATGTAATATATTTTTTCCCACATAAAGCTAGTTTTCCATGGAATTTGGGGTTTTGGTAACTAAGAATGTGAAAAAAAAACTCAAAACACAGGCATTTAGTAAGGTTGTTCTATTTCTTAATTAAAAGTGTTATTTGGGTGTTTTTGATCATGTTATCTATAAAAACGCTTAAGTACATGCAAAGAACATTATGTTTGGGAAAGAAAAAGGACATTATGTGGAAAAAAGGAATATTATCGAAAAAGATAATTTTACCTTTTTTTCGGAGTTATGTACCATACCATAAAGTGTATGCAAAGCCACCTATTTGGGAAAATTTAACGTCTTTACAAGAAACCTGTCTTTTGAGTGTTTTTCCAAATGTTAGGCACCAAAACGATAGATAATATGAAAGTCACTCTATATAGAAATCCAAAACAAAATTACTGAAAACGTGTCTTTTAAAAGATTTACGTAGAAAAACGCTAAAACGGATGCAAAGCAACCAATATAAAAAAAAATAGCATAATATTACGAGAAAAGTAATTTTTTTTTGTTTTTGAGCTTGTTACATAAAAAAAAAACGCAAAAATGGAGGCAAACCACTGTATATTAGGAAAAAAAGGGACATAACGAGAAACGTGTATAATAAGTGTTTTATAGTTTCAACAGAATCACAAGGCAAAAAACGCAAAAACTCATCTGTGTGGAGAAGTTTCCAAGATACCAAAATGCTGAAACTCATGAATAACACTCTTAATCAAGAAACACAGCAACCATAATAAATGCGTGTATTATGAGTGTTTTTTTTACATTCTTAGTTACCAAAACCCCAAATTCCATGCGAAACTAGCTTTATATGGGAAAAAATGACATTAAAAGAAAAGTGTCTTTGAGTGTTTTTGAGCGTGTTAGGCAATAAAGCACTAAAAAGCAGGGCAATCACATTACATAGGAATAAAACCAACTTTTACGAAGAACTTGCGTTTTAGTGTTTTTGACACGCATTTAGTAAGGTTGTTCTGTTTCTCAAATAAGAGTGTTATTCATGAGTTTCAGCATTTTGGTATCTAGGAAACTTTTCCATATACATGAGTTTTTGCGTTTTTGCCTTGTGTTTTTTTTTTTAACTATAAAGCATTAATTATACACTTTTCTCGCAATGTCCCTTTGTTTCCAAATAGAGAGTGCTTTGTATCAATGTTTGCGTTTTTTTTTGTAGGTAACAAGCTCAAAAACACTCAAAATATACATTTTTAGTAATGTTTTTCTGCTTGTTTATATTGGTTGGTTTGCATCAGTTTTAGCAATTTCTACGTAAAACACTGAGAAGACACGTATTCATTAATTTTTTTTCCATTCCCACATAGAGTGAGTTCCTTATTATTTATCGTTTTGATGCCTAACATGCTAAAAAAAACACTCAAAAGACAGATTTCTGGTAAGGTCTTTAATTTCCTCATATGCAAGGCCTTGCATGTCTTTTGAGTGTTTTTGAGCGTGTTACGCAATAAAGCACTTAAAGGAAGGGCAATCGCATTACATGGGAATAAAACCAAATTTTACCAAGAACTTGCCTTTAAGTGTTTTTGACCTCCTTACTTACCAAAACGCTAAAACGCATGCAAAATACATTTTATGGAGAAAGAGAATAATATTACCAAATACATGTATTTTGAGTGTTTTTCATCATATTATCTATAAAAACGCTTAAATACATGCAAAGAACCTTATGTTTCGGAAACGAAAGGACACTACAAGAAAGGTGTATTATGAGTGTTTTTTTTTTAAGTCCCTTCAGTACCTAAAAGCTAAAACCCACAAATAACACTCTTTATTTAGAAAATAAATAATAAAAAATTTAAAAATGGGATTGTTTTTTTCTTTTTTTTTTTTGTTATTCATACTAATAAGTACCGACATGCCAAAATTCTGCAAAAATTCAGGGAATTTAAGTAGAAAAAAGAGCATTACCAAAGAAGTTAATTATTGCTATTTTTCGGATTGTTATGTAGCAAACCCTAAACTGCATTCAAAGCCACCTATATAGGGAAGTTAAACGACTTTACCAGAAATCTGTCTTTTCAGTATTTTTCAGCATGTTAGGCACCAAAACGATAAATAATATGGAAATCAGTCAATATGTGAATCCAAAACAAAATTACTGAAAACGTGTCTTTTCAGTGTTTTACGTAGAAAAACGGTAAAGCGGATGCAAACCAACCTATATGAAGAAATAGAATAACATTACCAAAAAGATCTATTTTGAGTGTTTTTGAGCTTGTTACAAAAAAATGCAAAAATGGATGTAAAGCACTCTATATTAGGAAACAAAAGGACATTACGAGAAACGTGTATAATGAGTGTTTTATAGTTTTAAAAGAACCATAAGGCAATAAACGCAAAAACTCGTGTATATAGAGAAACTGACCAAATGATGAAATATGAAAAATGAATAACACTTTTAATCGATAAACAGAACTACCTAACTAACCTAAAACCAAACTAACCTAAAACTAACTTTAACGAAGAACTTGCCTTTAAGTGTATTTTAACTCCTTACATACCAAATTGCTAAAACGCATGCAAAACACCCTTTATGGTGAAACAGAATAACATTACCAAAAAACATGTATTTTGAGTGTTTTTGATCATGTAACCTATAAAAACACATAAATACATGTAAAGAACCCTATGTTTGTATAACAAAAGGACATTACGAAAATCGTGTATTATGAGTGTTTTTAAGTTCCTTAAGTACCAAAAAGCTAAAACCCCACAAATAACACTCTTTATAGAGACAAAAAAAAAATTGTTATTCATCTTCATAGGTACGGAGATGCTAAAATTCTGGCTAAATTGAGGGAAATTTTATAAACAAAATCAATATGAAAAAATAATTTTAGCTTTTTTCTGGAGTTATGTACAAACCCTGAAGTGCATGCAAATCCACCTATATGGGGAAATTACACGACTTTACCAGAAACCTGTCTTTTGAATATTTTTTAAGGAATTTCAACAATATTACTTAAAACGTGTCTTTTCAGTGATTTACGTAGAAAAACGCTAAAACGGATGTAAGAAAACTAATATAAAGAAATAAAATAACATTACCAAAAATATATATTTTGATGTGTTTTTTTGAGCTTCTTACCTACAAAAAATGCAAAAATGGATGGAAAGCACTTCATATTGCCAAAAAAAGGGCATTACGAGAAACGTGTATGTGTGTTTTATAGTTTCAAAAGAACCACAAGGTAAAAAACTCAAAAACTCGTGTACATAAAGAAATTTCTTACATACCAAATAGCTGAAACTCATGAATAACACTTTTAATTTTGAAACAGAAATACCTTACCAAATGTGTGTATTAGAAAAGTTTCTTACATACCAAAATGCTGAAACTCATGAATAACACTTTTAATTAAGAAATAGAACAACCTTACTAGATGCCTGTTTTGAGTTTTTTTCACATTCTTAGTTACCAAAACCCCACATTCCATGCAAAGCTAGCTTTATGTGGGAAAAAAATGAAGAAGTGTCTTTTGAGTGTTTTTGAGCGTGTTAGGCAATAAAGCACTAAAAAGCAAAGCAATCACATTACATGGGAATAAAAACAACTTTTACCAAGAACTTCCCTTTAAGTGTTTTTGAGCTCATTACATACCAAAACGCTAAAACACATGGAAAACATCTTTTATGGAGAAACAGAATAAAATTACCAAAAACATATATTTTGAGTGTTTTTGATCATATTATCTATAAAAACGCTTAAATGCATGCAAAGAACCTTATGTTTGCGAAACGAAAGGACATTACGAAAAATGTGTATTATAAGTGTTTTTTAGTTTCTAAAGTACCAAAAAGGTAAAACCCACAAATAACACTTTTTATTTAGAAAAAAAAAGTAAGAAAATAAAAAAAACGATTTTTTTTTTTATTCATCTTCATAAGTACCGAGATGCCAAAATTCTAGGAAAATTCAGGCCTATTATATGATAAAAGAAAATTATCAAAAAAGTTAATTTTAGCTTATTTTTTCGGACTCTTATGTACCAAACCCTAAAGTGCATCCAACGACTCCTGTATGAGGAAATTAAACGACCTTACCAGATATCTGTTTTTTGAGTGTTTTTCAGCATGTTAGGCACAAACACGATAAATAATAAGGAACTCACTCTATATGAGAATCCAAAACAAAATTGCTTAAAACGTGTCTTCTCAGTGTTTTACGTAGAAAAACGCTAAAACGGATGCAAACCAACCAATATCAAAAAATAGAAAAACATTACCAAAAAGGTATATTTTGAGTGTTTTTGAGCTTGTTACATACAAAAAACGCGAAAATTGATGCAAAGCACTCTATATTAGAAAACAAAAGGACTTTGCAAGAAAAGTGTATAATGATTTTTTATAGTTCAAAAGAACCAAAAGGCAAAAAACACAAAAACTCGTATATATGGAGAATGTTCCTAGATAACAAAATGCTGAAACTCATGAACAACACTCTTAATTGGGAAACAGAACAACCTTACTAAATGCGTGTATTTTGAGTGCTTTTCACATTCTTAGTTACCAAAACCTCAAATTGCATGCGAAACCACCTTTATGTGAGAAAAAAATGACACTACCAGAAAAGTGTCTTTTAAGTGTTTTTTGAGCGTCATAGGCAATAAAGCACTAAAAAGCAGGGCAATCATATTACATTGGAATAATACCAATTTATACCAAAAACTTGCCTTTAAATGTTTTTAAGCTCCTTATGTACCAAACCGCTAAAACGCATGCAAAACAAACTTTAAGGAGAAACAGAATAACATTACCAAAAACATGTATTTGGAGTGTTTTTGATCATGTTACCAATAAAAACGCTTAAATACATGCAAAGAACCCTATTTTAGGGAAACGAAAGGACATTTCGAGAAACTCGTATTATGAGTGTTTTTAAGTTCCTTAAGTACTAAAAAAGCTAAAACCCACAAATAACACTCTTTATAGAGAGCAAAAATAATAAAATAAAATATAATTTTATCTTTTTATATTCATCTTCATAGGTACTAAGATGCCAAAATTCTGGCAATATTATTTGGGAATAGAAAACAAAATTACTGAAAACGTGTCTTTTCGGTGTTTTACGTAGAAAAACGCTAAATCAGATGAAAACCAACCAACATGAAGAAATAGAATAACATTACCAAAAAAGTATATTTTGAGTGTTTTTGAGCTTGTTACCTACAAAAATCGCGAAAATGGATGCAAAGCACTACCTATTTGGAAACAAAAGGACATTACGAGAAATATGTATAATGAGTGTCTTATTATTTTCGGGCAAAAGAACGTTTTTCGTAATATTTTTTCCTTTCCCAAAGCTTTATTATAGATAATATCATCAAAAACACTCAAAATACATGTATTTGGTAATGTTATTCTGTTTCTCCACAAAATGTATTTTGCATGCGTTTTAGCGTTTTGGTATGTAAGGAGCTTAAAAACACTTAAAGGCAAGTTCTTGGTAAAATTGGTTTTATTCCAATGTAATGTGACCCAAAAGTAATGTGATACCGAAAAGACACGTTTTCAGTAATTTTGTTTTCTATTACCAAGAAATATAGCCAGAATTTTGGCATATTAGTACCTATAAAGATGAATAACAAAAAAAAAAAAAAATCATATTTTCTTTTCTATTTTTTTTTTCTCTATAAAGAGTGTTATTTGTGGGTTTTAGCTATTTTGGTACTTAAGGAACTGAAAAACACTCATAATACACGTTTCTCGTAATGTCCTTTCATTTCCTAAAAATAGGGTTCGTTGCATGTATTTAAGCGTTTTTATTGGTAACAAGATCAAAAACACTCAAAATAAATGTTTATGGTAATGTTATTCTGTTTCACCATAAAGTGTATTTTGCATGCATTTTAGTGTTTTGGTATATAATTAGCTCAAATACACTTAAAGGCAATTTCTTGTTAAAAATCGGTTTTATTCCTATGTAATGTGATTGCCCTGCTTTTTAGTGCTGTATTGCCTAACACGCTCAAAAACACTCAAAAGACATTTTTCTGGTAGTGTCATTTTTTTCCCACATAAAGCTGGTTTAGCATGCAATTTCGGGTTTTGGTAACTAAGAATGTGAAAAGCTCTCAAAATACACGCATTTAGTAAGACTGTTCTGTTTTTCAATTAAGAGTGTTGTTCCAGAGTTTCAGCATTTTGGAATGTAAGAAATATCTCTATATACACGAGTTTTTGCGTTTTTTGCCTTGTAGTTCTTGTGAAACTATAAAACACTCATTATACACGTTTCTCGTAATGTTATTTTTGTTTCCCAATATAGAGTGCTTTCCATCAATTTTTGCATTTTTTGTAGGTAACAATTTCAAAAACACTCAAAATATACCTTTTTGGTAATGTTATTTAATTTCTTCATATTGGTTGGTTTGCATTCGTTTTAGCGTTTTTCTACGTAAAACACCGAAAAGACACGTTTTTCTTAATTTTGATTTGGATTCCCATATAGAATGACTTTCATGTTGTTTTATCGTGTTGGTTCCTAACATGCTGAAAAACACTCATGAGACCGTTTTCTGGCAAAGACGTTTAATTTCCCCATATAACTGGCTTTGCATGCACTTTATGGGTTTGGTATATAACACTCCGAAAAAAAACCCTAAATATAACTTTTTTGATAATGTTCTTATTTCACATAATTTCCTGAATTTTGCTTGAATTTTGGCACCTCGGTACCTGTGAAGATGAATAAGAAAAAAAAAAATATCATATTTTTTTATTTACTTATTGTTTCTTATTGTTACTTATTGTTTCTCAATAAAGAATATTATTTGTGGCTTTTAGCCTTTTGGTAATTAATGAACTTAAAAACACTCATAATACACGTTTCTCGTAATATCCTTTCGTTTCCCTGAAATAGTGTTCTTTGCATGTATTTAAGCGTTTTTATTGGTAACATGATCAAAAATACTCAAAATACATGTTTTTGGTAATGTTATTATGTTTCACCATAAAGAGTGTTTTGCATGCGTTTTAGTGTTTTTGTATATTAGGAGCTCAAAAACACTTAAAGGCAAGTTCTTAATAAAAATTCACTTTTCTCCAATGTAATGTGATTGCCCTCCTTTTTAGTGCTTTATTGCCTATCACGCTCAAAAACACTCAAAAGACACTTTTCTGGTAAAGTCTTTTTTTTTCTACAAATCTATTTCCGCATGGAATTTGGAGTTTTGGTAACTAAGAATGTGAAAAGCACTCAAAATACACGTATTTATTAAGGTTGTTCTGTTTCTCAATAAGGAGTGTTATACATGAGTTTTAGCATTTTTGTATCTAGGAAAACCTCTCCATATACACGAGATTTTGTGTTTTTTTGCCTTGTGGTTCATTTGAACTATAAAACACTCATTATACAATTTTCTTGCAATGTCCTTTTGTTTTCCAATATAGAGTGCTTTGCATCAATTTTCGCGTTTTTTGTAGGTAACAAGCACAAAAACAATCAAAATATACCTTTTTAGTAACGTTTTTCTATTTCATGATATTGGTTGCTTTGCATCCGTTTTAGCGTTTTTCTACGTAAAACACTAAGAAGACACGTTTTCAGTAACTTTGTTTTGGATTCCTATATAGAGTGAGTTCCTTATTATTTATCGTTTTGGTGCCTAACATGCTAAAAAAATCACTCAAAAAACAGATTTCTGGTAAGGTCGTTTAATTTCCTCATATAAAAGGCTTTGCATGCACTTTAGGGTTTGGCACATAACAGTCCGAAAAAAATTGCTGAAATTAACTTTTTTGATAATATTCTTTTATCATATGATTGCCCTGAATTTAACAGAATTTTGGCATCTCGGTACCTTTGAAGATGAATAAAAAAAAAAAAATCTTATTTTTTTTATTTATTTATTTTTTTATTATCTAAATAAAGTGTTATTTGTGGGTTTTAGGTTTTTGATACTTAAAGAACTTAAAAAACACTCATAATACACGTTTCTCGTAATGTCCTTTTGTTTCCCAAACATAATGTTCTTTGCATGTATTTTATCGTTTTTATAGATAACATGATGAAAACACTCAAAATACATATTTTTGGTAGCGTTATTCTGTTTCTCCATAAAGTTTGTTTTGCATGCGTTTTTGCGGTTTGGTACATAAGGAGCTCAAAAACACTTAAAGCCAAATTTTTGGTATAATTTGGTATTATTCCAATGTAATATGATTACCCTGCTTTTTAGTACTTTATGGCCTATCACGCTCAAAAAAACACTTAAAAGACACTTTTCTGGTAATATCATTTTTTTCTCACATAAAGGTGGTTTCGCATGCAATTTGAGGTTTTGGTAACTAAGAATGTGAAAAGCACTCAAAATACACGCATTTAGTAAGGTTGTTCTGTTTCTCAATTAAGAGTGTTATTCATGAGTTTCAGCATTTTGGTATCTAGGAACTTTCTCCTTATACACGAGTTTTTGTGTTTTTTGCCTTTTGGTTCCTTTGAACTTTAAAAAACTCATTATAGACTTTTCTTCCAAAGACCTTTTGTTTTCTAATATAGAGTGCTTTGCATCAATTTTTTTGTTTTTTGTAGGTAACAAGCTCAAAAACACTCAAAATATACCTTTTTGGTAATGTTTTTCTATTTCTTGATATTGGTTGGTTTACATCCGTTTTAGCGTTTTTCTACGTAAAACACTGAAAAGACACGTTTTCAGCAATTTTGTTTTGGGTTCTCATATAGAGTGAGTTCCTTAATATTTATTGTTTTTGTGTCTAACATGCTGAAAAACACTCAAAAAGCAGATTTCTGGTAAGGTCGTTTAATTTCCTCATATAGGAGTCTTTGGATGCACTTTAGGGTTTGGTACATGAGTCCCAAAAAAAAGGTAAAATTAACTTTTTTGATCATTTTGTTTTATCATATAATAGCCCTGAATTTTCCCAGAATTTTGGCATCACGGTACCTATAAAGATGAATAACAAAAAAAAAAAATCCTATTTTTTTATTTTCTTACTTTTTTTTTCTAAATAAAGAGTGTTATTTGTGGGTTTTAGCTTTTTGGTACTTAAGGAACTTAAAAACACTTATAATGCACATTTCTCGTAATATCCTTTCGTTTAGCAAACATAAGGTTCTTTGCATGTATTTAAGCGTTTTATAGATAACATGATCAAAAACACTCAAAATATATGTTTTTGGTAATTTTATTCTGTTTCTCCATAAAAGATGTTTTGCATGCGTTTTAGCGTTTTGGTATGTAATGAGCTCAAAAACACTTAAAGGGAAGTTCTTGGTAAAAGTTGTTTTTATTCCCATGTAATGTGATTGCCCTGCTTTTTAGTGCTTTATTGCCTAACACGCTCAAAAACACTCAAAAGACACTTTTCTGCTAATATCATTTTTTTTCCCACATAAAGCTAGTTTGGATGGAATTTGGGGTTTTGGTAACTAAGAATATGAAAAAAAAATCAAAACACAAACATTTAGTAAGGTTGTTCTATTTCTTAATTAAAAGTGGTATTCATGAGTTTCACCATTTTGGTATGTAAGAAACTTTTCTAATACACACATTTAGTAAGGTATTTCTGTTTCAAAATTAAAAGTTTTATTCGTGAGTTTCAGCTCTTTGGTATGTAAGAAACTTCTTTATGTACACGAGTTTTTGAGTTTTTTAACTTGTGGTTCTTTTGAAACTATAAAACACTCATACACGTTTCTCGTTATGTTCTTTTCTTTGCCAATATAAAGTGCTTTCCATCCATTTTTGCATTTTTTGTAGGTAACAAGCTCAAAAACACAACAAAATATTTTTTTTGGGGTAATAGTATTCTATTTCTTCATACTGGTTTGTTTACATCCGTTTTAGCGTTTTTCTCCGTAAATCACTTAAAAGACACGTTTTCAGTAATATTGTTGAAATTGCTGAAAAACACTCAAAAGACAGGTTTCTGGTAAAATCGTGTAATTTCTCCATATAGGTGGATTTGCATACACTTCATGATTTGTACATAACTCCAGAAAAAAACTAAAATGATTTTTTTTTAAACGATTTTTTTTTTACAAAATTTTCATGAATTTTGCCATAATTTTGGCATCTCCATTCCTATGAAGATGGATAACAAAAATTTTTTTGTCTCTCTATAAAGAGTGTTATTTGTGGGTTTTAGCTTTTTAGTACTTAGGGAACTTAAAAAGACTCATATTACACGATTTTCAAAATGTCCTTGAGTTACAAAAACATAGGGTTCTTTACATGTAGTTAAGCGTTTTTATAGGTTAAATGATCAAAAACACTCAAAATACATGTTTTTCGTAATGTTATTCTGTTTCTCCATAAAAGGTGTTTTGCATACGTTTTAGCGATTTGGTATGTAAGGAGTTAAAAAAAACTTACAGGCAAGTTCTTCGAAAAAGTTGGTTTTATTCCTATGTAATGTAATTGTTCTGTTTTTTTTAGTGCTTTGTTGCATATCACGCTTAAAAACACTAACAAGACAATTTTTTGGTAATGTACTTTTTTTTTCCCACATGAAGTTAGTTTTGCATGTAATTTGGCATTTACGTAACGAAGAATGTGAAAAACACTCAAAATACACAATTTGGTAAGATAGTTCTGTTTATCGACTTAAACTGTTATTCATGCATTTCATCATTTGGTAAGTTTCTCTATATACACGAGTTTTTGCGTTTAATGCCTTGTGGTTCTTTTAAAACTATAAATCACTCATTATACACGTTTCTCGTAATGTCCTTTTGTTTCCTAATATAGAGTGCTTTATATCCATTTTTCCATTTTTTTTTTTTTTGTAACAAGCTTAAAAACACTCAAAATATATCTTTTTGGTAATGTTATTCTATTTCTTTATATAGGTTAGTTTGCATCTGCTTTACCGTTTTTCTACGTAAAACACTAAAAAGACACGTTTTCAGTATTTTTGTTTTGGATTCACATATTGACTGACTTCCATATTATTTATCGTTTTGGTGCCTAACATGCTGAAAAACAGTGAAAAGACAGGTTTCTGGTAAAGTCGTTTCACTTCCTTTATATAGGTGGCTTTGCATGCACTTTAGGATTTGGTACGTAACAATCCGAAAAAAAAGTTATAATTAACTTTTATGGTAATGTTCTTTTTTCCACATAAATTCCCTGAATTTTGGTAGAATTTTGTCATCTCGGTACCTATAAGGATGAATGACAAAAAAAGAAAAAAAAATCCCATTTTTTTTTATTTATTAATTTTTTTTCTAAATAAAGAGTGTTATTTGTGGGTTTTAGCTTTTAGGTACTGAAGGAACTTAAAAAACACTCATAATTTACGTTTCTCGTAATGTCCTTTTGTGTCCCAAACATAAGGTTCTTTGCATGAATTTAAGCGTTTTTATAGATAACATGATCAAAAACACTCAAAATACATGTATTTGGTAATATTATTCTGTTTCTCCATAAAATGTATTTTGCACTTAAAGGCAAGTTTTTGGTAAAATTTGGTTTTATTCATATGTAATACGATTGCCCTTCCTTTAAGTGCTTTATGGCGTAGCACGCTCAAAAACGCTCAAAAGACATGCAAGGCCTCGCATATGAGGAAATTAAAGACCTTACCAGAAATCTGTCTTTTGAGTGTTTTTCAGCATGTTAGGCACCAAAATGATAAATAATAAGGAACTCGCTCTATGTGGGAATTGAAAAGAAAATTACTGAAAACGTGTCTTCTCAGTGTTTTACGTAGAAAAACGCTAAAACTGATACAAACCAACCAATATCAAGAAGCAGAAAAACATTACCAAAAATGTATATTTTGAGTGTTTTTAAGTTTGTTACCTACAAAAAAAACGCAAAAATGGATACAAAGCACTCTATATCGGGAAAGAAAGGGACAATGCGAGAAAAGTGTATAATGAATGTTTTATAGTAAAAAAAAAAAAAACAATGCAAAAAACGCAAAAACTCGTGTATATGCTGAAACTCATGAATATCACCTAACAAAACCAAGAACTTGCCTTTAAGTGTTTTTGAGCTGCTTATATAACAAAAATGCGTGTATTTTGAGTGCTATGCGTTTATTTTGAGTGATATATGCATGCAAAACACACTTGATGGAGAAACAGAATAACATTACCAAAAACATGTATTTTGAGTGTCTTTGATCATGTTACCAATAAAACGCTTAAATACATGCTAAGAACCCTATTTGTGGGAAACAAAAGGACATTACGAGAAACGTGTATTATGAGTGTTTTTAAATTCATTAAGTACCAAAAAGCTAAAAGCCACAAATAACTCTCTATTGAGAAAAATAAATAAATAAATAAATAAATACGATATTTTTTTTTCTTTCTTATTCATCTTCACAGGTACCGAGATGCCAAAATTCGGGCAAAATTCATGAAATTTTTTGAAATAAGAATTTTATCAAAAAAAGATAATTTTAGTTTTTTTTTTTTTTTTGACTGTTATGTAGCAAACCCTAAAGTGCATCCAAAGCTACCTATGTGGGGAAATCAAACATCTTTGCCAGAAAACTGTCTTATGAGTGTTTTTCAGCATGTTAGGCACGAAAACGATAAATAACATGGAAGTCACTCTATATTGGAATCCAAAACAAAATGACTGAAAACGTGTCTTTTCTGTGTTTTACGTAGAAAAACGCTAAAACGGATGCAAACCAACCAATATGAAAACAAATAAAATAACATTACCAAAAAGGCATATTTTGAGTATTTTTGAGATTGTTACCTAGAAAAAAGGTGAAAATGGATGCAAAGCACTCCCTATTGGGAAACAAAAGGACATTACGAGAAACGTGTATAATGAGTGGTTCTTGCGAACCACAAGGCAAAAAACGCAAAAAGTCGTGTATATAAAGATAGATACCAAAATGCTGAAACTCATGAATAACAATATTAATTGAAAAACAGAACAACCTTACCAAAAGCGTGTATTTTCAGTGTTTTTCACATTCTTAGTTAGCAAAATCCCAAATAGCATGCAAAATTAGCTTTATGTGGGAAAAAATGACATTACCAGAAGTGTCTTTTCAGTGTTTTTGAATGTGTTAGGCAATAAAGCACTAAAAAGCAGGGCAATCACATTACATGGGAATAAAACCAACTTTGACCAAGAACTTGCCATTATGTGTCTTTGAGCTCGTTACATACCAAAATGCTAAACCGCATGCAAAACACTCCTTAATGGAGAAGCAGAAAAACATTACATGCAAAGAACCCTATGTTTGGGAAACGAAAGGACATTACGAGAAACGTGTATTATAACTGTTTTTAAGTTCCTTAAGTACCAAAACGTTAAAACCCACAAATAACACTCTTTAAAGAGAAAAAATATAAAAAAAATAATAAAAAAATAACATTTTTTTTGTGTTGATTTTCATGAGTACCGAGATGCCAAAATTCTGCCAAAATTCAGGGAATTTATGTGGAAAAAAGAACATTATCGAAAAAGTTAATTATAGGTTTTTTTTCGAATTGTTATTTACCAAACCCTAAAGACCATGCAAAGCCACCTATATGAGGAAATTAAACGACTTTACCAGACACCTGTTTTTTCAGTGTTTTTCAGCATGTTAGGCACCAAACCGATAAATAATATGGAAAACAAAATTTCTGAAAACGTTTCTATTCAGTGTTTTACGTAGAAAAAAACAATAAAACGGATACAAAGCAACGAATATGAAGAAATAAAATAACATTACCAAAAAGTGTTTTTGAGCTTTTTACCTACAAAAAACGGGAAAATGGATGTAAAAGCACTCTATATTAGGAAGCAAAAGGACATTTAGAGAAACGTGTATAATGATTGTTTTATAGTTTCAAAAGAACTACAAGACAAAAAACGCAAAAACTCGTGTATATAGAGAAGTTTCTTACATACCAAAATGCTAAAACTCATGAATAACACTTTCAATTGAGAAACAGAACTACCTTACCAAATGTCTGTATTTTGAGTGTTTTTTTCACATTCTTAGTTACGAAAATCCCAAATTACGTGCGAAACTAGCTTTATGTGGAAAAAAAATATTATCAGAAAAGTGTCTTTTGAGTGTTTTTGAGCGTGATATACAAAGCACTAAAAAAGCAGAATAATTACATTATATAGGAATAAAATCAACTTTTACGAAGAACTTGCCTTTAAGCGTTTTTAACTCCTTATATACCAAAACGTTAAAACGCATGCAAAACACCCTTAATGGAGAAACAGAATAACATTACCAAAAACATGTATTTTGTGTTTTTGATCATACCATAAAAAAGCGCCTAAATACATGGAAAGAACTCGGAAGGACATTACAAAAATCGTGTATTATGATTGTTTTTTAAGTTCCTCAAGTAGCAAAAAACTAAAACCCACAAATAGAGAAAAAAATAACCATTTTTTTTTTTTTTTTGTTATTCATCTACATATGTATGAAGATGCCAAAATTCAAGTAAAATTCAGGGAAATTGTGTAAAAAAAACATTATAAAAAAAAATTTAGCTTTTTTCCGGAATTATGTACCAAACCCAGAAGTGCATGCAAAGCCACCATTATGGTGAAATTAGACGACTTTACCAGAAAACTGTCGTTTGAGTGTTTTTCAGCAATTTCAACAATAGTACTGAAAACGTGTCTTTTCAGTGATTTACGAAGAAAAACCCTAAAACGGATGCAAACCAACCAATAGGAAAGAAATAGAATAACAATACCAAAAATATATATTTTGAGTGTTTTGCAGCTTGTTACCTACAAAAAATGCGAAAATGGATGGAAAGCACTCTATATTGGGAAACAGAAGAACATTACGTGAAACGTGTATTATGAGTGTTCTATAGTTTCACACGAATCACATGGTAAAAAACGGAAAAACTCGTGTATATAGAGAAGTTTCTTCTTACATACCAAAATGCTGAAATGCATGAATAACACTTTTAATTGAGAAACAGAACTACCTTACCAAATATGTGTATTTTGAGTGTTTTTCACATTCTTAGTTACGAAAATCCCAAATTACATGCGAAACTAGCTTTATGTGGGAAAAAAATGATATTACCAGAAAAGTGTCTTTTGAGTGTTTTTGAGCGTGATATGCAACAAAGCACTAAAAAACAGAACAATCACATTACAAGAGAATAAAACCGACTTTTACGAAGAACTTACCTTTAAGTGTTTTTTTTTAGGTCCTTACATACCAAAACGCTAAAACGCATGCAAAACACCCTTTATGGAGAAACAGAGTAACATTACCACAAACATGTATTTTTAGGTTTTTTGATCATGTTATTTATAAAAACGCTTAAATACATGCAAAGAACCTTATGTTTGGGAAACGAAACGACATTACGAGAAACGTGTATTATGTGTGTTTTTTAAGTTCCTTAAGTACCAAAAAAGCTATAAACCACAAATAACACTCTTTACAGAGAAAAGAAAAATAAATTTTTGTTTTATTTTTTTTATTCATCTTCATAGGTACTAAGATGCCAAAATTCTGGCAATATTCTTTGGGAATCGAAAACAAAATTACTGAAAACGTGTCTCTTCAGTGTTTTACGTAGAAAAAACGTTAAACGGATGCAAACCAACCAATATGAAGAAATAGTAAAACATTACAAAAAAGGTATATTTTGTGTGTTTTTGAGCTTGTTCCCTACAAAAAACGCGAAAATGGATGCAAAGCACTCCCTATTGGGAAAGAAAAGGTTATTACGAGAAACGTGTACGAGTATAATGAGTGTCTTATTATTTTCGGGCAAAAGAAATTGTGGTTCACAAGAACCACAAAGCAAAAAAATGGAAAAACTCGTGTATATAAAGAACTTTCTTAAATACCAAAAGGCTGAAACTCATGAATAACAATCCTAATTGAGAAACATAACAATATTACCAAATGCGTGTATTTTGAGTGTTTTTTTTTTCACATTCTTAGCAAAACCCCAAATAGCAGGCGAAACTAGCTTTAAGTATGAAAAAAATGACATTACCAGAAGTGTCTTTTGAGTGTTTTTGAGCGTGTTAGGCAATAAAGCACTAAAAAGCAGGGCAATCATTTTACACTGGAATAAAACCAACTTTTACCAAGAACTTGCCTTGAAGTGTTTTTCAGCTCCTTACATACCTAATCGCTAAAACGCATGCAAAACACTCCTTTATGGAGAAGCAGAATAACATTACCAAAAACATGTGTTTTTGAGTGTTTTTTATCATGTTACCTATAAAAACACTTAAATACATGCAAAGATCCCTATACTCGTATTTGGGAAACGAAAGGACATTACAAGAAATGTGTATTATGAATGTTTTTAAGTTTCTTAAGTACCAAAACGTTAAAACCTACAAATAACACTCTTTATATAGAAAAAAAAAGAATAAAATAAAAAAATAGCATTTTCATTTTTTTGTTATTGATGTTCATAGGTACCAAGATGCCAAAATTATGCCAAAATTCAGGGAAAATATATGGAAAAAAGAATATTATCGAAAAAGTTTATTTTACCTTTTTTTTTCGGAGTTATGTACCAAACCATAAAGTGTATGCAAAGCCACCTATTTGAGAAAATTTAACGACTTTACAAGAAACCTATCTTTTGAGTGTTTTTCCGCATATTAGGCACCAAAACGATAAATAATATGAAAGTCACTCTATATGGAAATCCAAAACAAAATTAATGAAAACGTGTCTTTTAAAAGATTTACGTAGAAAAATTATAAAACGGATGCAAACCAACCAATATGAAAAAATAGAATAACATTACCAGAAAAGTATATTTTGTGTGTTTTTGAGCTTGTTACATAAAAAAAACCCAAAAATGGATGCAAAGCACTGTATATCAGGAAAAAAAGGACATAACGAGAAACGTGTATAAAGAGTGTTTTATAGTTTCACCACAATCACAAGGCAAAAAACGCTAAAACTCGTCTGTGTGGAGAAGTTTCTAAGATACCAAAATACTGAAACTCATGAATAACATTCTTAATCAACAGAGCAACTTTACTAAATGCGTGTATTTTGAGTGTGTTTTTTACATTCTTAGTTACCAAAACCCCAAATTCCATGCGAAATGTGGGAAAAAAATCATATTACCAGAAAAGTGTTTTTGAGTGTTTTTGAGCGTGTTAGGCAATAAAGCATTAAAAAGCAGGGCAATCACATTATATGGGAATAAAAGTAACTTTTACGAAGAACTTGCCTTTTAATGTTTTTGACACGCATTTAGTAAGGTTGTTCTGTTTCTCGATTAAGAGTGTTATTCATAAGTTTCAGCATTTTGGTATCTAGGAAACTTCTCCATATACACGAGTGTTTGCGTTTTTTGGCTTGTGTTTTTTTTTTTTTTTTTAACTATATAACATTCATTATACACTTTTCTCGCAATGTCCCTTTGTTTCCTTTGTTTGTAGAGTGCTTTGTATCAATTTTTGCGTTTTTTTTGTAGGTAACAAGCTCAAAAACACTCAAAATATACATTTTTGGTAATGTGTTTCTGCTTCTTTATATTGGTTGGTTTGCATCAGTTTTAGCGTTTTTCCACGTAAAACACTGAGAAGACACGTTTTCAGTAATTTTCTTTTGGATTCCCACATAGAGTGAGTTCCTTATTATTTATCGTTTTGGTGCCTAACATGCTAAAAAACACTCAAAAGACAGATTTCTGGTAAGGTCTTTAATTTCCTCATATGCGAGGCCTTGCATGTCTTTTAAGTGTCTTTGAGCGTGTTATGCAATAAAGCACTAAAAGCCAGGCAATCACATTACATGGGAATAAAACCAAAATTTACCAAGAACTTGCCTTTAAGTGTTTTTGAGCTCCTTACATACCAAAACGCTAAAACGCATGCAAAATATATTTTATGGAGAAATACCAAATACATGTATTTTGAGTTTTTTTTCGATCATGTTATCTATAAAAAAAAACGCTTAAATCCATGCAAAGAATCTTATGTTTGGGAAACGAAATTACATTACGAGAAACGTGTATTATGAGTGTTTTTTTTTTTATGTTCCTTCAGTACCTAAAAGCTAAAACCCACAAATAACACTCTTTATTTAGAAAAAAAAATGGGAATACTTTTTTTTTTTGTTATTCATCCTTATACGTACCAAGATGCCAAAATTCTGCCAAATTTCAGGGAATTTATGTGGAAAAAAGAACATTACCAAAAAAGTTAATTATAGCTTTTTTTCCGGATTGTTATGTACCAAATCCTAAAGTGCATGCAAAGCCACATATATAGGGAAGTTAAACGACTTTACCAGAAACCTGTCTTTTCAGTGTTTTTCAGCATGTTAGGCATTAAAACGGTAAATAATATGGAAGTCAGTCAATATGTGAATCCAAAACAAAATTACTGAAAACGTGTCTTTTCAGTGTTTTAAGTAGAAGAACGCTAAAGCGGATGCAAACCAACTTATATGAAGAAATAGAATAACATTACCAAAAAAAAAATATTTTGTGTGTTTTTGAGCTTGTTACCTACAAAAAAATGCAAAAATGGATGTAAAGCACTCTATATTAGGAAACAAAAGGACATTACGAGAAACGTGTATAATGAGTATTTTATAATTTTAAAAGAAATACAAGGCAATAAACGCAAAAACTCGTGTATATAGAGAAATTTCTTACATACCAAAATGAAGAAATACATGAATAACACTTTTAATCGATATACAGAACTACCTTACCAAATTGTGTATTTTGAATGTTTTTCACATTCTTAGTTATGAAAATGCCAAATTACATGCGAAACTACCTTCATGTGGGAAAAAAAAATGACCTTACGAAAAAAGTGTCTTTTTTAGTGTTTTTCAGCGTGATATGCAATAAAGCACTAAAAAGCAGAACAATCACATTACATGGGAATAAAACAAACTTTTACGAAGAACTTGCCTTTAAGTGTTTTTAACTCCTTACATACCAAATCGCTAAAAAGCATGCAAAACACCCTTTATGGAGAAACAGAAAAACATTACCAAAAACATGTATTTTGAGTGTTTTTGATCATGTAACTTATAAAAACGCTTAAATACATGTAAAGAACCCCATGTTTGTATAACAAAAGGACATTACGAAAATCGTGTATTATGAGTGTTTTTAAGTTTGTTAAGTAGCAAAAAGCTAAAACCCACAAATAACACTCTTTATAGAGAAATTTTTTTTCGTTTTGTTATTTATCTTCATAGGTACCGAGATGCCAAAATTCTTGCAAAATTCATGGAAATTTTGTAAAAAAAAATCATTATAAAAAAAATAATAATAGTTATGTACAAACCCTGAAGTGCATGCAAATCCACTTATATGGCGAAAGTACACCAGAAACCTGTCTTTTGAGTGTTTTTCAGCAATTTCAACAATATTACTGAAAACGTGTCTTTTCAGTGATTTACGTAGAAAAACGCTAAAACGGATGTAAACCAACCAATATGAAGAAATAGAATAACATTACCAAAAACATATATTTTGATGTGTTTTTGAGCTTGTTACCTACAAAAAATGCAAAAATGGATGGAGAGCACTTTATATTGGCAAAGAAAAGGACATTACGAGAAACGTGTATTAGTGTTTTATAGTTTGACAAGAACCACAAGGTAAAAAACTCAAAAACTGGTGTACATAAAGAAGTTTCTTACATACCAAAAAGCTGAAACTCATGAATAACACTTTTAATTTTAAAACAGAAATACCTTACCAAAATGTGTATTAGAAAAGTTTCTTACATACCAAAATGGTGAAACTCATGAATAACACTTTTAATTAAGAAATAGAACAACCTTACTAAATGCCTGTGTTTTGAGTTTTTTTTTCACATTCTTAGTTACCAAAACCCCAAATTCCATGCAAAACTAGCTTTATGTCGGAAAAAAATATGATATTACCAGAAAAAGTGTCTTTTGAGTGTTTTTGAGCGAGTTTGGCAATAAAGCACTAAAAAGCAGGGCAATCACATTACATGGGAATAAAAACAACTTTTACCAAGAACTTGCCTTTAAGTGTTTTTGACCTCATTACATACCAAACCGCTAAAACGCATGTAAAACACTTTTTTTTTTTTTATGGAGAAACAGATTAAAATTACCAAAAACATATATTTTGAATGATTTTCATCATGTTATCTATAAAAACGCTTAAATACATGCAAAAAACCCTATGTTTGTGAAACGAAAGGACATTACGAGAAATGTGTATTATAAGTGTTTTTAAGTTCTTTAAGTACCAAAAAGCTAAAACCCACAAATAACACCCTTTATTTAGAAAAAAAAAAGTAAGAAAATAAAAAATGGGATTTTTTTTTGTTATTCATCTTTATAGGTACCGAGACGGCAAAATTCTGGGAAAATTCAGGGCTATTATATGATAAGAAAAATTATCAAAAAAGTTAATTTTAGCTTTTTTTGGGGCTGTTATCTACCAAAACCTAAAGTGCATCCAAAGACTTCTATAATAGAAAATTAAACGACATTCCCATAAATCAGTTTTTTGAGTGATTTTCAGCATGTTATGCACCAAAACGATAAATAATAAGGAACTCACTCTATATGAGAATCCAAAACAAAATTGCTGAAAACGTGTTTTTTTTCTGTGCTTTTTTTAGAAAAACGCTAAAACGGATTCAAACCAACCAATATCAAGAAATAGAAAAACATTACCAAAAAGATATATTTTGAGTGTTTTTGAGCTTATCTACAAAAAACGCGAAAATTGATGCAAAGCACTCTTTATTAGAAAACAAAAGGACTTTGCAAGAAAAGTGTATAATGAGTTTTTTTTTATAGTTCAAAAGAACCAAAAGGCAAAAGACACAAAAACTCGTGTATATGGAGAAGGTTCCTAGATACCAAAATGCTGAAACTCATAAATAACACTCTTAATTGAGAAACAGAACAACTTTACTAAATGCGTGTATTTTGAGTGCTTTTCACATTCTTAGTTACCACAAAACCCAAATTGCATGCAAAAATAGATTTCTGGGAAAAAAAAAACTTTACCAGAGAAGTGTCTTTTGAGTGTTTTTGAGCGTGATAGGCAATAAAGCACTAAAAAGGAGGGCAATCACATTACACTGGAGGAAAACGAATTTTTACCAAGAACTTGCCTTTAAGTGTTTTTGAGCTCATTATATACCAAACCACTAAAACGCATGCAAAACACTCTTTATGGTGAAACAGAATAACATTACCAAAAACATGTATTTTCAGCATTTTTGATAATGTTATTAATAAATACGCTTAAATACATGCAAAGAACACTATTTTTGGGAAACGAAAGGAGATTACGAGAAACGTGTATTATGAGTGTTTTTAAGTTCATTATTTACCAAAAAGCTAAAAGCCACAAATAACACTCTTTATTGAGAAACAATAAATAAATTTTAAAAAATACAATATTTTTTTTCTTTCTTATTCATCTTCACAGGTACCGAGATGCCAAAATTCGGGTAAAATTCAGGAAATTATGTGAAATAAGTGCATTATCAAAAAATTTAAATTTAGCTTTTTTTTCGGACTGTTATGTACTAAACCCCTAAAGTGCATCCAAAGCCACCTATATGGGGAAATTAAACGTCTTTGCCAGAAAACGGTCATTTCAGTGTTTTTCAGCATGTTAAGCACCAACACCATAAATAACATGGAAGTCATTCTATATGGGAATCCGAAACAAAATTACTAAAAACGTGTCTTTTGGTGTTTTACGTAGAAAAACGCTAAAACGGATGCAAACCAACCAATAAGAAGAAATAAAATAACATTACCAAAAAGATATATTTTGAGTGTTTTTGAAATTGTTACCTACAAAAAACGCGAAAATTGATGGAAAGCACTCTATATTGGGAAGCAAAAGGACATTACGAGAAACGTGTATAATGAGTGTTTTATAGTTTCAGAAGAACTATAAGGCAAAAAAACGCAAAAACTCGTGTATATAGAGAAGTTTCTTACATTCCAAAATGCTGAAACTCTGGAACAACACTCTTAATTGAGAAACAACAATCTTACTAAAGGCGCGTATTTTGAGTGCTTTTCACATCCTTTGTTACCAAAACCCCAAATTGCATGCGAAACCAGATTTATGTGGGAAAAAAATGACATTACTAGAAAAATGTCTTTTGAGTGTTTTTGAGCGTGTTAGGCAATAAAGCACTAAAAGCAGGGCAATCACATTACATTCGAATAAAACCAATTTTTAACAAGAACTTGCCTTTAAGTGTATTTGAGCTCCTTATATACCAAAACGCAAAAATGCATGCAAAATACACTTTATGGTGAAACAGAATAACATTACCAAAAACATGTATTTTGAGTGTTTTTGATCATGTTACTAATAAAAACGCTTAAATATATGCAAAGAACCCTATTAATGAAAGGACATTACGAGAAACGTGTATTATAAGTGTTTTTAAGTTCATTAAGCACGAAAAAGCTAAAAGCCAAAAATTACACTCTTTATTGAGAAAAAAATAAATAATAAAATAAAAAATACGATATTATTTTTTATTCTTATTCATCTTCACAGGTAACGAGGTGCCAAAATTTGGGCAAAGTTCAGGAAATTATATGAAATAAGAACATTATCAAAAAAGTTAAATTTAGCTTTTTTTTCGGACTGTTATGTAGCAAACCCCTAAAGTGCATGCAAAGCCACCTATATGGGAAAATTAAACGTTTTTGTCAGAAAACTGTCTTATGAGTGTTTTTCAGCATGTTTGGAACCAACATGATAATGAAGTCAATCTATATGGGAATCCAAAACAAAATTACTGAAAACGTGTCTTTTCGGTGTTTTATGTAGAAAACGCTAAAACGGATGAAAACCAACCAAAATAAAGAAATAGAATAACATTACCAAAAAGGTATATTTTGAGTGTTTTTGAAATTGTTACCTACAAAAAACGCGAAAATGGATGGAAAGCACTCTATATTGGGAAGCAAAAGGCACCAAAAAGCATGTTAGGCACCAAAACTATAAATAATATGAGTCACTCTATATGGAAATACAAAACAAAATTACTGGAAACTTGTCTTTTAAAAGATTTACGTAGAAAAACGCTAAAACGGATGCAAACCAACCAATATGAAGAAATAGAATAACATTACCATAAAAGTATATTTTGTGTGTTTTTGAGCTTGTTACATAAAAAAAAACGCGAAAATGGATGCAAAGCACTCTATATAAGGAAAAAAAAGGATATAATGAGAAACGTGTATAATGAGTGTTTTATAATTTCACCAGAATCACAAGGCAAAAAACGAAAAAACTCGACTTTATGGAGAAGTTTCTAAAATACCAAAATACTGAAACTCATGAATAACACTCTTAATCCTTACTAAATGCGTGTATTTTGAGTGTTTTTTTTTTTACATTCTTAGTTACCAAAACCCCAAATTCCATGCGAAACTAGCTTTATATATGAAAAAATGACATGACCAGAAAATTGTCTGAGTGTTTTTGAGCGTGTTAGGCAATAAAGTACTAAAAAGCAGGGCAATCACATTACATGGGAATAAAACCAACTTTTACGAAGAACTTGCTTTTTATTGTTTTTGACATGCATTTAGTAAGGTTGCTCTGTTTCTCAATTAAGAGTGTTATTCATGAGTTTCAGCATATACACGAGTTTTTGCCTTTTTTCCCTTGTGTTTTTTTTTTAACTATAAAATATTCATTATACACTTTTCTCGCAATATCCCTTTGTTTCCCAATATAGAGTGCTTTGTATCCATTTTCGCGTTTTTTTTTGTAGGTAACAAGCTCAAAAACACTCAAAATATACATTTTTGGTAATGTTTTTCTGCTTCTTGATATTGGTTGGTTTGTATCAGTTTTAGCGTTTTTCTACGTAAAACACTGAGAAGACACGTTTTCAGTAATTTTCTTTTGGATTCCCACATAGAGTGAGTTCCTTATTATTTATCGTTTTGGTGCCTAACATGCTAAAAAAAAAAACACTCAAAAGACAGATTTCAGGTAAGGTCTTTAATTTCCTCATATAGGAGGCATTGCATGTCTTTTCGGTGTTTTTGAGCGTGTTACGCAATAAAGCAATAAAAGCCAGGGCAATCACATTACATGGGAATACAACCAAATTTTACCAAGAACATGCCTTTAAGTGTTTTTCAGCTCCTTACATACCAAAACGCTAAAACGTATGCAAAATACATGTTATGGAGAAACAGAATAACATTACCAAATACATGTATTTTGAGTGTTTTTGATCATGTTATCTATAAAAACGCTTAAATACATGCAAAGAACCTTATGTTTGGGACACGAAAGAACATTACGAGAAACGTGTATTATGAGTGATTTTTAAGTTCATTCAGTACCAAAAAGCTAAAACCCACAAATAACACTCTTTAGAAAAAATAAATAAATAAATAAAAAAATTTAAAAATTGAATTTTTTTTTATTCATCTTTATAGGTACCGAGATGCCAAAATTATGCCAAAATTCAGGTAATTTATGTGGAAAAAAGAACATTATTATAAAAGTTAATTATAGCTTTTTTTCGGATTGTTATGTACCAAACCCTAAAGTGCATGCAAAGCCACATTTATAGGGAAGTTGAACGACTTTACCAGAAACCTTTCTTTTTAGTGTTTTTCATCATGTTTGGCACCAAAACTATTAATAATATGGAAGTCAGTCAATATTTGAATCCAAAAGAAAATTACTGAAAACGTGTCTTTTCAGTGTTTTACGTAGAAAAACGCTAAAGCGGATAGAAACCATCCTATATGAAGAAAAAGAATAACATTACCAAAAAAGATATATTTTGAATGTTTTTGAGCATGTTATCTACAAAAAAAAACAAAAATGGATGTAAAACACTGTATATTAGAAAACAAAAGGACATTACGAGAAACGTGTATAATGAGTGTTTAATACTTTTAAAAGAACCACAAGGCAATAAACGCAAAAACTCGTGTATATAGAGAAATTTCTTACATACCAAAATGAATAAATGCATGAATAACACTTTTAATCGATAAACAGAACTACCTTACCATATTGTGTGTTTTGAGTGTTTTTCACATTCTTAGTTACGAAAATGCCAAATTACATGCGAAACTAGCTTCATGTGGGAAAAAAAATGACATAACCAGAAAAGTGTCTTTTGAGTGTTTTTCAGCGTGATATGCAACAAAGTACTAAAAAGCAGAACGATCACATTATATGGGAATAAAACCAACTTTTACGAAGAATTTGCCTTTAAGTGTTTTTATCCTCTTATATACCAAACCGCTAAAACGCATGCAAAACAAACTTTATGGAGAAACAGAATAACATTAACAAAAACATGTATTTTGATTGTTTTTGATCATGTTATCTATAAAAACGCTTAAGTACAAGCAAAGAAACTTATGTTTGGGAAACAAAAGGACATTATGTGGATAAAAAAACATTATCGAAAAAGTTAATTTTACCTTTTTTTTCAGAGTTATCTACCAAACAATAAAGTGTATGCAAAACCATCTATTTAGGAAAATTTAACGTCTTTCCAAGAAACCTGTCTTTTGAGTGTTTTTCCGCATGTTAGGCACCAAGACGATAGATAATATGAAAGTCACTCTATATGGAAATCCAAAACAAAATTACTGAAAACGTGTCTTTTTAAAAGATTTACGTAGAAAAACGCTAAAACGGATGCAAACCAACCAATCTGAAAAAATAGAATAACATTACCAAAAAAGTATATTTTGTGTGTTTTTGAGCTTGTTACATAAAAAAAAAACGCAAAAATGGATGCAAAGCACTGTATATTAGGAAAAAAAAAAAAGGACATAACGAGAAACGTGTATAATGAGCGTTTTATAGTTTCACCAGAATCACAAGGCAAAAAAACGCAAAAACTCGTCTGTTTGGAAAAGTTTCTAAGATACAAAAATGCTGAAACTCATGAATAACACTCTTAATCAAGAAACAGAGCAACCTTACTAAATGCTTGTATTATGAGTGTTTTTTTACATTCTTAGTTACCAAAACCCCAAATTCCATGCGAAACTTGCTTTATATTGGAAAAAAAATGACATTACCAGAAAAGTGTCATTGAGTGTTTTTGAGCGTGTTAGACAATAAAGCACTAAAAAGCAAAGCAATCACATTACATGGGAATAAAACCAACTTTTACGAAGAACTTGCCTTTTAGTGTTTTTGACACGCATTTAGTAAGGTTGTTCTGTTTCTCAATTGAGTGTTATTCATGAGTTTCAGCATTTTGGTACCTAGGAAACTTCTCCATATACACGAGTTTTTGCATTTTTTGCCTTGTGTTTTTTTTTTTTTTGAACTATAAAGCATTCATTATACATTTTTCTTGCAATGTCCCTTTGTTTCCCAATATAGAGTGCTTTGTATCAATTTTTGCGTTTTTTTTGTAGGTAACAAGCTCAAAAACACTCAAAAAATACATTTTTCGTAATGTTTTCTGCTTCTTTATATTGGTTGGTTTGCATCAGTTTTAGCGTTTTTCTACGTAAAACACTGAGAAGACAAGTATTCAGCAATTTTCTTTTCGAATCCCATATATAGTGAGTTCCTTATCATTTATCGTTTTGGTGCCTAACATGCTGAAAAACACTCAAAAGATAGATTACTGGTAAGGTCTTTAATTTCCTCATATGCGACGCCTTGCATGTCTTTTGAGTGTTTTTGAGCATGTTACGCAATGAAGCACTAAAAGGAAGGGCAATCACATTACATGGGAATAAAACCAAATTTTACCAAGAACTTGCCTTTAAGTGTTCTTGAGCTCCTTACATACCAAAACGCTAAAACGCATGCAAAATACATTTTTTTTTTTTTGAGAAACAGAATATTATTACCAAATACATGTATTTTAAGTGTTTTTGATCATGTTATCTATAAAAACTCTTAAATACATGCAAAGAACCTTATGTTTGGGAAACGAAAGGACATTACGAGAAACGTGTATTGTGAGTGTTTTTTTTAAGTTCCTTCAGTACCTAAAAGCTAAAACCCACAAATAAAACTCTTTATTTAGAAAGTAAAAAAAAATTTTATTAAAAAATCTGATTTTTTTTTTATCTTTTTTTGTTATTCATCCTTATACGTACCGAGATGCAAAAATTCTACCAAAATTCAGGGAAATTATGTGGAAAAAAGAACATTACCAGAAAAGTTAATTATAGCTTTTTTATCCGGATTGTTATGTAGCAAACCCTAAACTGCATGCAAAGCCACCTATATAGGGAATTTAAACGACATTACCAGAAACCTGTCTTTTCAGTGTTTTTCAGCATGTTAGGCACCAAAACAATAAATAATATAGAAGTCAGTCAATATGTGAATCCAAAACAAATTTACTGAAAACACTAAAAACACTAAAAAGGAGGGCAATCACATTACACTGGAGGAAAACGAATTTTTACCAAGAACTTGCCTTTAAGTGTTTTTGAGCTCATTATATACCAAACCACTAAAACGCATGCAAAACACTCTTTATGGTGAAACAGAATAACATTACCAAAAACATGTATTTTCAGCATTTTTGATAATGTTATTAATAAATACGCTTAAATACATGCAAAGAACACTATTTTTGGGAAACGAAAGGAGATTACGAGAAACGTGTATTATGAGTGTTTTTAAGTTCATTATTTACCAAAAAGCTAAAAGCCACAAATAACACTCTTTATTGAGAAACAATAAATAAATTTTAAAAAATACAATATTTTTTTTCTTTCTTATTCATCTTCACAGGTACCGAGATGCCAAAATTCGGGTAAAATTCAGGAAATTATGTGAAATAAGTGCATTATCAAAAAATTTAAATTTAGCTTTTTTTTCGGACTGTTATGTACTAAACCCCTAAAGTGCATCCAAAGCCACCTATATGGGGAAATTAAACGTCTTTGCCAGAAAACGGTCATTTCAGTGTTTTTCAGCATGTTAAGCACCAACACCATAAATAACATGGAAGTCATTCTATATGGGAATCCGAAACAAAATTACTAAAAACGTGTCTTTTGGTGTTTTACGTAGAAAAACGCTAAAACGGATGCAAACCAACCAATAAGAAGAAATAAAATAACATTACCAAAAAGATATATTTTGAGTGTTTTTGAAATTGTTACCTACAAAAAACGCGAAAATTGATGGAAAGCACTCTATATTGGGAAGCAAAAGGACATTACGAGAAACGTGTATAATGAGTGTTTTATAGTTTCACAAGAACTACAAGGCAAAAAAACGCAAAAACTCGTGTATATAGAGAAGTTTCTTACATTCCAAAATGCTGAAACTCTGGAACAACACTCTTAATTGAGAAACAACAATCTTACTAAAGGCGCGTATTTTGAGTGCTTTTCACATCCTTTGTTACCAAAACCCCAAATTGCATGCGAAACCAGATTTATGTGGGAAAAAAATGACATTACTAGAAAAATGTCTTTTGAGTGTTTTTGAGCGTGTTAGGCAATAAAGCACTAAAAGCAGGGCAATCACATTACATTCGAATAAAACCAATTTTTAACAAGAACTTGCCTTTAAGTGTATTTGAGCTCCTTATATACCAAAACGCAAAAATGCATGCAAAATACACTTTATGGTGAAACAGAATAACATTACCAAAAACATGTATTTTGAGTGTTTTTGATCATGTTACTAATAAAAACGCTTAAATATATGCAAAGAACCCTATTAATGAAAGGACATTACGAGAAACGTGTATTATAAGTGTTTTTAAGTTCATTAAGCACGAAAAAGCTAAAAGCCAAAAATTACACTCTTTATTGAGAAAAAAATAAATAATAAAATAAAAAATACGATATTTTTTTTTATTCTTATTCATCTTCACAGGTAACGAGGTGCCAAAATTTGGGCAAAGTTCAGGAAATTATATGAAATAAGAACATTATCAAAAAAGTTAAATTTAGCTTTTTTTTCGGACTGTTATGTAGCAAACCCCTAAAGTGCATGCAAAGCCACCTATATGGGATAATTAAACGTTTTTGTCAGAAAACTGTCTTATGAGTGTTTTTCAGCATGTTTGGAACCAACATGATAATGAAGTCAATCTATATGGGAATCCAAAACAAAATTACTGAAAACGTGTCTTTTCGGTGTTTTATGTAGAAAACGCTAAAACGGATGAAAACCAACCAAAATAAAGAAATAGAATAACATTACCAAAAAGGTATATTTTGAGTGTTTTTGAAATTGTTACCTACAAAAAACGCGAAAATGGATGGAAAGCACTCTATATTGGGAAGCAAAAGGCACCAAAAAGCATGTTAGGCACCAAAACGATAAATAATATGAGTCACTCTATATGGAAATACAAAACAAAATTACTGGAAACTTGTCTTTTAAAAGATTTACGTAGAAAAACGCTAAAACGGATGCAAACCAACCAATATGAAGAAATAGAATAACATTACCATAAAAGTATATTTTGTGTGTTTTTGAGCTTGTTACATAAAAAAAAACGCGAAAATGGATGCAAAGCACTCTATATAAGGAAAAAAAAGGACATAATGAGAAACGTGTATAATGAGTGTTTTATAATTTCACCAGAATCACAAGGCAAAAAACGAAAAAACTCGACTTTATGGAGAAGTTTCTAAAATACCAAAATACTGAAACTCATGAATAACACTCTTAATCCTTACTAAATGCGTGTATTTTGAGTGTTTTTTTTTTTACATTCTTAGTTACCAAAACCCCAAATTCCATGCGAAACTAGCTTTATATATGAAAAAATGACATGACCAGAAAATTGTCTTTGAGTGTTTTTGAGCGTGTTAGGCAATAAAGTACTAAAAAGCAGGGCAATCACATTACATGGGAATAAAACCAACTTTTACGAAGAACTTGCTTTTTATTGTTTTTGACATGCATTTAGTAAGGTTGCTCTGTTTCTCAATTAAGAGTGTTATTCATGAGTTTCAGCATATACACGAGTTTTTGCCTTTTTTCCCTTGTGTTTTTTTTTTAACTATAAAATATTCATTATACACTTTTCTCGCAATATCCCTTTGTTTCCCAATATAGAGTGCTTTGTATCCATTTTCGCGTTTTTTTTGTAGGTAACAAGCTCAAAAACACTCAAAATATACATTTTTGGTAATGTTTTTCTGCTTCTTGATATTGGTTGGTTTGTATCAGTTTTAGCGTTTTTCTACGTAAAACACTGAGAAGACACGTTTTCAGTAATTTTCTTTTGGATTCCCACATAGAGTGAGTTCCTTATTATTTATCGTTTTGGTGCCTAACATGCTAAAAAAAAACACTCAAAAGACAGATTTCAGGTAAGGTCTTTAATTTCCTCATATAGGAGGCATTGCATGTCTTTTCAGTGTTTTTGAGCGTGTTACGCAATAAAGCAATAAAAGCCAGGGCAATCACATTACATGGGAATACAACCAAATTTTACCAAGAACATGCCTTTAAGTGTTTTTCAGCTCCTTACATACCAAAACGCTAAAACGTATGCAAAATACATGTTATGGAGAAACAGAATAACATTACCAAATACATGTCTTTTGAGTGTTTTTGATCATATTATCTAAAAAAACGCTTAAATACATGCAAAGAACCTTATGTTTGGGACACGAAAGAACATTACGAGAAACGTGTATTATGAGTGATTTTTAAGTTCATTCAGTACCAAAAAGCTAAAACCCACAAATAACACTCTTTAGAAAAAATAAATAAATAAATAAAAAAATTTAAAAATTGAATTATTTTTTATTCATCTTTATAGGTACCGAGATGCCAAAATTATGCCAAAATTCAGGTAATTTATGTGGAAAAAAGAACATTATTATAAAATTTAATTATAGCTTTTTTTCGGATTGTTATGTACCAAACCCTAAAGTGCATGCAAAGCCACATTTATAGGGAAGTTGAACGACTTTACCAGAAACCTTTCTTTTTAGTGTTTTTCATCATGTTTGGCACCAAAACTATTAATAATATGGAAGTCAGTCAATATTTGAATCCAAAAGAAAATTACTGAAAACGTGTCTTTTCAGTGTTTTACGTAGAAAAACGCTAAAGCGGATAGAAACCATCCTATATGAAGAAAAAGAATAACATTACCAAAAAAGATATATTTTGAATGTTTTTGAGCATGTTATCTACAAAAAAAAACAAAAATGGATGTAAAACACTGTATATTAGAAAACAAAAGGACATTACGAGAAACGTGTATAATGAGTGTTTAATACTTTTAAAAGAACCACAAGGCAATAAACGCAAAAACTCGTGTATATAGAGAAATTTCTTACATACCAAAATGAATAAATGCATGAATAACACTTTTAATCGATAAACAGAACTACCTTACCATATTGTGTGTTTTGAGTGTTTTTCACATTCTTAGTTACGAAAATGCCAAATTACATGCGAAACTAGCTTCATGTGGGAAAAAAAATGACATAACCAGAAAAGTGTCTTTTGAGTGTTTTTCAGCGTGATATGCAACAAAGTACTAAAAAGCAGAACGATCACATTATATGGGAATAAAACCAACTTTTACGAAGAATTTGCCTTTAAGTGTTTTTATCCTCTTATATACCAAACCGCTAAAACGCATGCAAAACAAACTTTATGGAGAAACAGAATAACATTAACAAAAACATGTATTTTGATTGTTTTTGATCATGTTATCTATAAAAACGCTTAAGTACAAGCAAAGAAACTTATGTTTGGGAAACAAAAGGACATTATGTGGATAAAAAAACATTATCGAAAAAGTTAATTTTACCTTTTTTTTCAGAGTTATCTACCAAACAATAAAGTGTATGCAAAACCATCTATTTAGGAAAATTTAACGTCTTTCCAAGAAACCTGTCTTTTGAGTGTTTTTCCGCATGTTAGGCACCAAGACGATAGATAATATGAAAGTCACTCTATATGGAAATCCAAAACAAAATTACTGAAAACGTGTCTTTTTAAAAGATTTACGTAGAAAAACGCTAAAACGGATGCAAACCAACCAATCTGAAAAAATAGAATAACATTACCAAAAAAGTATATTTTGTGTGTTTTTGAGCTTGTTACATAAAAAAAAAACGCAAAAATGGATGCAAAGCACTGTATATTAGGAAAAAAAAAAAAGGACATAACGAGAAACGTGTATAATGAGCGTTTTATAGTTTCACCAGAATCACAAGGCAAAAAAACGCAAAAACTCGTCTGTTTGGAAAAGTTTCTAAGATACAAAAATGCTGAAACTCATGAATAACACTCTTAATCAAGAAACAGAGCAACCTTACTAAATGCTTGTATTATGAGTGTTTTTTTACATTCTTAGTTACCAAAACCCCAAATTCCATGCGAAACTTGCTTTATATTGGAAAAAAAATGACATTACCAGAAAAGTGTCATTGAGTGTTTTTGAGCGTGTTAGACAATAAAGCACTAAAAAGCAAAGCAATCACATTACATGGGAATAAAACCAACTTTTACGAAGAACTTGCCTTTTAGTGTTTTTGACACGCATTTAGTAAGGTTGTTCTGTTTCTCAATTGAGTGTTATTCATGAGTTTCAGCATTTTGGTACCTAGGAAACTTCTCCATATACACGAGTTTTTGCATTTTTTGCCTTGTGTTTTTTTTTTTTTTTGAACTATAAAGCATTCATTATACATTTTTCTTGCAATGTCCCTTTGTTTCCCAATATAGAGTGCTTTGTATCAATTTTTGCGTTTTTTTTGTAGGTAACAAGCTCAAAAACACTCAAAAAATACATTTTTCGTAATGTTTTCTGCTTCTTTATATTGGTTGGTTTGCATCAGTTTTAGCGTTTTTCTACGTAAAACACTGAGAAGACAAGTATTCAGCAATTTTCTTTTCGAATCCCATATATAGTGAGTTCCTTATCATTTATCGTTTTGGTGCCTAACATGCTGAAAAACACTCAAAAGATAGATTACTGGTAAGGTCTTTAATTTCCTCATATGCGACGCCTTGCATGTCTTTTGAGTGTTTTTGAGCATGTTACGCAATGAAGCACTAAAAGGAAGGGCAATCACATTACATGGGAATAAAACCAAATTTTACCAAGAACTTGCCTTTAAGTGTTCTTGAGCTCCTTACATACCAAAACGCTAAAACGCATGCAAAATACATTTTTTTTTTTTTGAGAAACAGAATATTATTACCAAATACATGTATTTTAAGTGTTTTTGATCATGTTATCTATAAAAACTCTTAAATACATGCAAAGAACCTTATGTTTGGGAAACGAAAGGACATTACGAGAAACGTGTATTGTGAGTGTTTTTTTTAAGTTCCTTCAGTACCTAAAAGCTAAAACCCACAAATAAAACTCTTTATTTAGAAAGTAAAAAAAAATTTTATTAAAAAATCTGATTTTTTTTTTATCTTTTTTTGTTATTCATCCTTATACGTACCGAGATGCAAAAATTCTACCAAAATTCAGGGAAATTATGTGGAAAAAAGAACATTACCAGAAAAGTTAATTATAGCTTTTTTATCCGGATTGTTATGTAGCAAACCCTAAACTGCATGCAAAGCCACCTATATAGGGAATTTAAACGACATTACCAGAAACCTGTCTTTTCAGTGTTTTTCAGCATGTTAGGCACCAAAACAATAAATAATATAGAAGTCAGTCAATATGTGAATCCAAAACAAATTTACTGAAAACACTAAAAACACTAAAAAGGAGGGCAATCACATTACACTGGAGGAAAACGAATTTTTACCAAGAACTTGCCTTTAAGTGTTTTTGAGCTCATTATATACCAAACCACTAAAACGCATGCAAAACACTCTTTATGGTGAAACAGAATAACATTACCAAAAACATGTATTTTCAGCATTTTTGATAATGTTATTAATAAATACGCTTAAATACATGCAAAGAACACTATTTTTGGGAAACGAAAGGAGATTACGAGAAACGTGTATTATGAGTGTTTTTAAGTTCATTATTTACCAAAAAGCTAAAAGCCACAAATAACACTCTTTATTGAGAAACAATAAATAAATTTTAAAAAATACAATATTTTTTTTCTTTCTTATTCATCTTCACAGGTACCGAGATGCCAAAATTCGGGTAAAATTCAGGAAATTATGTGAAATAAGTGCATTATCAAAAAATTTAAATTTAGCTTTTTTTTCGGACTGTTATGTACTAAACCCCTAAAGTGCATCCAAAGCCACCTATATGGGGAAATTAAACGTCTTTGCCAGAAAACGGTCATTTCAGTGTTTTTCAGCATGTTAAGCACCAACACCATAAATAACATGGAAGTCATTCTATATGGGAATCCGAAACAAAATTACTAAAAACGTGTCTTTTGGTGTTTTACGTAGAAAAACGCTAAAACGGATGCAAACCAACCAATAAGAAGAAATAAAATAACATTACCAAAAAGATATATTTTGAGTGTTTTTGAAATTGTTACCTACAAAAAACGCGAAAATTGATGGAAAGCACTCTATATTGGGAAGCAAAAGGACATTACGAGAAACGTGTATAATGAGTGTTTTATAGTTTCACAAGAACTACAAGGCAAAAAAACGCAAAAACTCGTGTATATAGAGAAGTTTCTTACATTCCAAAATGCTGAAACTCTGGAACAACACTCTTAATTGAGAAACAACAATCTTACTAAAGGCGCGTATTTTGAGTGCTTTTCACATCCTTTGTTACCAAAACCCCAAATTGCATGCGAAACCAGATTTATGTGGGAAAAAAATGACATTACTAGAAAAATGTCTTTTGAGTGTTTTTGAGCGTGTTAGGCAATAAAGCACTAAAAGCAGGGCAATCACATTACATTCGAATAAAACCAATTTTTAACAAGAACTTGCCTTTAAGTGTATTTGAGCTCCTTATATACCAAAACGCAAAAATGCATGCAAAATACACTTTATGGTGAAACAGAATAACATTACCAAAAACATGTATTTTGAGTGTTTTTGATCATGTTACTAATAAAAACGCTTAAATATATGCAAAGAACCCTATTAATGAAAGGACATTACGAGAAACGTGTATTATAAGTGTTTTTAAGTTCATTAAGCACGAAAAAGCTAAAAGCCAAAAATTACACTCTTTATTGAGAAAAAAATAAATAATAAAATAAAAAATACGATATTTTTTTTTATTCTTATTCATCTTCACAGGTAACGAGGTGCCAAAATTTGGGCAAAGTTCAGGAAATTATATGAAATAAGAACATTATCAAAAAAGTTAAATTTAGCTTTTTTTTCGGACTGTTATGTAGCAAACCCCTAAAGTGCATGCAAAGCCACCTATATGGGATAATTAAACGTTTTTGTCAGAAAACTGTCTTATGAGTGTTTTTCAGCATGTTTGGAACCAACATGATAATGAAGTCAATCTATATGGGAATCCAAAACAAAATTACTGAAAACGTGTCTTTTCGGTGTTTTATGTAGAAAACGCTAAAACGGATGAAAACCAACCAAAATAAAGAAATAGAATAACATTACCAAAAAGGTATATTTTGAGTGTTTTTGAAATTGTTACCTACAAAAAACGCGAAAATGGATGGAAAGCACTCTATATTGGGAAGCAAAAGGCACCAAAAAGCATGTTAGGCACCAAAACGATAAATAATATGAGTCACTCTATATGGAAATACAAAACAAAATTACTGGAAACTTGTCTTTTAAAAGATTTACGTAGAAAAACGCTAAAACGGATGCAAACCAACCAATATGAAGAAATAGAATAACATTACCATAAAAGTATATTTTGTGTGTTTTTGAGCTTGTTACATAAAAAAAAACGCGAAAATGGATGCAAAGCACTCTATATAAGGAAAAAAAAGGACATAATGAGAAACGTGTATAATGAGTGTTTTATAATTTCACCAGAATCACAAGGCAAAAAACGAAAAAACTCGACTTTATGGAGAAGTTTCTAAAATACCAAAATACTGAAACTCATGAATAACACTCTTAATCCTTACTAAATGCGTGTATTTTGAGTGTTTTTTTTTTTACATTCTTAGTTACCAAAACCCCAAATTCCATGCGAAACTAGCTTTATATATGAAAAAATGACATGACCAGAAAATTGTCTTTGAGTGTTTTTGAGCGTGTTAGGCAATAAAGTACTAAAAAGCAGGGCAATCACATTACATGGGAATAAAACCAACTTTTACGAAGAACTTGCTTTTTATTGTTTTTGACATGCATTTAGTAAGGTTGCTCTGTTTCTCAATTAAGAGTGTTATTCATGAGTTTCAGCATATACACGAGTTTTTGCCTTTTTTCCCTTGTGTTTTTTTTTTAACTATAAAATATTCATTATACACTTTTCTCGCAATATCCCTTTGTTTCCCAATATAGAGTGCTTTGTATCCATTTTCGCGTTTTTTTTGTAGGTAACAAGCTCAAAAACACTCAAAATATACATTTTTGGTAATGTTTTTCTGCTTCTTGATATTGGTTGGTTTGTATCAGTTTTAGCGTTTTTCTACGTAAAACACTGAGAAGACACGTTTTCAGTAATTTTCTTTTGGATTCCCACATAGAGTGAGTTCCTTATTATTTATCGTTTTGGTGCCTAACATGCTAAAAAAAAACACTCAAAAGACAGATTTCAGGTAAGGTCTTTAATTTCCTCATATAGGAGGCATTGCATGTCTTTTCAGTGTTTTTGAGCGTGTTACGCAATAAAGCAATAAAAGCCAGGGCAATCACATTACATGGGAATACAACCAAATTTTACCAAGAACATGCCTTTAAGTGTTTTTCAGCTCCTTACATACCAAAACGCTAAAACGTATGCAAAATACATGTTATGGAGAAACAGAATAACATTACCAAATACATGTCTTTTGAGTGTTTTTGATCATATTATCTAAAAAAACGCTTAAATACATGCAAAGAACCTTATGTTTGGGACACGAAAGAACATTACGAGAAACGTGTATTATGAGTGATTTTTAAGTTCATTCAGTACCAAAAAGCTAAAACCCACAAATAACACTCTTTAGAAAAAATAAATAAATAAATAAAAAAATTTAAAAATTGAATTATTTTTTATTCATCTTTATAGGTACCGAGATGCCAAAATTATGCCAAAATTCAGGTAATTTATGTGGAAAAAAGAACATTATTATAAAATTTAATTATAGCTTTTTTTCGGATTGTTATGTACCAAACCCTAAAGTGCATGCAAAGCCACATTTATAGGGAAGTTGAACGACTTTACCAGAAACCTTTCTTTTTAGTGTTTTTCATCATGTTAGGCACCAAAACTATTAATAATATGGAAGTCAGTCAATATTTGAATCCAAAAGAAAATTACTGAAAACGTGTCTTTTCAGTGTTTTACGTAGAAAAACGCTAAAGCGGATAGAAACCATCCTATATGAAGAAAAAGAATAACATTACCAAAAAAGATATATTTTGAATGTTTTTGAGCATGTTATCTACAAAAAAAAACAAAAATGGATGTAAAACACTGTATATTAGAAAACAAAAGGACATTACGAGAAACGTGTATAATGAGTGTTTAATACTTTTAAAAGAACCACAAGGCAATAAACGCAAAAACTCGTGTATATAGAGAAATTTCTTACATACCAAAATGAATAAATGCATGAATAACACTTTTAATCGATAAACAGAACTACCTTACCATATTGTGTGTTTTGAGTGTTTTTCACATTCTTAGTTACGAAAATGCCAAATTACATGCGAAACTAGCTTCATGTGGGAAAAAAAATGACATAACCAGAAAAGTGTCTTTTGAGTGTTTTTCAGCGTGATATGCAACAAAGTACTAAAAAGCAGAACGATCACATTATATGGGAATAAAACCAACTTTTACGAAGAATTTGCCTTTAAGTGTTTTTATCCTCTTATATACCAAACCGCTAAAACGCATGCAAAACAAACTTTATGGAGAAACAGAATAACATTAACAAAAACATGTATTTTGATTGTTTTTGATCATGTTATCTATAAAAACGCTTAAGTACAAGCAAAGAAACTTATGTTTGGGAAACAAAAGGACATTATGTGGATAAAAAAACATTATCGAAAAAGTTAATTTTACCTTTTTTTTCAGAGTTATCTACCAAACAATAAAGTGTATGCAAAACCATCTATTTAGGAAAATTTAACGTCTTTCCAAGAAACCTGTCTTTTGAGTGTTTTTCCGCATGTTAGGCACCAAGACGATAGATAATATGAAAGTCACTCTATATGGAAATCCAAAACAAAATTACTGAAAACGTGTCTTTTTAAAAGATTTACGTAGAAAAACGCTAAAACGGATGCAAACCAACCAATCTGAAAAAATAGAATAACATTACCAAAAAAGTATATTTTGTGTGTTTTTGAGCTTGTTACATAAAAAAAAACGCAAAAATGGATGCAAAGCACTGTATATTAGGAAAAAAAAAAAAGGACATAACGAGAAACGTGTATAATGAGCGTTTTATAGTTTCACCAGAATCACAAGGCAAAAAAACGCAAAAACTCGTCTGTTTGGAAAAGTTTCTAAGATACAAAAATGCTGAAACTCATGAATAACACTCTTAATCAAGAAACAGAGCAACCTTACTAAATGCTTGTATTATGAGTGTTTTTTTACATTCTTAGTTACCAAAACCCCAAATTCCATGCGAAACTTGCTTTATATTGGAAAAAAATGACATTACCAGAAAAGTGTCATTGAGTGTTTTTGAGCGTGTTAGACAATAAAGCACTAAAAAGCAAAGCAATCACATTACATGGGAATAAAACCAACTTTTACGAAGAACTTGCCTTTTAGTGTTTTTGACACGCATTTAGTAAGGTTGTTCTGTTTCTCAATTGAGTGTTATTCATGAGTTTCAGCATTTTGGTACCTAGGAAACTTCTCCATATACACGAGTTTTTGCATTTTTTGCCTTGTGTTTTTTTTTTTTTTTGAACTATAAAGCATTCATTATACATTTTTCTTGCAATGTCCCTTTGTTTCCCAATATAGAGTGCTTTGTATCAATTTTTGCGTTTTTTTTGTAGGTAACAAGCTCAAAAACACTCAAAAAATACATTTTTCGTAATGTTTTCTGCTTCTTTATATTGGTTGGTTTGCATCAGTTTTAGCGTTTTTCTACGTAAAACACTGAGAAGACAAGTATTCAGCAATTTTCTTTTCGAATCCCATATATAGTGAGTTCCTTATCATTTATCGTTTTGGTGCCTAACATGCTGAAAAACACTCAAAAGATAGATTACTGGTAAGGTCTTTAATTTCCTCATATGCGACGCCTTGCATGTCTTTTGAGTGTTTTTGAGCATGTTACGCAATGAAGCACTAAAAGGAAGGGCAATCACATTACATGGGAATAAAACCAAATTTTACCAAGAACTTGCCTTTAAGTGTTCTTGAGCTCCTTACATACCAAAACGCTAAAACGCATGCAAAATACATTTTTTTTTTTTTGAGAAACAGAATATTATTACCAAATACATGTATTTTAAGTGTTTTTGATCATGTTATCTATAAAAACTCTTAAATACATGCAAAGAACCTTATGTTTGGGAAACGAAAGGACATTACGAGAAACGTGTATTGTGAGTGTTTTTTTTAAGTTCCTTCAGTACCTAAAAGCTAAAACCCACAAATAAAACTCTTTATTTAGAAAGTAAAAAAAAATTTTTATTAAAAAATCTGATTTTTTTTTTATCTTTTTTTGTTATTCATCCTTATACGTACCGAGATGCAAAAATTCTACCAAAATTCAGGGAAATTATGTGGAAAAAAGAACATTACCAGAAAAGTTAATTATAGCTTTTTTATCCGGATTGTTATGTAGCAAACCCTAAACTGCATGCAAAGCCACCTATATAGGGAATTTAAACGACATTACCAGAAACCTGTCTTTTCAGTGTTTTTCAGCATGTTAGGCACCAAAACAATAAATAATATAGAAGTCAGTCAATATGTGAATCCAAAACAAATTTACTGAAAACATGTCTTTTCAGTGTTTTACGTAGAAAAACGGTAAAGAGTATGCAAACCAACCTATATGAAGAAATAGAATAACATTACCAAAAAGATCTATTTTGAGTGTTTTTGAGCTTGTTACAAAAAAATGCAAAAATGGATGTAAAGCACTCTATATTAGGAAACAAAAGGATATTACGAGAAACGTGTATAATGAGTGTTTTATAGTTTTAAAAGAACAACAAGGCAATAAACGCAAAAAACTCGTGTATATAGAGAAACTTATCAAATGATGAAATGCATGAATAACCCTTTTAATCGATAAACAAAACTAACTTACCAAATTGTGTATTTTGAGTGTTTTTCACATTCTTAGTTATGAAAATGCCAAATTACATGCGAAACTACCTTCATGTGGGAAAAAAAATTACTTTACCAAAAAAGTGTCTTTTTAGTGTTTTGAGCGAGATATGCAACAAAGCGCTAAAAAGCAGAACAATCACATTACATGGGAATAAAAGCAACTTTTACGAACTTGCCTTTAAGTGTTTTTTAACTCCTTACATACCAAATCGCTAAAACGGTGCAAAACATCCTTTATGGAGAAACAGAATAACATTACCAAAAACATGTATTTTGAGTGTTTTTGATCATGTAACCTATAAAAACGCTTAAAAACATGTAAAAAACCCAATGTTTGTATAACAAAAGGACATTACGAAAATCGTGTTTTGTGAGTGTTTTTAAGTTCATTAATTACCAAAAAGCTAAAAGCCACAAATAACACTCTTTATTGAGAAACAATAAATAAATAAAAAAAATACGATATTTTTTTCTTTCTTATTCATCTTCACAGATACCGAGATGTTACCAATAACCGAGGTGTTACCAATAGAAACGCTTAAATACATGCAAAGAACCCTATTTTTGGGAAACGAAAGGATATTACGAGAAATGTGTAATTTGAATGTTTTTAAGTTCCTTAAGTATCAAAAACCTAAAACCCACAAATAACATTCTTTATATAGAGAGAAAAAAAAAATTATTCATCTTCACAGTTACGGATATGCTAAAATTCTGGCAAAATTTACAGAAATTTTGTAAAAAAAAAATCATTATAAAAAAAACGTAATTTTAGCTTTTTTCCGGACTTATGTACAAACCCTGAAGTGCATGCAAATCCACCTATATGGGGAAATTACACGACTTTACCAGAAACCTGTCTTTTGAGTGTTTTTCAGCAATTTCAACAATATTACTGAAAACGTGTCTTTTCAGTGATTTACGTAGAAAAACGCTAAAACAGATGTAAACAAACCAATATGAAGAAAAAGAATAACATTACTAAAAAGATATATTTTGATGTGATTTTTGATCTTGTTACCTACAAAAAATGCAAAAATGGATGGAAAGCATTTTATATTAACAAAGAAAAGGACATTACGAGAAACGTGTATGAGTGTTTTATAGTTTCAAAAGAACCACAAGGTAAAAAACTCAAAAACTCGTGTACATACCAAACAGCTGAAACTCATGAATAACACTTTTAATTTTGAAATAGAAATACCTTACCAAATGTGTGTATTAGAAAAGTTTCTTACATATTAAAATGCTGAAACTCATGAATAACACTTTTAATTAAGAAATAGAACAACCTTACTAAATGCCTGTGTTTTGAGATTTTTTCACATTCTTAGTTACCAAAACCCCAAATTCCATGCAAACCTACCTTTATGTGGGAAAAAAATGATATTAGCAGAAAAGAGTCTTTTGAGTGTTTTTGAGCGTGTTAGGCAATAAAGCACTAAAAAGCAGGGCAATCACATTACATGGGAATAAAAACAACGTTTACCAAGAACTTGCCTTTAAGTGTTTTTGAGCTCATTATATACCAAAACGCTAAAACGCATGCAAAACATCTTTTATGGAGAAAGAGAATAAAATTACCAAAAATATATATTTTGAGTGTTTTTGATCATGTTATCTATAAAAACGCTTAAATACATGCAAAGAACCTTATGTTTGCAAAACGGAAGGACATTACGAGAAATGTGTTTTTAAGTTCCTTAAGTACCAAAAAGCTAAAACCCACAAATAACACTCTTTATTTAAAAAAAAAAAAAAAAAGTAAGAAAATAAAAAATAGAATTTTTATTTTTTTGTTATCTTCATAGGTACCGAGATGCCAAAATTCTGGGAAAATTCAAGGCTATTATATGATAAAAGAAAATTGTCAAAAAAAATAAATTTTAGCTTTTTTTCGGACTCTGCATCCAAAGACTCCCATATGAGAAATTTAAACGACCTTACCAGATATCTGTTTTTTTTTTCAGTGTTTTTCAGCATGTTAGGCACAAAAACGTTAAAAAATAAAGAACTCACTCTATATGAGAATCCAAAAATAAAATTGCTGAAAACGTGTCTTTTCAGTGTTTTACGTAGAAAAACGCTAAAACGGATGAAAACCAACCAATATCAAGAAATAGAAAAACATTACCAAAAAGGTATATTTTGAGTGTTTTGAGCTTGTTACCTACAAAAAAACTCGAGAATTGATGCAAAGCTCTCTATATTAGAAAACACAAGGACTTTGGAAGAAAAGTGTATAATGAGATTTTTATAGTTCAAAAGAACCTAGATACCAAAATGCTGATACTCATGAATAACACTCTTAATTAAGAAACAGAACAACCTTACTAAATGCGTGTATTTTGAGTGCTTTTCACATTCTAAGTTACCAAAACCTCAAATTGCATGCGAAACCACCTTTATGTAAGAAAAAAATGACACTACCAGAAAAGTGTCTTTTAAGTGTTTTTTGAGCGTGATAATTGGGAACCAGAACAGAATGCGTGTATTTTGAGTGATTTTTTTCTTATTCTTAGCAAAACCCCTAATATCATGCGAAACTAGCTTTATGTGGGGAAAAAAATGACATTACCAGAAGTGTCTTTTCAGTGTTTTTGAGCGTGTTAGGCAATAAAGCACTAAAAAGCAGGCCAATCATATTACATTGGAATAAAACCAACTTTTACCAAGAATGTGCCTTGAAGTGTTTTTCACCTCTTTACATACCAAATCGCTAAAAGGCATGCAAAACACTCCTTTATGGAGAACCAGAATAACATTACCAAAAACAAGTGTTTTGTGTTTTTTATCATGTTAGCTATAAAAACGCTTAAATATATGCAAAGATCCCCATATTTGGAAAAAGAAAAAACATTACAAGAAATGTATATTATAAATGTTTTTAAGTTCCTTTAGTACCAAAACGTTAAAACCTACAATAAACATTCTTTATAGAGAAAAAAAATAAAAAATAAATAAAAAAACGGCATTTTTATTTTTTTGTTATTTATGTTCATAGGTACCAAGATGCCAAAATTATGCAAAAATTAAGGGAAATTATGTGAAAAAAAAACATTATTGAAAAAGTTAATTTTTATGTTTTATGTTCCAAACCATAAAGTGTATGCAAAGCCACCTATCTGATGAAATTTAACGACTTTATAAGAAATCTGTCTTTTGAGTGTTTTTCTGCATGTTAGGCGACAAAACGATAAATAATATGAAAGTCACTCTATATGGAAATCCAAAACAAAATTACTGAAAACGTGTCTTTTAAAAGATTTACGTAGAAAAACGCTAAAACGGATGCAAACCAACCAATATGAAGAAATAGAATAACATTACCAAAAAAGTATATTTTGTGTGTTTTTGAGCTTGTTACAAAAAAAAAAGAAACGCGAAAATGAATGCATATAAGGAAAAAAAGGACATAACGAGAAACGTGTATAGTAATTGTTTCATAGTTTCACCAGAATCACAAAGCAAAAAATGCAAAAACTCGACTGTATGGAGAAGTTTCTAAGATACCAAAATACTGAAACTCATGAATAATACTCTTAATCAAGAAACAGAACAACCTTACTAAATACGTGTATTTTGAATGTTTTTTTTACATTCTTAGTTACCAAAACTCCAAATTCCATGCGAAACTAGCTTTTTGTGAGAATAAAATGGCATTACCAGAAAAGTGTCTTTGAATGTTTTTGAGCGTGTTAGGCAATAAAGCACTAAAAAGAAGGGCAATCACATTACATGGGAATAAAACGAAATTTTACGAAGAACTTGCCTTTTAGTGTTTTTGACACGCATTTAGTAAGGTTGCTCTGTTTCTCAATTAAGAGTGTTATTCATGAGTTTCAGCATATACACGAGTTTTTGCGTTTTTTGCCTTGTGGTTTTTTTGAATTATAAAACATTCATTATACACTTTTCTCGCAATGTCCCTTTGTTTCCCAATATAGAGTGCTTTGTATCCATTTTTGCGTTGTTTTGTAGGTAACAAGCTCAAAAACACTCAAAATATACATTTTTGATCATATTTTTCTGCTTCTTGATATTTGTTGGTTTGTATCAGTTTTAGTGTTTTTTTTCTACGTAAAACACTGAGAAGAAACGTTTTTAGTAATTTTCTTTTTGATTCCCACATGCAGTGAGTTCCTTATTATTTTTCGTTTTTGTGCCTAACATGCTAAAAAACACTCAAAAGACAGATTTCTGGTAAGGTCTTTAATTTCCTCATATGGGAGGATTTGCATGTCTTTTCAGAGTTTTTTTTGAGCATGTTACGCAATAAAGCACTAAAAGCCAGGGCAATCACATTACATGTGAATAAAACAAAATTTTACCAAGAACTTGACTTTAAGTGTTTTTGAGCTCCTTTCATACCAAAACGCTAAAACGCATGCAAAATACATTTTATGGAGAAACAGAATAACATTACCAAATACATGTATTTTGAGTGTTTTTGATCATGTTATCTATAAAAACGCTTAAATACATGCAAAGAACCTTATGTTTGGGAAACGAAAGAACATTACGAGAAACGATCCTTTCCCCGAAAATAATAAAACACTTCTTATACATATTTCTCGTAATGTCCTTTTCTTTCCAAATAGGGAGTGCTTTGCATCCATTTTTGCGTTTTTTTGTAGGTAACAAGCACAAAAACACTAAAAAATATACCTTTTTGGAAATGTTATTCTATTTCTTCATATTGGTTGGTTTTCGTCTGTCTTAGCGTTTTTCTACGTAAACCACCGAAAAGACAAGTTTTAAATAATTTTGTTTTCGATTCCCAAAGAATATTGCCAGAATTTTGGCATCTTAGTACCTATGAAGATGAATAACAAAAAAAAAATTTTTTTTTTCTTTTTTTTTCTCTCTATAAAGAGTGTTATTTGTGGGTTTTAGCTGTTTTGGTACTTAAGGAACTTAAAAACTTTCATAATACACGTTTCTCGTAATGTCCTTTCGTTTCCCAAACATAATGTTCTTTGCATGTATTTAAGCGTTTTTATAAATAACATGATCAAAAACACTCAAAATACATGTTTTTGGTAATGTTATTCTGCATAAAGTTTGTTTTCCATGCCTTTTAGCGGTTTGGTACATAAGAAGCTCAAAAAAACTTAAAGGCAGGTTTTTGGTATAAATTGGTGTTATTCCAATGTAATATGATTACTCTGCTTTTTAATGCTTCATTGCGTATCACGCTAAAAAAAAAAAAAACACTTAAAGGACACTTTTCTGGTAATGTCATTTTTTTTCTCACATAAAGGTGGTTTCGCATGCAATTTGAGGTTTTGGTAACTAAGAATGTGAAAAGCACTCAAAATACACGCATTTAGTAAAGTTGTTCTGCTTCTCAATTAAGAGTGTTATTCATGAGTTTCAGCATTTTGGTATCTAGGAACTTTCTCCATACACACGAGTTTTTTGGGTTTTTTGCCTTTTGGTTCTTTTGAACTATAAAAAACTCATCATACACTTTTCTTGTAAAGTCCTTTTGTTTTCTAATATAGAGTGCTTTGCATAAATTTTCGCGTTTTTTTTAGGTAACAAGCTAAAAAACACTCAAATTATACCTTTTTGGTAATGTTTTTTTTCTATTTCTTGATATCGGTTGGTTTGCATCCGTTTTAGCGTTTTTCTACGTAAAACAGAGAAAAGACACGTTTTCAGCAATTTTGTTTTGGATTCTCATATAGAGGGAGTTCCTTATTATTTATCGCTTTTGTGCCTAACATGCTGAAAAACAATCAAAAAACAGATTTCTGGTAAGGTCGTTTAATTTTCTTCATAAAGGAGTCTTTGGATACACTTTAGGGTTTGGTACATAAGAGTCCGAAAAAAAGCTAAAATAAATTTTTTGATCATTTTCTTTTATCATATAATAGCCCTGAATTTTCCCAGAATTTTGGCATCTCGGTACCTATGAAGATGAATAACAAAAAAAATAAAAATCCTATTTTTTTTATTTTCTTACTTTTTTTTCTAAATAAAGAGTGTTATTTGTGGGTTTTAGCTTTTTGGTACTTAAGGAACATAAAAACACTTATAATACAGATTTCTCGTAATGTCCTTTCGTTTCGCAAACATAAGGTTCTTTGTATGTATTTAAGCGTTTTTATAAATAAGATAATAAAAAAAACTCAAAATACATGTATTTGGTAATATTATTCTGTTTCTCCATAAAATGTTTTTTGCATTCGTTTCAGCGGTTTGGTATGTAAGGAGCTGAAAAACACTTAAAGGCAAGTTCTTCGTAAAATTTAGTTTTATTCCCATGTAATGTGATTGCCCTTCCTTTTAGTGCTTTATTGCGTAACACGCTCAAAAACACTCAAAAGACATGCAAGCCCTCGCATATGAGGAAATTAAAGACCTTACCAAAAATCTGTCTTTTCAGTGTTTTTCAGCATGTTAGGCACCAAAATGATAAATAATAAGGAACTCACTAAATGTTGGAATCCAAAAGAAAATTACTGAAAACATGTCTTCTTAGTGTTTTACGTAAAAAAACGTTAAAACTAATGTAAACCAACCAAGAAGCAGAAAAACATTACCAAAAATGTATATTTTGAGTGTTTTTGAGCTTGTTACCTACAAAAAAAAAAACGCAAAAATTGATAGAAACCTCTCTATATTGGGAAACAAAGGGACATTGCGAGAAAAGTGTATAATTAATGCTTTATAGTCCAAAAAAACACAAGGCAAAAAATGCCAAATCTCGTGTATATGTTGAAGTTTCCTAGATACTAAAATGCTGAAACTCATGAATAACACTCTTAATTGAGAAACAGAACAACCTTACTAAATGTATGTCAAAAACACTAAAAGGCAAGTTCTTCGTAAAAGTTGGTTTTATTCCCATGTAATGTGATTGCCTAGCTTTTTAGTGCTTTATTGCTTAACACGCTCAAAAACGCTCAAAGACACTTTTCTGGCATTGTCATTTTTTTCCCACGTAAAGCTAGTTTCGCATGGAATTTGGGGTTTTGGTAACTAAGAATGTAAAAAAAAAACACTCAAAATACACGCATTTAGTAAGGTTGCTCTGTTTTTTTTTTTATTAAGAGTGTTATTCATGAGTTTCAGCATTTTGGTATCTTAGAAACTTCTCCACACAGACGAGTTTTTGCGTTTTTTGCCTTGTGATTCTGGTGAAACTATAAAACACTCATTATATACGTTTCTCATTATGTCCTTTTTTTTTCCTAATATACAGTGCTTTGCATCCATTTTTGCGTTTTTTTTTATGTAACAAGCTCAAAAAAACAAAATATACTTTTATGGTAATGTTATTCTATTTTTTTTTTTCATATTGGTTGGTTTGCATCCGTTTTAGCGTTTTTCTACGTAAATCTTTTAAAAGACACGTTTTCAGTAATTTTGTTTTGGATTTCCATATAGAATTACTTTCATATTATCGAAAAACCTGTCAAAAGACAGGTTTCTTGTAAAGTCGTTAAATTTTCCCAAATAGGTGGCTTTGCATACACTTTATGGTTTGGTACATAACTCCGAAAAAAAAGGTAAAATTAACTTTTTCGATAAAGTTCTTTTTTCCACATAATTTCCCTGAATTTTGGCAGAATTTTGGCATCTTGGTACATATGAACATCAATAACAAAAAAATAAAAAAACTATTTTTTTATTTTTTTTTCTCTATAAAGAGTGTTATTTGTAGGTCTTAACGTTTTGGTATTTAAGGAACTTAAAAACATTCATAATACACATTTCTCGTAATGTCCTTTCATTTCCCAAATATAGGGATCTTTGAATGTATTTATGCGTTTTCATAGGTAACATGATAAAAAACACTCAAAAACACTTGTTTTTTTTTGTAATGTTATTCTGCTTCTCCATAAAGGAGTGTTTTGTATGCGTTTTAGCGATTTGGTATATAAGGAGCTCAAAAACACTTCAAGGCAAGTTCATGGTAAAAATTTGTTTTATTCTAATGTAATATGATTGCCCTGCTTTTTAGTGCTTTATTGCCTAACACGCTCAAAAACACTCAAAAGATACTTCATTATTTTCCCACATAAAGCTAGTTTTGCATGCTATTTGGGGTTTTGCTAACTATGAATGTTAAAAAACACTCAAAATACACGCATTTGGCAATGTTGTTGTTTTTTTCAATTAAGATTGTTATTCATGAGTCTCAGCATTTTGGTATCTAAGAAACTTCTTTATATACATGAGTTTTTGCATTTTTTGCCTTGTTGTTCTTGTGAACCACAAGTTCTTTTGCCCGAAAATAATAAGACATGTTTCTCGTAATGTCCTTTTTTTTCCCAATAGGGAGTGCTTTGCATCCATTTTCGCGTTTTTTGTAGGTAACAAGCTAAAAAAAACACTCAAAATATACCTTTTTGGTAATATTTTTCTATTTCTTGATATTGGTTGGTTTGCATCCGTTTTAGCGTTTTTCTACGTAAAACACCGAAAAGACACGTTTTCAGTAATTTTGTTTTCGATTCCCAAAGAATATTGCCAGAATTTTGGCATCTTAGTACCTATGAAAATGAATAAACATTTTTTTTATTTTATTTATTTTTTTCTCTATAAAGTGTTATTTGTGGGTTTTATCTTTTTTGGCACTTAAGGAACTTAAAAACACTCATAATACACGTTTCTCGTAATGTCCTTTGCATGTATTTAAGCGTTTTTTATAAATAACATGATCAAAAACACTCAAAATACATGTTTTTGGTAATGTTACTCTGTTTCTCCATAAAGGGTATTCTGCATGCGTTTTAGCGTTTTGGTATGTCAGGAGTTAAAAAAAAAAAACACAAAGGCAAGTTCTTCGTAAAAGTTGGTTTTATTCCCATGTAATGTGATTGTTCTGCTTTTTAGTGCTTTGTTGCATATATCGCTCAAAAAACACTCAAAAGACACTTTTCTGGTAATATCTTTTTTTTTTCCCTACATAAAGCTAGTTTCGCATGTAATTTGGGATTTTCGTAACTAAGAATGTGAAAAACACTCAAAATACACACATTTGGTAAGGTAGTTCTGTTTCTCAATTTAAAATGTTATTCATGCATTTCAGCATTTGGTATATAAGAAACTTCTCTATATACACGAGTTTTTCCGTTTTTTGCCTTGTAGTTCGTGTGAAACTATAAAACAATCATTATACACGTTTCTCTAAATGTCCTTTTGCTTCCCAATATAGAGTGCTTTTACATCCATTTTCGCGTTTTTTATAGGTAAAAAGCTCAAAAACACTTTTTGGTAATGTTATTCTATTTTTTTCATATTCGTCGCATTGCATCCGATTTAGCGTTTTTTCTACGTAAAACACTGAAAAGACACGTTTTCAGTAATTTTGTTTTGGATTAACATATTGACTGACTTCCTTATTATTTATCGGTTTGCTGCCTAACATGCTGAAAAACACTGAAAAGACAGGTTTCTGGTAAAGTCGTTTAATTTCCTCATATAGGTGGTTTTGCATGCTCTTTAGGGTTTGCTTAATTATAGCTTTTTTCATAATATTCTTTTTTCCACATAAATTTCCTGATTTTTGGCAGAATTTTGGCATCTCGGTACTTATGAAAATCAATACAAAAAATTGCTGTTTTTATTTATTTTTTATTTTATTTTTTTCTCTTTAAAGAGTGTTATTTGTGGGTTTTAACGTTTTGGTACTTAAGGAACTTAAAAACAGTCATAATACACGTTTTTCGTAATGTCCTTTCGTTTCCCAAAGATAGGGTTCTTTGCATGTATTTAAGCGTTTTTATAGGTAACATAATGAAAAACACTTAAAACACACATTTTTTGTAATGTTTTTCTGCTTTTCCATAAAGGAGTGTTTTGCATGCGTTTGAGCGTTTTGGTATGTAAGAAGCTCAAAAACACATAATGGCAAGTTCTTGGTGAAAGTTGGTTTTATTCCCATGTAATGTGATTGCCCTACTTTTGAGTACTATATTGCCTAACACGCTCAAAAACACTCAAAAGATACTTCTGGTAATGTCATTTTTTTCTCACATAAAGCTAGTTTCGCATGCTATTTGGTATTTTGCTAAAAATGTGAAAAACACTGAAAATACACGCTTTTGGTAAGGTTGTTCTGTTTCTCAATTATGATTCTTATTCATGAGTTTCAGCATTTTGGTATCTAAGAAACTTCTTTATATACACGAGTTTTTGCATTTTTTGCCTTGTGGTTCTTGTGAACCACAAGTTCTTTTGCTAGAAAATAATAAGACACTCATTATACACGTTTCTCGTAATGTCCTTTTGTTTCCCAATAGGGAGTGCTTTGCATCCATTTTCACCTTTTTTGTAGGTAACAATCTCAAAAATACTCAAAATATACCATTTTGGTAATATTATTCTATTTTTTTTTCATATTGGTTGGTTTGCATCCGTTTTAGCGTTTTTTCTACGTAAAACACCGAAAAGACACGTTTTCAGTAATTTTGTTTTGGATTCCCATATAGAGTGACTTCCATGTTATTTATCGTTTTGGTGCCTAACATATAGGTGATTTTGCATGCACTTTAGTGTTTGCTACATAACAGCCGAAAAAAAAGAAGCTAAAATTAACTTTTTTAATAATGTTCTTATTTCACAAAATTTCATGAATTTTGCCCGAATTTCGGCATCTCGGTACCTGTGAAGATGAATAAGAAAGAAAAAAATTATCGTATATATTTATTTATTTTTTTCTCTCAATAGAGAGTTATTTGTGGCGTTAAGCTTTTTGGTATTTAATGAATTTAAAAACACTCATAATACACGTTTCTCGTAATGTCCTTTCGTTTCCCACAAATAGGATTCTTAGCATGTATTTAAGTGTTGGTAACATGATCAAAAACACTCAAAGTACATGTTTTTGGTAATGTTATTCTGTTTCTCCATAAAGTGTGTTTTGCATGCGTTTTAGCGTTTTGGTATATAAGGAGCTCAAAAACACTTAAACGCAAGTTCTTGGTAAACATTGGTTTTATTCCCATGTAATGTGATTGCCCTTCTTTTTAGGGCTTTACTGCTAATCACGCTCAAAAACACTAAATAGACACTTTTCTGGAAATGTCATTTTTTTTTTTTTACCACATAAAGCTGGTTTCGCAATCAATTTGGGTTTTGGGTAACTAAGAATATGAAAAGCACCCAAAATACACGCATTTAGTAAGGTTGTTCTGTTTCTCAATTAAGAGTGTTATTCATGATTTTCAGCATTTTGGTATCTAGGAAACTTCTCCATATACACGAGTTTTTGCGTTTTTTGCCTTGTGGTTCTTTTGAACTATAAAACACTCATTATACACTTTTCTCGCAATGTCCCTTTCTTTCCCAGTATAGAGTGCTTTGTATCAATTTTTGCGTTTTTTTTGTAGGTAACAAGCTCAAAAACACTCAAAATGTACCTTTTTGGTAATGTTTTTCTATTTCATGATATTGGTTGGTTTGCATCCGTTTTTGCGTTTTTCTACGTAAAATACTGAGAACACACGTTTTAAGTAATTTTGTTTTATATTCCCATATTGAGTGAGTTCATTATTATTTATCGTTTCGGTGCTTAACATGCTGAAAAACACTCAAAAGACCCATTTCTGGTAAAATCATTCATTTTTCTCATATAGAAGGCTTTGCATGCTCTTTAGGGTTTGGTACATAACAGTCCGAAAAAAAGCTAAAATCAACTATTTTGATAATATTCTTTTATCACATAATTGCCCTGAATTTTCCCAAAATTTTGTCATCTCGGTACCTATGAAGATAAATGAAAAAAATATATATTTTTTTATTTTTTTTTATTTATTTTATTTATTTATTTTTTTCTAAATAAAGAGTGTTATTTGTGGGTTTTAGCTTTTTGGTACTTAAGGAACTTAAAAACACTCATAATAAACGTTTCTCATAATGTCCTTTCGTTTCCCAAACATAATTTTCTTTTTATGTATTTAAGCGTTTTTATAGATAACATGATCAAAAACACTTAAAATACATGTATTTGGTAATAATATTCTGTTTCTCAAAAAAAAAAAAAATGTACTGAATGAACTTAAAAATCACTCATAATACACGTTTCTCGTAATGTTCTTTCGTGTCCCAAACATAAGGTTCTTTGCATGTATTTAAGCGTTTTTATAGATAACATGATCAAAAACACTCAAAAGACATGTATTTGGTAATGTTATTCTGTTTCTCCATAACATGTATTTTGCATACGTTTTAGCGTTTTGGTATGTAAGGAGCTGAAAAACACTTAAAGGCATGTTCTTGGTAAAATTTGGTTGTATTCCCATGTAATGTGATTGCCCTGGCTTTTATTGCTTTATTGCGTAACACGCTCAAAAACACTGAAAAGACATGCAATGCCTCCTATATGAGGAAATTAAAGACCTTACCTGAAATCTGTCTTTTGAGTGTTTTTTTTTAGCATGTTAGGCACCAAAACGATAAATAATAAGGAACTCACTCTATGTGGGAATCCAAAAGAAAATTACTGAAAACGTGTCTTCTCAGTGTTTTACGTAGAAAAACGCTAAAACTGATACAAACCAACCAATATCAAGAAGCAGAAAAACATTACCAAAAATGTATATTTTGAGTGTTTTTGAGCTTGTTACCTACAAAAAAACGCGAAAATGGATACAAAGCACTCTATATTGGGAAACAAAGGGATATTGCGAGAAAAGTGTATAATGAATATTTTATAGTTAAAAAAAAAACACAAGGGAAAAAAGGCAAAAACTCGTGTATATACTGAAACTCATGAATAACACTCTTAATTGAGAAACAGAGCAACCTTACTAAATGCGTGTCAAAAACAATAAAAAGCAAGTTCTTCGTAAAAGTTGGTTTTATTCCCATGTAATGTGATTGCCCTGCTTTTTAGTACTTTATTGCCTAACACGCTCAAAAACACTCAAAGACAATTTTCTGGTAATGTCATTTTTTCATATATAAAGCTAGTTTCGCATGGAATTTGGGGTTTTGGTAACTAAGAATGTAAAAAAAAAACACTCAAAATACACGCATTTAGTAAGGATTAAGAGTGTTATTCATGAGTTTCAGTATTTTGGTATTTTAGAAACTTCTCCATAAAGTCGAGTTTTTTCGTTTTTTGCCTTGTGATTCTGGTGAAATTATAAAACACTCATTATACACGTTTCTCATTATGTCCTTTTTTTTCCTTATATAGAGTGCTTTGCATCCATTTTCGCGTTTTTTTTTTATGTAACAAGCTCAAAAACACACAAAATATACTTTTATGGTAATGTTATTCTATTTCTTCATATTGGTTGGTTTGCATCCGTTTTAGCGTTTTTCTACGTAAATCTTTTAAAAGACAAGTTTCCAGTAATTTTGTTTTGTATTTCCATATAGAGTGACTCATATTATTTATCGTTTTGGTGCCTAACATGCTTTTTGGTGCCTTTTGCTTCCCAATATAGAGTGCTTTCCATCCATTTTCGCGTTTTTTGTAGGTAACAATTTCAAAAACACTCAAAATATACCTTTTTGGTAATGTTATTCTATTTCTTTATTTTGGTTGGTTTTCATCCGTTTTAGCGTTTTCTACATAAAACACCGAAAAGACACGTTTTCAGTAATTTTGTTTTGGATTCCCATATAGATTGACTTCATTATCATGTTGGTTCCAAACATGCTGAAAAACACTCATAAGACAGTTTTCTGACAAAAACGTTTAATTTTCCCATATAGGTGGCTTTGCATGCACTTTAGGGGTTTGCTTCATAACAGTCCGAAAAAAAAAGCTAAATTTAACTTTTTTGATAATGTTCTTATTTCATATAATTTCCTGAACTTTGCCCAAATTTTGGCACCTCGTTACCTGTGAAGATGAATAAGAATAAAAAAAAATATCGTATTTTTTATTTTATTATTTATTTTTTTCTCAATAAAGAGTGTAATTTCTGGCTTTTAGCTTTTTCGTGCTTAATGAACTTAAAAACACTTATAATACACGTTTCTCGTAATGTCCTTTCATTAATAGGGTTCTTTGCATATATTTAAGCGTTTTTATTAGTAACATGATCAAAAACACTCAAAATACATGTTTTTGGTAATGTTATTCTGTTTCACCATAAAGTGTATTTTGCATGCATTTTTGCGTTTTGGTATATAAGGAGCTCAAATACACTTAAAGGCAAGTTCTTGTTAAAAATTGGTTTTATTCGAATGTAATGTGATTGCCCTGCTTTTAGTGCTTTATTGCCTAACACGCTCAAAAACACTCAAAAGACATTTTTCTAGTAATGTCATTTTTTTCCCACATAAAGCTGGTTTCGCATGCAATTTGGGGTTTTGGTAACAAAGGATGTGAAAAGCACTCAAAATACGCGCCTTTAGTAAGATTGTTGTTTCTCAATTAAGAGTGTTGTTCCAGAGTTTCAGCATTTTGGAATGTAAGAAACTTCTCTATATACACGAGTTTTTGCTTTTTTTTGCCTTGTAGTTCTTGTGAAACTATAAATCACTCATTATACACGTTTCTCGTAATGTCCTTTTGCTTCCCAATATAGAGTGCTTTCCATCAATTTTCGCGTTTTTTGTAGGTAACAATTTCAAAAACACTCAAAATATATCTTTTTGGTAATGTTATTATATTTCTTCTTATTGGTTGGTTTGCATCCGTTTTAGCGTTTTTCTACGTAAAACACCAAAAGACACGTTTTTAGTAATTTTGTTTCGGATTCCCATATAGAATGACTTCCATGTTATTTATGGTGTTGGTGCTTAACATGCTGAAAAACATTGAAATGACCGTTTTCTGGCAAAGACGTTTAATTTCCCCATATAGGTGGCTTTGCATGCACTTTAGGGGTTTAGTACATAACAGTCCGAAAAAAAAGCTAAATTTAAATTTTTTGATAATGCACTTATTTCACATAATTTCCTGAATTTTACCCGAATTTTGGCATCTCGGTACCTGTGAAGATGAATAAGAAAGAAAAAAAAATATTGTATTTTTTAAAATTTATTTATTATTTCTCAATAAAGAGTGTTATTTGTGGCTTTTAGCTTTTTGGTAAATAATGAACTTAAAAACACTCATAATACACGTTTCTCGTAATCTCCTTTCGTTTCCCAAAAATAGTGTTCTTTGCATGTATTTAAGCGTATTTATTAATAACATGATCAAAAATACTGAAAATACATGTTTTTGGTAATGTTATTCTGTTTCACCATAAAGAGTGTTTTGCATGCGTTTTAGTGTTTTGGTATATAATGAGCTCAAAAACACTTAAAGGCAAGTTCTTGATAAAAATTCGTTTTCCTCCAGTGTAATGTGATTGCCCTCCTTTTCTAGTGCTTTATTGCCTATCACGCTCAAAAACACTCAAAAGACACTTCTCTGGTAAAGTTTTTTTTTTCCCAGAAATCTATTTTTGCATGCAATTTGGGTTTTGTGGTAACTAAGAATGTGAAAAGCACTCAAAATACACGCATTTAGTAAAGTTGTTCTGTTTCTCAATTAAGAGTGTTATTCATGAGTTTCAGCATTTTGGTATCTAGGAACCTTCTCCATATACACGAGTTTTTGTGTTTTTTGCCTTTTGGTTCTTTTGAACTATAAAAAAAAACTCATTATACAATTTTCTTGCAAAGTCCTTTTGTTTTCTAATAAAGAGTGCTTTGCATCAATTTTCGCGTTTTTTGTAGGTAACAAGCTCAAAAGCACTCAAAATATATCTTTTTGGTAATGTTTTTCTATTTCTTGATATTGGTTGGTTTGAATCCGTTTTAGCGTTTTTCTAACTAAAACACAGAAAAAAAACACGTTTTCAGCAATTTTGTTTTGGATTCTCATATAGAGTGAGTTCCTTATTATTTATCGTTTTGGTGCATAACATGCTGAAAATCACTCAAAAAACTGATTTATGGGAATGTCGTTTAATTTTCTATTATAGAAGTCTTTGGATGCACTTTAGGTTTTGGTAAATAACAGCCCCAAAAAAAGCTAAAATTAACTTTTTTGATAATTTTTCTTATCATATAATAGCTCTGAATTTTCCCAGAATTTTGCCGTCTCGGTACCTATAAAGATGAATAACAAAAAAAAATCCCATTTTTTATTTTCTTACTTTTTTTTTCTAAATAAAGGGTGTTATTTGTGGGTTTTAGCTTTTTGGTACTTAAGGAACTTAAAAACACTTATAATACACATTTCTCGTAATGTCCTTTCGTTTCACAAACATAGGGTTTTTTGCAGGTATTTAAGCGTTTTTATACATAACATGATGAAAATCATTCAAAATATATGTTTTTGGTAATTTTAATCTGTTTCTCCATAAAAAAAAAAAGTGTTTTACATGCGTTTTAGCGGTTTGGTATGTAATGAGGTCAAAAACACTTAAAGGCAAGTTCTTGGTAAAAGTTGTTTTTATTCCCATGTAATGTGATTGCCCTGCTTTTTAGTGCTTTATTGCCAAACACGCTCAAAAACACTCAAAAGACACTTTTCTGGTAATATCATATTTTTTCCGACATAAAGCTAGTTTTGCATGGAATTTGGGGTTTTGGTAACTAAGAATGTGGAAAAAAAACTCAAAACACAGGCATTTAGTAAGGTTGTTCTATTTCTTAATTAAAAGTGTTATTCATGAGTTTCAGCATTTTGGTATGTAAGAAACTTTTCTAATATACATTTTGGTAAGGTATTTCTGTTTTAAAATTAAAAGTGTTATTCATGAGTTTCAGCTTTTTGGTATGTAAGAAACTTCTTTATGTACACCAGTTTTTGAGTTTTTTACCTTGTGGTTCTTGTCAAACTATAAAACACTAATACACGTTTCTCGTAATGTCCTTTTTTTTGCCAATATAAAGTGCTTTCCATCCATTTTTGCATTTTTTGTAGGTAACAAGCTCAAAAACACATCAAAATATATGTTTTTGGTAATGTTATTCTATTTTTTTCATATTGGTTGGTTTACATCCGTTTTAGCGTTTTTCTACGTAAATCACTGAAAAGACACGTTTTCAGTAATATTGTTGAAATTGCTGAAAAACACTCAAAAGACACGTTTCTGGTAAAGTCGTGTAATTTCGCCATATAGGTGGATTTGCATGCACTTCAGGGTTTGTACATAACTCTGGAAAAAAGCTAAAATTATTTTTTATAATGATTTTTTTTTACAAAATTTTCATGAATTTTGCAAGAATTTTGGCATCTCGGTACCTATGAAGATAAATAACAACAAGAAATTTTTTTTTCTCTATAAAGAGTGTTATTTGTGGGTTTTAGCTTTTTGGTACTTAACAAACTTAGAAACACTCATAATACACGATTTTCGTAATGTCCTTTTGTTATACAAACATGGGGTTCTTTACATGTATTTAAGCGTTTTTATAAGTTACATGATCAAAAACACTCAAAATACATGTTTTTGGTAATGTTTTTCTGTTTCTCCATAAAGGGTGTTTTGCATGCTTTTTAGCGATTTGGTATGTAAGGAGTTAAAAACACTTAAAGGCAAGTTCTTCGTAAAAGTTTGTTTTATTCCCATGTAATGTGATTGTTCTGCTTTTTAGTGCTTTATTGCATATCACGCTCAAAAACACTCAAAAGACACTTTTCTGATAATATCATTTTTTTTCCACATAAAGCTAGTTTCGCACGTAATTTGGGAAACGCAAACACTCGTGTATATGAAGAAGTTTCCTAGATACCAAAATGCTGAAACTTATGAATAACACTCTTAATCGAGAAACAGAACAACCTTACTAAATGCGTGTCAAAAACATTAAAAGGCAAGTTCTTCGTAAAAGTTACTTTTATTCCCATATAATGTGATTGTCCTGCTTTTTAATGCTTTATTGCCTAACACGCTCAAAAACACTCAAAAACACTTTTCTGGTAATATGATTTTTTTCCCACATTTCGCATGGAATTTGGGGTTTTGGTAACTAAGAATGTAAAAAACACACTCAAAATACACGCATTTAGTAAAGTTGCTCTGTTGATTAAGAATGTTATTCATGAGTTTCAGTATTTTGGTATCTTAGAAACTTCTCCACACAGACGAGTTTTAGCGTTTTTTGCCTTGTGATTCTGGTGAAACTATAAAACACTCTTTATACACGTTTCTCGTTATGTCCTTTTTTTCCTAATATACAGTGCTTTGCATCCATTTTTGGGTTTTTTTATGTAACAAGCTCAAAAACACACAAAAAATACTTTTCTGGTAATGTTATTCTATTTTTTCATATTTGTTGGTTTGCATCCGTTTTATAATTTTTCTACGTAAATCTTTTAAAAGACACGTTTTCATTAATTTTGTTTTGGATTTCCATATAGAGTGACTTTCATATTATTTATCGTTTTGGTGCCTAATATACGGAAAAACACTCAAAAGATAGGTTTCTTGTAAAGTCGTTAAATTTTCTCAAATAGGTGGCTTTGCATACACTTTATGGTTTGGTACATAACTCCGAAAAAAAAGGTAAAATAAACTTTTTCGATAATGTTCTTTTTTCCATATAATTTCCCTGAATTTTGGCATAATTTTGGCATCTTGGTACCTATGAACATCAATAACAAAAAAATGAAAATGCTATTTTTTTATTTTATTCTTTTTTTTTCTATATAAAGAGTGTTATTTGTAGGTTTTAACGTTTTGGTACTTAAGGAACTTAAAAACATTCATAATACACATTTCTTGTAATGTCCTTTCGTTTCCCAAATATAGGGATCTTTGCATGTATTTAAGCGTTTTTATTGGTAACATGATAAAAAACACTCAAAAACACATGTTTTTGGTAATGTTATTCTGCTTCTCCATAAAGGAGTGTTTTGCATGCGTTTTAGCGATTAGGTATGTAAGGAGCTGAAAAACACTTCAAGGCAAGTTCTTGGTAAAAGTTGGTTTTATTCCAGTGTAAAATGATTGCCCTGCTTTTTAGTGCTTTATTGACTAACACGCTCAAAAACACTCAAAAGACATTTCTGGTAATGTCATTTTTTTCATACTTAAAGCTAGTTTCGCCTGCTATTTGGGGTTTTGCTAAGAATGTGAAAAAAAAAACACTCAAAATACACGCATTTGGTAATATTGTTATGTTTCTCAATTAGGATTGTTATTCATGAGTTTCAGCCTTTTGGTATTTAAGAAAGTTCTTTATATACACGAGTTTTTCCATTTTTTTGCTTTGTGGTTCTTGTGAACCACAATTTCTTTTGCCCGAAAATAATAAGACACTCATTATACACGTTTCTCGTAATAACCTTTTCTTTCCCAATAGGGAGTGCTTTGCATCCATTTTCGCGTTTTTTGTAGGTAACAAGCTCAAAAACACACAAAATATACCTTTTTTGTAATGTTTTACTATTTCTTCATATTGGTTGGTTTGCATCCGTTTAACGTTTTTTTCTACGTAAAACACTGAAGAGACACGTTTTCAGTAATTTTGTTTTCGATTCCCAAAGAATATTGCCAGAATTTTGGCATCTTAGTACCTATGAAGATGAATAAAAAAAATTAAAAAAAAATTTATTTTTCTTTTCTCTGTAAAGAGTGTTATTTGTGGGTTTATAGCTTTTTTGGTACTTAAGGAACTTAAAAACACTCATAATACACGTTTCTCGTAATGTCGTTTCGTTTCCCAAACATAAGGTTCTTTGCATGTATTTAAGCGTTTTTATAAATAACATGATCAAAAAACCTAAAAATACATGCTTGTGGTAATGTTACTCTGTTTCTCCATAAAGGGTGTTTTGCATGCGTTTTAGCGTTTTGGTATGTAAGGACCTAAAAAAAAAACACAAAAGTAAGTTCTTCGTAAAAGTGATTGTTCTGTTTTTTAGTGCTTTGTTGCATATCACGTTCAAAAACACTCAAAGACACTTTTCTGGTAATATCATTTTTTTTTCCCACATAAAGCTAGTTTCGCATGTAATTTGGGATTTTCGTAACTAAGAATGTGAAAAACACTCAAAATACACACATTTGGTAAGGTAGTTCTGTTTCTCAATTAAAAGTGTTATTCATGCATTTCAGCATTTTGGTATGTAAGAAGAAACTTCTCTATATACACGAGTTTTTTCCGTTTTTTACCATGTGATTCGTGTGAAACTATAGAACACTCATTATACACGTTTCACGTAATGTTCTTCTGTTTCCCAATATAGAGTGCTTTCCATCCATTTTCGCATTTTTTGTAGGTAACAAGCTGCAAAACACTCAAAATATATATTTTTGGTATTGTTATTCTATTTCTTTCCTATTGGTTGGTTTGCATCCGTTTTAGGGTTTTTCTTCGTAAATCACTGAAAAGACACGTTTTCAGTACTATTGTTGAAATTGCTGAAAAACACTCAAACGACAGATTTCTGGTAAAGTCGTCTAATTTCACCATAATGGTGGCTTTGCATGCACTTCTGGGTTTGGTACATAATTCCGGAAAAAAGCTAAATTTTTTTTTATAATGTTTTTTTTTACGCAATTTCCCTGAATTTTACCTGAATTTTGGCATCTTCATACATATGTAGATGAATAACAAAAAAAAAAAAAAATGGTTATTTTTTTCTCTATTTGTGGGTTTTAGTTTTTTGCTACTTGAGGAACTTAAAAACAATCATAATACAAGATTTTTGTAATGTCCTTCCGAGTTCTTTCCATGTATTTAGGCGCTTTTTTATGGTATGATCAAAAACACAAAATACATGTTTTTGGTAATGTTATTCTGTTTCTCCATTAAGGGTGTTTTGCATGCGTTTTAACGTTTTGGTATATAAGGAGTTAAAAACGCTTAAAGGCAAGTTCTTCGTAAAAGTTGGTTTTATTCCTATATAATGTAATTATTCTGCTTTTTTAGTGCTTTGTTGTATATCACGCTCAAAAACACTCAAAAGACACTTTTCTGATAATATCATTTTTTTCCCACATAAAGCTAGTTTCGCGCGTAATTTGGGATTTTCGTAACTAAGAATGTGAAAAAACACTCAAAATACAGACATTTGGTAAGGTAGTTCTCTTTCTCAATTGAAAGTGTTATTCATGAGTTTTAGCATTTTGGTATGTAAGAAACTACTCTATATACACGAGTTTTTGCGTTTTTTGTCTTGTGGTTCTTTTGAAACTATAAAACAATCATTATACACGTTTCTCTAAATGTCCTTTTGCTTCCTAATATAGAGTGCTTTTACATCCATTTTCCCGTTTTTTGTAGGTAAAAAGCTGAAAAAAAAATTTTGGGTATTGTTATTTTATTTCTTCATATTCGTTGCTTTGTATCCGTTTTAGTGTTTTTTTCTACGTAAAACACTGAATAGAAACGTTTTCAGAAATTTTGTTTTCCATATTATTTATCGGTTTGGTGCCTAACATGCTGAAAAACACTGAAAAAACAGGTGTCTGGTAAATTCGTTTAATTTCCTCATATAGGTGGCTTTGCATGGTCTTTAGGGTTTGGTAAATAACAATTCGAAAAAAAACCTATAATTAACTTTTTTGATAATGTTCTTTTTTCCACATAAATTCCCTGAATTTTTACAGAATTTTGGCATCTCGGTACTCATGAAAATCAACACAAAAAAAAATGTTATTTTTTTATTATTTTTTTTATTTTTTTTTTCTTTAAAGAGTGTTATTTGTGGGTTTTAACGTTTTGGTACTTAAGGAACTTAAAAACAGTTATAATACACGTTTCTCGTAATGTCCTTTCGTTTCCCAAACATAGGGTTCTTTGCATGTAATGTTTTTCTGCTTCTCCATTAAGGAGTGTTTTGCATGCGGTTTAGCATTTTGGTATGTAACGAGCTCAAAAACACATAATGGCAAGTTCTTGGTCAAAGTTGGTTTTATTCCCATGTAATGTGATTGCCCTGCTTTTTAGTGCTTTATTGCCTAACACACTCAAAAACACTGAAAAGACACTTCTGGTAATGTCATTTTTTCCCACATAAAGCTACTTTTGCATGCTATTTGGGATTTTGCTAACTAAGAATGTGAAAAACACTGAAAATACACGCTTTTGGTAAGGTTGTTCTGTTTTTCAATTAATATTGTTATTAATGAGTTTCAGCATTTTGGTATCTATCTTTATATACACGAGTTTTTGCGTTTTTTGCCTTGTGGTTCGCAAGAACCACTCATTATACACGTTTCTCGTAATGTCCTTTTGTTTCCCAATAGGGAGTGCTTTGCATCCATTTTCACCTTTTTTCTAGGTAACAATCTCAAAAATACTCAAAATATGCCTTTTTGGTAATGTTATTTTATTTTTTTTCATATTGGTTGGTTTGCATCCGTTTTAGCGTTTTTCTACGTAAAACACAGAAAAGACACGTTTTCAGTAATTTTGTTTTGGATTCCAATATAGAGTGACTTCCATGTTATTTATCGTTTTCGTGCCTAACATGCTGAAAAACACTCATAAGACAGTTTTCTGGCAAAGATGTTTGATTTCCCCACATAGGTAGCTTTGGATGCACTTTAGGGTTTGCTACATAACAGTCAAAAAAAAAAAAAAGCTAAAATTATCTTTTTTTGATAAAATTCTTATTTCAAAAAATTTCATGAATTTTGCCCGAATTTTGGCATCTCGGTACCTGTGAAGATGAATAAGAAAGAAAAAAAAATATCGTATTTATTTATTTATTTATTTATTTTTCTCAATAGAGAGTTATTTGTGGCTTTTAGCTTTTTGGTACTTAATGAATTTAAAAACACTCATAATACACGTTTCTCGTAATGTCCTTTTGTTTCCCACAAATAGGGTTCTTAGCATGTATTTAAGCGTTTTATTGGTAACATGATCAAAGACACTCAAAATACATGTTTTTGGTAATGCTATTCTGTTTCTCCATCAAGTGTGTTTTGCATGCATATAGCACTCAAATAAACGCATTGCACTCAAAATACACGCATTTTTGTTATATAAGGAGCTCAAAAACACTTAAAGGCAAGTTCTTGGTTTTGTTAGGTGATATTCATGAGTTTCAGCATATACACGAGTTTTTGCGTTTTTTGCATTGTGTTTTTTTTTTAACTATAAAACATTCATTATACACTTTTCTCGCATTGTCCCTTTCTTTCCCAATATAGAGTGCTTTGTATCCATTTTTGCGTTTTTTTTGTAGGTAACAAACTTAAAAACACTCAAAATATACATTTTTGGTAATGTTTTTCTGCTTCTTGATATTGGTTGGTTTGTATCAGTTTTAGCGTTTTTCTACGTAAAACACTGAGAAGACACGTTTTCAGTAATTTTCTTTTCAATTCCCACATAGAGCGAGTTCCTTATTATTTATCATTTTGGTGCCTAACATGCTGAAAAACACTCATAAGACAGATTTCTGGTAACGTCTTTAATTTTCTCATATGCGAGGCCTTGCATGTCTTTTAAGCGTTTTTGAGCGTGCTACGCCATAAAGTACTTAAAGGAAGGGCAATCGTATTACATATGAATAAAACCAAATTTTACCAAAAACTTGCCTTTAAGTGTTCTTGACCTCCTTACATACCAAAACGCTGAAACGCATGCAAAATACATTTTATGGAGAAACAGAATAATATTACCAAATACATGTATTTTGAGTGCTTTTGATCATGTTATCTATAAAAACGCTTAAATTCATGCAAAGAACCTTATGTTTGGGACACGAAAGGACATTACGAGAAACGTAAATTAAGAGTGTTTTTTAAGTTCCTTCAGTACCTAAAAGCTAAAACCCACAAATAACACTCTTTATTTAGAAAAAAAAAATTAATAAATAAAAAAAAAAATGGGATTTTTTTTCTTTTTTTGTCATTCATCCTTATAGATACCGAGAAGACAAAATTCTACCAAAATTCAGGGAATTTATGTGGAAAAAAAAAACATTACCATAAAAGTTAATTATAACTTTTTTTTCGGATTGTTACGTACCAAATCCTAAAGTGCATGCAAAGCCACCTATATAAGGAAGTGAAACGACTTTACCAGAAACCTGTCTTTTCACTGTTTTTCAGCATGTTAGGCACCAAAACGATAAATAATTTGGAAGTCAGTCAATATGTGAATCCAAAACAAAAATAATGAAAACGTGTCTTTTTAGTGTTTTACGTAGAAAAACGGTAAAGCAGATGCAAACTAACCTATATAAAGAAATAGAATAACATTAGCAAAAAGATATATTTTGAGTGTTTTTGAGCTTGTTACAAAAAAAAAAAAATGGAAAAATGGATGTAAAGCACTCTATATTAGGAAACAAAAGGACATTATGAGAAACGTGTATAATGAGTGTTTTATAGTTTTAAAAGAACCACAAGGCAATAAACGCAAAAACTCGTGTATATAGAGAAACTTACCAAATGATGAAATGCATGAATAACAGTTTAAGTCGATAAACAGAACTATCTTACCAAATTGTGTATTTTGAGTGTTTTTCACATTCTTCGTTACGTAAATGCCAAATTACATGCGAAACTACCTTCATGTGGGAAAAAAAAATTACATTACCAAAAAATTGTCTTGTTAGTGTTTTTAAGCGTGATATGCAACAAAGCACTAAAAAAAAACAGAACAATTACATTACATGGGAATAAAACCAACTTTTACGAAGAACTTGCCTGTAAGTTTTTTTTAACTCCTTACATACGAAATCGCTAAAACGCATGCAAAACACCTTTTATGGAGAAACAGAATAACATTACGAAAAACATGTATTTTGAGTGTTTTTGATCATTTAACCTATAAAAACGCTTAACTACATGTAAAGAACCCTATGTTTTTGTAACTCAAGGACATTTTGAAAATCGTGTAATATGAGTGTTTTTAAGTTCCCTAAGTACTAAAAAGCTAAAACCCACAAATAACACTCTTTATAGAGAGACAAAAAAAATTTTATTATCCATCTTCATAGGTATGGAGATGCCAAAATTATGGCAAAATTCATGGAAATTTTGTAAAAAAAAAAATCGTTATAAAAAAATAATTTTAGTTTTTTTCTGGAGTTATGTACAAATCATGAAGTGTATGCAAATCCACCTATATGGAGAAATTACACGATTTTACCAGAAACCTGTCTTTTGAGTGTTTTCAGCAATTTGAACAATATTACTGAAAACGTGTCTTTTAAGTGATTTACGGAGAAAAACGCTAAAACGGATGTAAACAAACCAGTATGAAGAAATAGAATACTATTACCCAAAAAAAATATTTTGTTGTGTTTTTGAGCTTGTTACCTACAAAAAATGCAAAAATGGATGGAAAGCACTTTATATTGGCAAAGAAAAGAACATAACGAGAAACGTGTATGAGTGTTTTATAGTTTCAAAAGTTAAAAAACTCAAAAACTCGTGTACATAAAGAAGTTTCTGACATACCAAAGAGCTGAAACTCACGAATAAAACTTTTAATTTTGAAACAGAAATACCTTACCAAATGTGTGTATTAGAAAAGTTTCTTACATACCAAAATGGTGAAACTCATGAATACCACTTTTAATTAAGAAATAGAACAACCTTACTAAATGTTTGTGTTTTGATTTTTTTTTCATATTCTTAGTTACCAAAACCCCAAATTCCATCCAAACTAGCTTTATGTGGGAAAAAAAAATGATATTAGCAGAAAAGTGTCTTTTGTGTGTTTTTGAGCGTGTTAGGCAATAAAGCACTAAAAAGCAGGGCAATCACATTACATGGGAATAAAAACAACTTTTACCAAGAACTTCCCTTTAAGTGTTTTTGAGCTCATTACATACCAAAACGCTAAAACGCATGCAAAACATCTTTTATGGAGAAACAGAATAAAATTACCAAAAACATATATTTTGAGTGTTTTTGATCATGTTATCTATAAAACGCTTAAATACATGCAGAGAACCTTATGTTTGCTAAACGAAAGGATATTACGAGAAATGTGTATTATAAATGTTTTTAAGTTCCTTAAGTACCAAAAAGCTAAAACCCACAAATAACACTCTTTATTTAGAAAAAAAGTAAGAAAATAAAAAAATAGGATTTTTTTTTTTGTTATTCATCTTTATAGGTACCGTGATGCCAAAATTCTGGGAAAATTCAGGGCTATTATATGATAAAACAAAATGATCTAAAAAGTTAATTTTACCTTTTTTTTCGGACTCATGTACCAAACCCTAAAGTGCATCCAAAGACTCCTGTATGAGGAAATTAAACGACCTTACCAGAAATCTGTTTTTTGAGTGTTTTTCAGCGTGTTAGACACAAAAACAATAAATAATAAGGAACTCACTCTATATGAGAATCCAAAACAAAATTGCTGAAAACGTGTCTTTTCAGTGTTTTACGTAGAAAAACGCTAAAACGGATGTAAACCAACCAATATCAAGAAATAGAAAAACATTACCAAAAAGGTATATTTTGAGTGTTTTTGAGCTTGTTACCTACAAAAAACGCGAAAATTGATGCAAAGCACTCTATATTAGAAAACAAAAGGTCTTTGGAAGAAAAGTGTATAATGAGTTTTTTATAGTTCAAAGGAACCAAAAGGCAAAAAACACAAAAACTCGTGTATATGGAGAAGGTTCCTAGATACCAAAATGCTGAAACTCATGAATAACACTCTTAATTGAGAAACAGAACAACCTTACTAAATGCGTGTATTTTGAGTGCTTTTCACATTCTTAGTTACCAAAACCTCAAATTGCATGCGAAACCACCTTTATGTGAGAAAAAAATTATATTACCAGAAAAGTGTCTTTTAAGTGTTTTTTTGAGCGTGATAGGCCATAAAGTACTAAAAAGCAGGGTAATCATATTACATTGGAATAATACCAATTTATACCAAAAATTTGGCTTTAAGTGTTTTTGAGCTCCGTATGTACCAAACCGCAAAAACGCATGCAAAACAAACTTTATGGAGAAACAGAATAACGCTACCAAAAATATGTATTTTGAGTGTTTTCATCATGTTATCTATAAAAACGATAAAATACATGCAAAGAACATTATGTTTGGGAAACAAAAGGACATTACGAGAAACGTGCATTATGAGTGTTTTTTAAGTTCTTTAAGTATCAAAAACCTAAAACCCACAAATAACACTTTATTTAGATAATAAAAAATAAAAAAAAATAAAAAAAATAAAAATTTTTTTTATTCATCTTCAAAGGTACCGAGATGCCAAAATTCTGTTAAATTCAGGGCAATCATATGATAAAAGAATATTATCAAAAAAGTTAATTTCAGCAATTTTTTTCGGACTGTTATGTGCCAAACCCTAAAGTGCATGCAAAGCCTTTTATATGAGGAAATTAAACGACCTTACCAGAAATCTGTTTTTTGAGTGATTTTTTTAGCATGTTAGGCACCAAAACGATAAATAATAAGGAACTCACTCTATATAGGAATCCAAAACAAAGTTACTGAAAACGTGTCTTCTTAGTGTTTTACGTAGAAAAACGCTAAAACGGATGCAAAGCAACCAATATCATGAAATAGAAAAACGTTACTAAAAAGGTATATTTTGATTGTTTTTGTGCTTGTTACCTATAAAAAACGCGAAAATTGATGCAAAGCACTCTATATTGGGAAACAAAAGGACATTGCAAGAAAATTGTATAATGAGTGTTTTATAGTTCAAATGAACCACAAGGCAAAAAAACACAAAATCTCGTGTATATGGAGAGGTTTTCCTAGATACAAAAATGCTGAAACTCATGTATAACACTCCTTATTGAGAAACAGAACAACCTTAATAAATACGTGTATTTTGAGTGCTTCTCACATTCTTAGTTACCAAAACCCCAAATTCCATGCGGAAATACATTTGTAGAAAAAAAAAGACTTTACCAGAAAAGTGTCTTTTGAGTGTTTTTGAGCGTGATAGGCAATAAAGCACTAAAAAGGAGGGCAATCACATTACATTGGAGAAAAGTGAATTTTTATTAAGAACTTGCCTTTAAGTGTTTTTGAGCTCCTAATATACAAAAACACTAAAACGCATGCAAAACACTCTTTATAGTGAAACAGAATAACATTACCAAAAACATGTATTTTGAGTATTTTTGATCATGTTACCAATAAAAACGCTTAAATACATGCAAAGAACACTATTTCTGGGAAACGAAAGGATATTACGAGAAACGTGTATTATGAGTGTTTTTAAGTTCATTAATTACCAAAAGGCTAAAAGCCACAAATAATATTCTTTATTGAGAAACAATAAATAAATAAAAAAAATATGATATTTTTTTTCTTTCTTATTCATCTTCACAGGTACCGAGGTGCCAAAATTCAAGCAAAATTCAGGAAATTATGTGAAATAAGAACATTATCAAAAAAGTTATATTTAGGGTTTTTTTTCGGAGTGTTATATACCAAACCCATAAAGTGCATGCAAAGCCAGTTATATGGGGAAATTAAACGTCTTTGCCAGAAAACGGTCTCATGAGTGTTTTTCAGCATGTTAGGAACCAACACGATAAAATAACATGAAAGTCATTCTATATGGGAATCCAAATCAAAATTAAGAAAAACGTGTCTTTTCGTTGTTTTACGTAGAAAAACGCTAAAACGAATGCAAACCAACCAATATGAAGAAATTAAATAACATTACCAAAAAGGTATATTTTGAGTGTTTTTGAAATTGTTACCTACAAAAAATGCAAAAATTGATGGAAAGCACTCTATATTGGGAAGCAAAATAACATTACGAGAAACGTGTATAATGAGTGTTTTATAGTTTCACAAGAACTACAAGGCAAAAAACGCAAAAACTCGTGTATATAGAGATATTTCTTACATTCCAAAATGCTGAAACTCTGGAACTCTTAATTGAAAAACAGAACAGTCTTACTAAATGCGTGTATTTTGAGAGCTTTTCACATTCTTAGTTACCAAAACCCGAAATTGCATGCTATACCAGCTTTATGTGGGAAAAAAATGACACTACCAGAAAAATGTCTTTTGAGTGTTTTTGAGCGTGTTAGGCAATACAGCACTAAAAAGCAGGGCAATCACATTACATAGGAATAAAACCGATTTTTAACAAGAAATTGCCTTTAAGTGTATTTGAGCTAATTATATACCAAAACACTAAAATGCATGCAAAATACACTTTATGGTGAAACAGAATAACATTACCATAAACATTTATTTTGAGTGTCTTTGATCTTGTTACCAATAAAAACGCTTAAATACATGCAACGAACCCTATTTTTAGGAAATGAAAGGACATTACGAGAAACGTGTATTATGAGTGTTTTTCAGTTCCTTAAGTACCAAAAAAGCTAAAACGAAAAGAAGCTAAAAAAGAAAAAAAGCTAAAAAAGAAAAAAAAGCTAAAAAAGAAAAAAAGCTAAAAGAAAATATGATTTTTTTTTTTTTTGTTATTCATCTTTATAGGTACTAATATGCCAAAATTCTGGCTATATTTTTTGGTAATTGAAAACAAAATTACTGAAAACGTGTCTTTTCGGTATCACATTACTTTTGGGTCACATTACATTGGAATAAAACCAATTTTACCAAGAACTTGCCTTTAAGTGTTTTTAAGCTCCTTACATACCAAAACGCTAAAACGCATGCAAAATACATTTTGTGGAGAAACAGAATAACATTACCAAATACATGTATTTTGAGTGTTTTTGATGATATTATCTATAATAAAGCTTTGGGAAAGGAAAAAAATATTACGAAAAACGCTCTTTTGCCCGAAAATAATAAGACACTCAATATACATATTTCTCGTAATGTCCTTTTGTTTCCAAATAGGTAGTGCTTTGCATCTATTTTCGCGATTTTTGTAGGTAACAAGCTCAAAAACACTCAAAATATACTTTTTTGGTAATGTTATTCTATTTCTTCATGTAGGTTGGTTTTCATCTGATTTAGCGTTTTTCTACGTAAAACACCGAAAAGACACGTTTTCAGTAATTTTGTTTTCTATTCCCAAATAATATTGCCAGAATTTTGGCATCTTAGTACCTATGAAGATGAATATAAAAAGATAAAATTATATTTTATTTTATTTTTTTTGCTCTCTATAAAGAGTGTTATTTGTGGGTTTTAGCTTTTTTAGTACTTAAGGAACTTAAAAACACTCATAATACGAGTTTCTCGAAATGTCCTTTCGTTTCCCTAAAATAGGGTTCTTTGCATGTATTTAAGCGTTTTTATTGGTAACATGATCAAAAACACTCCAAATAAATGTTTTTGGTAATGTTATTCTGTTTCTCCTTAAAGTTTGTTTTGCATGCGTTTTAGCGGTTTGGTACATAAGGAGCTTAAAAACATTTAAAGGCAAGTTTTTGGTATAAATTGGTGTTATTCCAGTGTAATATGATTGCCCTGCTTTTTAGTGCTTTATTGCCTATGACGCTCAAAAAACACTTAAAAGACACTTTTCTGGTAGTGTCATTTTTTTCTCACATAAAGCTGGTTTCGCATGCAATTTGAGGTTTTGGTAACTAAGAATGTGAAAAGCACTCAAAATACACGCATTTAGTAAGGTTGTTCTGTTTCTCAATTAAGAGTGTTGTTCATGAGTTTCAGCATTTTGTTATCTAGGAACCTTCTCCATATATACGAGTTTTTGTGTTTTTTGCCTTTTGGTTCTTTTGAACTATAAAAAACTCATTATACACTTTTCTTGCAAAGTCCTTTTGTTTTCTAATATAGAGTGCTTTGCATCAATTTTCGCGTTTTTTGTAGGTAACAAGCTCAAAAACACTCAAAATATACCTTTTTGGTAATGTTTTTCTATTTTTTGATATTGGTTGGTTTGCATCCGTTTCAGCGTTTTTCTACGTAAAACACTGAGAAGACACGTTTTAAGCAATTTTGTTTTGGATTCTCATATAGAGTGAGTTCCTTATTATTTATCGTGTTTGTGCCTAACATGCTGAAAAACACTAAAAAAACAGATATCTGGTAAGGTCGTTTAATTTCCTCATACAGGAGTCGTTGGATGCACTTTAGGGTTTGGTACATAAGAGTCCGAAAAAATAAGCTAAAATTAACTTTTTTGATAATTTTCTTTTATCATACAATAGGCCTGAATTTTCCTAGACTTTTGGCATCTCGGTACTTATGAAGATGAATTAAAAAAAAATCGTTTTTTTTTATTTTCTTACTTTTTTTTTCTAAATAAAGAGTGTTATTTGTGGGTTTTACCTTTTTGGTACTTTAGGAACTAAAAAACACTTATAATACACATTTCTCGTAATGTCCTTTCGTTTCGCAAACATAAGGTTCTTTGCATGCATTTAAGCGTTTTTATTGATAATATGATCAAAAACACTCAAAATATATGTTTTTGGTAATTTTATTCTGTTTCTCCATAAAAGATGTTTTCCAGGTGTTTTAGCGTTTTGGTATGTAATGAGCTCAAAAACACTTAAAGGGAAGTTCTTGGTAAAAGTTGTTTTTATTCCCATGTAATGTGATTGCTTTGCTTTTTAGTGCTTTATTGCCTAACACGCTCAAAAACACTCAAAAGACACTTCTTCATTTTTTTCCCACATAAAGCTAGCTTTGCATGGAATGTGGGGTTTTGGTAACTAAGAATGTGAAAAAAACTCAAAACAGGCATTTAGTAAGGTTGTTCTATTTCTTAATTAAAAGTGTTATTCATGAGTTTCAGCATTTTGGTATGTAATAATACATACATAATACACACATTTGGTAAGGTATTTCTGTTTCAAAATTAAAAGTGTTATTCATGAGTTTCAGCTATTTGGTATGTAAGAAATTTCTTTATGTACACGAGTTTTACCTTGTGGTTCTTTTGAAACTATAAAACACACATACACGTTTCTCGTAATGCCCTTTTTTTGGCAATATGAAGTGCTTTCCATCCATTTTTGCATTTTTTGTAGGTAAGAAGCTCAAAAAAACGCATCAAAATATATATTTTTGGTAATGTTATTTTATTTCTTTATATTAGTTTGCTTACATCCGTTTTAGCGTTTTTCTACGTAAATCACTGAAAAGACACGTTTTAAGTAATATTGTTGAAATTGCTTAAAAAAACATTCAAAAGACAGGTTTCTGGTAAAGTCGTGTAATTTCCCCATATAGGTGGATTTGCATGCACTTCAGGGTTTGTACATAACTCCAGAAAAAAGCTAAAATTATTTTTTTATATTGATTTTGTTTATAAAATTTCCCTCAATTTAGCCAGAATTTTAGCATCTCCGTACCTATGAAGATGAATAACAATTTTTTTTTTGTCTCTATAAAGAGTGTTATTTGTGGGGTTTTAGCTTTTTGGTACTTAAGGAACTTAAAAACACTCATAATACACGATTTTCGTAATGTCCTTTTGTTATACAAACATAGGGTTCTTTACATGTATTTATGTGTTTTTATAGGTTACATGATCAAAAACACTCAAAATACATGTTTTTTGGTAATGTTATTCTGTTTCACCATAAAGGGTGTTTTGCATGTGTTTTAGCAATTTGGTATGTAAGGAGTTAAAATACACTTAAAGGCAAGTTCTTCGTTAAAGTTAGTTTTATTCCCATGTAACGTGATTGTTCTGCTTTTTAGTGCTTTGTTGCATATCACGCTCAAAAACACTAAAAAAGACACTTTTTTGGTAATGTCATTTTTTTTCCCATATGAAGGTAGTTTCGCATGTAATTTGGCATTTTCGTAACTAAGAATATGAAAAACACTCAAAATACACAATTTGGTAAGGTAGTTCTGTTTATCGATTAAAAGTGTTATTCATTTTTCATATTTCATCATTTGGTAAGTTTCTCTATATACACGAGTTTTTGCGTATATTGCCTTATGGTTCTTTTAAAACTATAAAACACTCATTATACACGTTTCTCGTAATGTCCTTTTGTTTCCTAATATAGAGTGCTTTACATCCATTTTTGAATTTTTTTGTAACAAGCTCAAAAACACTCAAAATAGATCTTTTTGGTAATGTTATTCTATTTCTTCACATAGGTTGGTTTGCATCCGCTTTACCGTTTTTCTACGTAAAACACTGAAAAGACACGTTTTCAGTAATTTTATTTTGGATTCACATATTGACTGATTTCCATATTATTTATCGTTTTGGTGCCTAACATGCTGAAAAATACTGAAAAGACAGATTTCTGGTAAAGTCGTTTAACTTCCCTATATAGGTGGCTTTGCATGCAGTTTAGGGTTTGCTACATAACAATCCGAAAAATAGCAATAATTAACTTTTTTGGTAATGCTCTTTTTCTACTTAAATTCCCTGAATTTTTGCAGAATTTTGGCATGTCGGTACTTATAAGTATGAATAACAAAAAAAAGAAAAAAACAATCCAATTTTTTTATTTTTTATTATTTATTTTCTAAATAAAGAGTGTTATTTGTGGGTTTTAGCTTTTAGGTACTGAAGGAACTTAAAAAAAAACACTCATAATACACCTTTCTTGTAGTGTCCTTTCGTTTCCGAAACATAAGGTTCTTTGCATGTATTTAAGCGTTTTTATAGATAACATGATGAAAAACACTCAAAATACATGTATTTGGTAATATTATTCTCTTTCTCCATAAAATGTATTTTGCATGCGTTTTAGCGTTTTGGTAAGTAAGGAGGTCAAAAACACTTAAAGGCAAGTTCTTGGTAAAATTTGGTTTTATTCCCATGTAATGCGATTGCCCTTCCTTTAAGTGCTTTATTGCGTAACACCCTCAAAAACACTCAAAAGACATGCAAGGCCTTGCATATGAGGAAATTAAAGACCTTACCAGAAATCTGTCTTTTGAGTGTTTTTTTTAGCATGTTAGGCATCAAAACGATAAATAATAAGGAACTCACTCTATGTGGGAATGGAAAAAAAATTAATGAATACGTGTCTTCTCAGTGTTTTACGTAGAAAACGCTTAAACTGATGCAAACCAACCAATATAAACAAGCAGAAAAACATTACTAAAAATGTATATTTTGAGTGTTTTTGAGCTTGTTACCTACAAAAAAAAAAAAGCAAACATTGATACAAAGCACTCTCTATTTGGAAACAAAGGGACATTGCGAGAAAAGTGTATAATTAATGCTTTATAGTTCAAAAAAAACACAAGGCAAAAACGCAAAAACTCATGTATATGGAAAAGTTTCCTAGATACCAAAATGCTGAAACTCATGAATAACACTCTTACTTGAGAAACAGAACAACCTTACTAAATGCGTTTCAAAAACACTAAAACGCAAGTTCTTCGTAAAAGTTAGTTTTATTCCTATGTAATGTGATTGCCCTGCATTTTAGTGCTTCATTGCCTAACACGCTCAAAAACACTCAAAGACACTTTTCTGGTAATGTCATTTTTTCCCATATAAAGCTAGTTTCGCATGGAATTTGGGGTTTTGGTAACTAAGAATGTAAAAAAACACTCATAATACACTCATTTATTAAGGTTGCTGTGTTTCTTCATTAAGAGTGTTATTCATGAGTTTCAGCATTTTGGTATCTTGGAAACTTCTCCACACAGACGAGTTTTTGCGTTTTTTGCCTTGTGATTCTGTTGAAACTATAAAACACTTATTATACACGTTTCTCGTTATGTCCCTTTTCTTCCTAATATACAGTGCTTTGCCTCCATTTTTGCGTTTTTTTTTATGTAACAAGCTCAAAAACAAAAAAAAATTACTTTTCTGGAAATATTATGCTATTTTTTTTATATTGGTTGCTTTGCATCCGTTTTAGCGTTTTTCTACGTAAATCTTTTAAAAGACACGTTTTCAGTAATTTTGTTTTGGATTTCTATATAGAGTGACTTTCATATTATCTATCGTTTTAGTGCCTAACATTTGGAAAAACACTCAAAAGACAGGTTTCTTGTAAAGACGTTAAATTTTCCCAAATAGGTGGCTTTGCATACACTTTATGGTTTGGTACATAACTCCGAAAAAAAGGTAAAATTAACTTTTTCGATAATATTCCTTTTTTCCACATAATGTCCTTTTTCTTTCCCAAACATAATGTTCTTTGCATGTACTTAAGCGTTTTTATAGATAACATGATCAAAAACACTCAAATAACACTTTTAATTAAGAAATAGAACAACCTTACTAAATGCCTGTGTTTTGAGTTTTTTTTTCACATTCTTAGTTACCAAAACCCCAAATTCCATGCAAAACTAGCTTTATGTGGGAAAAAAATATATTACATGAAAAGTGTTTTTTGAGTGTTTTTCATCGTGTTAGGCAATAAACCACTAAAAATCAGGGCAATCACATTACATGATAATAAAAACATGTTTTACCATGAACTTGCCTTTTAAGTGTTTTTGAGCTCATTACTTATGAAAACGCTAAAACCCATGCAAAACACCTATTATGGAGAAACAGAATAAAATTACCAAAAACATATTTTTTGAGTGTCTTTGATCATGTTATCTATAAAAACGCTTAAATATATGCAAAGAACCTTATGTTTGCGAAAAGAAGAGACATTACGAGAAATGTGTATTATAAGTGTTTTTAAGTTCCTTAAGTACCAAAAAGCTAAAACCCACAAATAACACATTATTAAAAAAAAAAAGTTAGAAAATAAAAAAAAAGGATTTTTTTTTGTTATCTTCATAGGTACCGAGATGCCAAAATTCTGGGAAAACTCAGCGCTATTATATGATAAAAGAAAATGATCAAAAAAGTTAATTTTAGCATTTTATTCGGACTGTTATGTACCAAACCCAAAAGTGCATCCAAAGACTCCTATATGAGGAAATTGAACGACCTTACCAGAAATCAGTTTTTTGAGTGGTTTTTTTTTTTCAGCATGTTAGGCACCAAAACGATAAATAATAAGGAACTCACTTTATATGGGAATCCAAAACAAAGTTACTGAAAACGTGTCTTCTCAGAGTTTTACGTAGAAAAACGCTAAAACGGATGCAAAGCAATTAATATCAAGAAATAGAAAAACGTTACTAAAATGTATATTTTGAGTGTTTTTGAGCTTGTTACCTAGAAAAAACGGAAAAACAAAAAGGACATTGCAAGAAAATTGTATAATGAGTGTTTTATAGTTCAAAAGACCCACAAGGCAAAAAACGCAAAATCTCGTGTATATGGAAAGGTTTCCTAGATACAAAAATGCTAAATCTCATGTATAACACTCCTAATTGAGAAAGAGAACAAGCTTAATAAATGCGTGTATTTGAGTGCTTTTCACATTTTTAGTTACAAAAAACCCCAAATTGCATGCGAAAATAGATTTGTGGGAAAAAAAATTCCAGAAAAGTGTCTTTTGAGTGTGTTTGAGCGTGATAGGCAATAAAGCACTAAAAAGGAGGGCAATGACATTTCATTGGAGGAAAACGAATTTTTAAAAAGAACTTGCCTTTAAGTGTTTTTGAGCTCCTTATATACGAAAACACTAAAACTCATGGAAAACACTCTTTATGATGAAACAGATTAACATTAGCAAAAACATGTATTTTGAGTGTTTTTGATCATGTTTCCAATAAAAACACTTAAATACATGCAAAGAACCCTATTTTTGGGAAATGAAAGATTACGAGAAACGTGTATTATGAGTTTTTAACTTCATTAATTACCAAAAAGCTAAGAGCCACAAATAACACTCTTTATTGGGAAACAATAAATAAATAAAAAAAAAACACAATATTTTTTTTTTCTTTCTTATTAATCTTTACAGGTACTGAGATGCATAAATTCGGGCAAAATTCAGGAAATTATGTAAAATAAGTGCATTATCAAAACAGTTAAATTTAGCTTTTTGTCGGACTGTTATGTACCAAACCCCTAAAGTGCATGCAAAGGCACCTATATGAGGAAATTAAACGTCTTTGCCAGAAAACAGTCTTATGAGTGTTTTTCAGCATGTTAGGAACCAAAACGATAAATAACATGGAAGTCAATCTATATGGGAATCCAAAACAAAATTACTAAAATCGTGTCTTTTCGGTGTTTTACGTAGAAAATCGCTAAAACATGCAAACCAACCAATATGATGAAATAAAATAACACTACCAAAAAGGTATATTTTGAGTGCTTTTGAAATTGTTACTTACAAAATACTCGAAAATGGAGGAAAAGCACTCTACATTGGGAAGCAAAAGCGCATTATAAAAAAAACGTGTATAATGAGTGTTTTATAGTTTCACAAGAACTACAAGGCAAAAAACGCAAAAACTCGTGTATATAGAGAAGTTTCTTACATTCCAAAATGCTGAAACTCTGGAACAACTCTCTTAATTGAAAAAGAGAACAATCTTACTAAATGCGTGTATTTTGAGTGTTTTTCACATCTTTTGTTACGAAAACCCCAAATTGCATGCGAAACCAGCTTTATGTGGGAAAAATATGACATTACCAGAAAAATGTCTTTTGAATGTTTTTGAGCGTGTTAGGAAATAAAGCACTAAAAATCAGGGCAATCACATTACATTGGAATAAAACCGATTTTTAACAAGAAATTGCCTTTAAGTGTATTTGAGCTAATTATATACCAAAACACTAAAATGCATGCAAAATACACTTTATGGTGAAACAGAATAACATTACCATAAACATTTATTTTGAGTGTTTTTGATCTTGTTACCAATAAAAACGCTTAAATACATGCAACGAACCCTATTTTTAGGAAATGAAAGGACATTACGAGAAACGTGTATTATGAGTGTTTTTCAGTTCCTTAAGTACCAAAAAAGCTAAAACCCACAAATAACACTCTTTATAGAGAGAAAAAAAAAGGAAAGAAAATATGATTTTTTTTTTTTTGTTATTCATCTTTATAGGTACTAATATGCCAAAATTCTGGCTATATTATTTGGTAATCGAAAACAAAATTACTGAAAACGTGTCTTTTCGGTATCACATTACTTTTGGGTCACATTACATTGGAATAAAACCAATTTTACCAAGAACTTGCCTTTAAGTGTTTTTAAGCTCCTTACATACCAAAACGCTAAAACGCATGCAAAATACATTTTGTGGAGAAACAAAATAACATTACCAAATACATGTATTTTGAGTGTTTTTGATGATATTATCTATAATAAAGCTTTGGGAAAGGAAAAAATATTACGAGAAACGTTCTTTTGCCCGAAAATAATAAGACACTCATTATACATAGTTCTCGTAATGTCCTTTTGTTTCCAAATAGGTAGTGCTTTGCATCCATTTTCGCGATTTTTGTAGGTAACAAGCTCAAAAACACTCAAAATATACTTTTTTGGTAATGTTATTCTATTTCTTCATGGTGGTTGGTTTTCATCTGATTTAGCGTTTTTCTACGTAAAACACCGAAAAGACACGTTTTCAGTAATTTTGTTTTCTATTCCCAAATAATATTGCCAGAATTTTGGCATCTTAGTACCTATGAAGATGAATATAAAAAGATAAAATTATATTTTATTTTATTTTTTTTTTGCTCTCTATAAAGAGTGTTATTTGTGGGTTTTAGCTTTTTTAGTACTTAAGGAACTTAAAAACACTCATAATACGAGTTTCTCGAAATGTCCTTTCGTTTCCCTAAAATAGGGTTCTTTGCATGTATTTAAGCGTTTTTATTGGTAACATGATCAAAAACACTCCAAATAAATGTTTTTGGTAATGTTATTCTGTTTCTTCTTAAAGTTTGTTTTGCATGCGTTTTAGCGGTTTGGTACATAAGGAGCTCAAAAAAACTTAAAGGCAAGTTTTTGGTATAAATTGGTGTTATTCCAATGTAATATGATTACTCTGCTTTTTAATGCTTCATTGCCTATCACGCTAAAAAAAAAAAAAAAAAACACTTAAAGGACACTTTTCTGGTAATGTCATTTTTTTCTCACATAAAGGTGGTTTCGCATGCAATTTGAGGTTTTGGTAACTAAGAATGTGAAAAGCACTCAAAATACACGCATTTAGTAAAGTTGTTCTGCTTCTCAATTAAGAGTGTTATTCATGAGTTTCAGCATTTTGGTATCTAGGAACTTTCTCCATACACACGAGTTTTTGGGTTTTTTGCCTTTTGGTTCTTTTGAACTATAAAAAACTCATCATACACTTTTCTTGTAAAGTCCTTTTGTTTTCTAATATAGAGTGCTTTGCATAAATTTTCGCGTTTTTTTTAGGTAACAAGCTAAAAAACACTCAAAATATACCTTTTTGGTAATGTTTTTTTCTATTTCTTGATATCGGTTGGTTTGCATCCGTTTTAGCGTTTTTCTACGTAAAACAGAGAAAAGACACGTTTTCAGCAATTTTGTTTTGGATTCTTATATAGAGTGAGTTCCTTATTATTTATCGCTTTTGTGCCTAACATGCTGAAAAACAAACAAAAAACAGATTTCTGGTAAGGTCGTTTAATTTTCTTCATAAAGGAGTCTTTGGATACACTTTAGGGTTTGGTACGTAAGAGTCCGAAAAAAAGCTAAAATAAATTTTTTGATCATTTTCTTTTATCATATAATAGCCCTGAATTTTTCCAGAATTTTGGCATCTCGGTACCTGTGAAGATGAATAACAAAAAAAATAAAAATCCTATTTTTTTTATTTTCTTACTTTTTTTTCTAAATAAAGAGTGTTATTTGTGGGTTTTAGCTTTTTGGTACTTAAGGAACATAAAAACACTTATAATACAGATTTCTCGTAATGTCCTTTCGTTTCGCAAACATAAGGTTCTTTGCATGTATTTAAGCGTTTTTATAGATAACATAATAAAAAAAACTCAAAATACATGTATTTGGTAATATTATTCTGTTTCTCCATAAAATGTTTTTTTGCATTCGTTTCAGCGGTTTGGTATGTAAGGAGCTGAAAAACACTTAAAGGCAAGTTCTTCGTAAAATTTAGTTTTATTCCCATGTAATGTGATTGCCCTTCCTTTTAGTGCTTTATTGCGTAACACGCTCAAAAACACTCAAAAGACATGCAAGCCCTCGCATATGAGGAAATTAAAGACCTTACCAAAAATCTGTCTTTTCAGTGTTTTTCAGCATGTTATGCACCAAAATGATAAATAATAAGGAACTCACTAAATGTTGGAATCCAAAAGAAAATTACTGAAAACGTGTCTTCTTAGTGTTTTACGTAAAAAAACGTTAAAACTAATGTAAACCAACCAAGAAGCAGAAAAACATTATCAAAAATGTATATTTTGAGTGTTTTTGAGCTTGTTACCTACAAAAAAAAAACGCAAAAATTGATACAAAGCTCTCTATATTGGGAAACAAAGGGAGATTGCGAGAAAAGTGTATAATTAATGCTTTATAGTTCAAAAAAACACAAGGCAAAAAATGCCAAATCTCGTGTATATGTTGAAGTTTCCTAGATACTAAAATGCTGAAACTCATGAATAACACTCTTAATTGAGAAACAGAACAACCTTACTAAATGTATGTCAAAAACACTAAAAGGCAAGTTCTTCGTAAAAGTTGGTTTTATTCCCATGTAATGTGATTGCCTAGCTTTTTAGTGCTTTATTGCTTAACACGCTCAAAAACGCTCAAAGACACTTTTCTGGCATTGTCATTTTTTTCCCACGTAAAGCTAGTTTCGCATGGAATTTGGGGTTTTGGTAACTAAGAATGTAAAAAAAAAAACACTCAAAATACACGCATTTAGTAAGGTTGCTCTGTTTTTTTTATTAAGAGTGTTATTCATGAGTTTCAGCATTTTGGTATCTTAGAAACTTCTCCACACAGACGAGTTTTTGCGTTTTTTGCCTTGTGATTCTGGTGAAACTATAAAACACTCATTATATACGTTTCTCATTATGTCCTTTTTTTTCCTAATATACAGTGCTTTGCATCCATTTTTGCATTTTTTTTTTATGTAACAAGCTCAAAAAAACAAAATATACTTTTATGGTAATGTTATTCTATTTTTTTTTTTCATATTGGTTGGTTTGCATCCGTTTTAGCGTTTTTCTACGTAAATCTTTTAAAAGACACGTTTTCAGTAATTTTGTTATGGATTTCCATATAGAGTGACTTTCATATTATCGAAAAACCTGTCAAAAGACAGGTTTCTTGTAAAGTCGTTAAATTTTCCCAAATAGGTGGCTTTGCATACACTTTATGGTTTGGTACATAACTCCGAAAAAAAAGGTAAAATTAACTTTTTCGATAAAGTTCTTTTTTCCACATAATTTCCCAGAATTTTGGCAGAATTTTGGCATCTTGGTACCTATGAACATCAATAACAAAAAAATAAAAAAACTATTTTTTTATTTTTTTTTTCTCTATAAAGAGTGTTATTTGTAGGTCTTAACGTTTTGGTATTTAAGGAACTTAAAAACATTCATAATACACATTTCTCGTAATGTCCTTTCGTTTCCCAAATATAGGGATCTTTGAATGTATTTAAGCGTTTTCATAGGTAACATGATAAAAAACACTCAAAAACACTTGTTTTTGATAATGTTATTCTGCTTCTCCATAAAGGAGTGTTTTGTATGCGTTTTAGTGATTTGGTATATAAGGAGCTCAAAAACACTTCAAGGCAAGTTCATGGTAAAAATTTGTTTTATTCTAATGTAATATGATTGCCCTGCTTTTTAGTGCTTTATTGCCTAACACGCTCAAAAACACTCAAAAGATACTTCATTATTTTCCCACATAAAGCTAGTTTCGCATGCTATTTGGGGTTTTGCTAACTATGAATACACTCAAAATACACGCATTTGGTAATGTTGTTCTTTTTTTCAATTAAGATTGTTATTCATGAGTCTCAGCATTTTGGTATCTAAGAAACTTCTTTATATACATGAGTTTTTGCATTTTTTGCCTTGTTGTTCTTGTGAACCACAAGTTCTTTTGCCCGAAAATAATAAGACATGTTTCTCGTAATGTCCTTTTTTTTCCCAATAGGGAGTGCGCTTTGCATCCATTTTCGCGTTTTTTGTAGGTAACAAGCTAAAAAAAAACACTCAAAATATACCTTTTTGGTAATATTTTTCTATTTCTTGATATTGGTTGGTTTGCATCCGTTTTAGCGTTTTTCTACGTAAAACACCGAAAAGACACGTTTTCAGTAATTTTGTTTTTGATTCCCAAAGAATATTGCCAGAATTTTGGCATTTTAGTACCTATGAAGATGAATAAAATTTTTTTTTATTTTATTTTTTTTTTTTCTCTATAAAGAGTGTTATTTGTGGGTTTTATCTTTTTTGGCACTTAAGGAACTTAAAAACACTCATAATACACGTTTCTCGTAATGTCCTTTGCATGTATTTAAGCGTTTTTTATAAATAACATGATCAAAAACACTCAAAATACATGTTTTTGGTAATGTTACTCTGTTTCTCCATAAAGGGTATTCTGCATGCGTTTTAGCGTTTTGGTATGTCAGGAGTTAAAAAAAAACACAAAGGCAAGTTCTTCGTAAAAGATGGTTTTATTCCCATGTAATGTGATTGTTCTGCTTTTTAGTGCTTTGTTGCATATATCGCTCAAAAAACACTCAAAAGACACTTTTCTGGTAATATCTTTTTTTTTTCCCTACATAAAGCTAGTTTCGCATGTAATTTGGGATTTTCGTAACTAAGAATGTGAAAAACACTCAAAATACACACATTTGGTAAGGTAGTTCTGTTTCTCAGTTTAAAGTGTTATTCATGCATTTCAGCATTTGGTATATAAGAAACTTCTCTATATACACGAGTTTTTCCGTTTTTTGCCTTGTGGTTCGTGTGAAACTATAAAACAATCATTATACACGTTTCTCTAAATGTCCTTTTGCTTCCCAATATAGAGTGCTTTTACATCCATTTTCGCGTTTTTTGTAGGTAAAAAGCTCAAAAACACTTTTTGGTAATGTTATTCTATTTTTTTCATATTCGTCGCATTGCATCCGATTTAGCGTTTTTTCTACGTAAAACACTGAAAAGACACGTTTTCAGTAATTTTGTTTTGGATAAGTATATTGACTGACTTCCTTATTATTTATCGGTTTGCTGCCTAACATGCTGAAAAACACTGAAAAGACAGGTTTCTGGTAAAGTCGTTTAATTTCCTCATATAGGTGGCTTTGCATGCTCTTTAGGGTTTGGTTAATTATAGCTTTTTTCATAATATTCTTTTTTCCACATAAATTTCCTGATTTTTGGCAGAATTTTGGCATCTCGGTACTTATGAAAATCAATACAAAAAATTGCTTTTTTTATTTATTTTTTATTTTATTTTTTTCTCTTTAAAGATTGTTATTTGTGGGTTTTAACGTTTTGGTACTTAAGGAACTTAAAAACAGTCATAATACACGTTTTTCGTAATGTCCTTTCGTTTCCCAAAGATAGGGTTCTTTGCATGTATTTAAGCGTTTTTATAGGTAACATAATGAAAAACACTTAAAACACACATTTTTTGTAATGTTTTTCTGCTTTTACATAAAGGAGTGTTTTGCATGCGGTTGAGCGTTTTGGTATGTAAGAAACTCAAAAAACATAATGGCAAGTTCTTGGTGAAAGTTGGTTTTATTCCCATGTAATGTGATTGCCCTACTTTTTAGTACTATATTGCCTAACACGCTCAAAAACACTCAAAAGATACTTCTGGTAATGTCATTTTTTTCTCACATAAAGCTAGTTTCGCATGCTATTTGGGATTTTGCTAAGAATGTGAAAAACACTGAAAATACACGCTTTTGGTAAGGTTGTTCTGTTTCTCAATTATGATTCTTATTCATGAGTTTCAGCATTTTAGTATCTAAGAAACTTCTTTATATACACGAGTTTTTGCATTTTTTGCCTTGTGGTTCTTGTGAACCACAAGTTCTTTTGCTAGAAAATAATAAGACACTCATTATACACGTTTCTCGTAATGTCCTTTTGTTTCCCAATAGGGAGTGCTTTGCATCCATTTTCACCTTTTTTGTAGGTAACAATCTCAAAAATACTCAAAATATACCATTTTGGTAATATTATTCTATTTTTTTTTTTTTTCATATTGGTTGGTTTGCATCCGTTTTAGCGTTTTTTCTACGTAAAACACCGAAAAGACACGTTTTCAGTAATTTTGTTTTGGATTCCCATATACTCGTAGAGTGACTTCCATGTTATTTATCGTTTTGGTGCCTAACATATAGGTGATTTTGCATGCACTTTAGTGTTTGCTACATAACAGTCGAAAAAAAAAGAAGCTAAAATTAACTTTTTTAATAATGTTCTTATTTCACAAAATTCTCCATTCTCCATTCTGTTTCTCCATAAAGTGTGTTTTGCATGCGTTTTAGCGTTTTGGTATATAAGGAGCTCAAAAACACTTAAACGCAAGTTCTTGGTAAACATTGGTTTTATTCCCATGTAATGTGATTGCCCTTCTTTTTAGTGCTTTACTGCTAATCACGCTCAAAAACACTAAATATACACTTTTCTGGAAATGTCTTTTTTTTTTTTACCACATAAAGCTGGTTTCGCAATCAATTTGGGTTTTGGGTAACTAAGAATATGAAAAGCACCCAAAATACACGCATTTAGTAAGGTTGTTCTGTTTCTCAATTAAGAGTGTTATTCATGATTTTCAGCATTTTGGTATCTAGGAAACTTCTCCATATACACGAGTTTTTGCGTTTTTTGCCTTGTGGTTCTTTTGAACTATAAAACACTCATTATACACTTTTCTCGCAATGTCCCTTTCTTTCCCAGTATAGAGTGCTTTGTATCAATTTTTGCGTTTTGTTTGTAGGTAACAAGCTCAAAAACACTCAAAATGTACCTTTTTGGTAATGTTTTTCTATTTCATGATATTGGTTGGTTTGCATCCGTTTTTGCGTTTTTCTACGTAAAATACTGAGAAGACACGTTTTAAGTAATTTTGTTTTGTATTCCCATATTGAGTGAGTTCATTATTATTTATCGTTTCGGTGCCTAACATGCTGAAAAACACTCAAAAGACACATTTCTGGTAAAATCATTCATTTTTCTCATATAGAAGGCTTTGCATGCTCTTTAGGGTTTGGTACATAACAGTCCGAAAAAAAGCTAAAATCAACTATTTTGATAATATTCTTTTATCACATAATTGCCCTGAATTTTCCCAAAATTTTGTCATCTCGGTACCTATGAAGATAAATGAAAAAAATATATATTGTTTTATTTTTTTTAATTTATTTTATTTATTTTTTTTTTCTAAATAAAGAGTTTTATTTATGGGTTTTAGCTTTTTGGTACTTAAGGAACTTAAAAACACTCATAATAAACGTTTCTCGTAATGTCCTTTCGTTTCCCAAACATAAGGTTCTTTTTATGTATTTAAGCGTTTTGATAGATAAAATGATCAAAAACACTCAAAATACATGTTTTTGGTAATGTTAATCTGTTTCTCCATAAAGTGTTTTTTGCAGGCGTTTTAACGTTTTGGTATATAAGGAGCTCAAAAACACTTCAAGGCAAGTTCTTTGTAAAAATTGGTTTGATTCGAATTTAATGTGATTCCCCTGCTTTTTAGTGCTTTATATCCTATCACGCTCAAAAACACTCAAAAAACACTTTTCTGGGAATGTCATTTTTTCCCACATAAATCTGGTTTCGCATGTAATTTGGGGTTTTGGTAACTAAGAATGTGAAAAGCTCTCAAAATACACGCATTTAGTAAGGTTATTTATTCTGTTTCTCAATTAAGAGTGTTATTCATGAGTTTCAGCATTTTGGTATCTAAGAAACTTATCCATATATACGAGTTTTTGCGTTTTTTTGCCTTGTCGTTCTTGTGAAACGATAAAACACTCATTATACACGTTTCTCGTAATGTCCTTTTGTTTCCCAATATAGAGTGCTTTGCATCCATTTTCGCGTTTTTTGTGGTTAACAGGCTCAAAAACACTGAAAATATACCTTTTTGGTAACGTTATTCTATTTCTTCATATTGGTTGGTTTCCATCCGTTTTAGCGTTTTTCTACGTAAAACACGGAAAAGAAACGTTTTCAGTAATTTTGTTTTGCATTCCCATATTGAGTGACTTCCATATTATTTATCCTTTTGATGCCTAACATGCTAAAAAAAGAAAACACTCAAAAGAGAGTTTTCTGGTAAAGTCGTGTAATTTGCCATATAGGTGGCTTTGGATGCACTTTAGGGTTTGGTACATAACAGCTAAAATTGGTAAAAAAGCTAAAATTAACTTTTTTGGATAATTTTCTTTTTTCCACATAATTTCCCTAAATTTTGCCAGACTTTTGGCATCTCAGTACCTATGAATATGAATAACAAAAAAATAATGCTATTTTTTTATTTATTTATATATATATATTTTTTTTTCTCTATAAAGAGTGTCATTTGTGGCTCTTAGCTTTTTGGTACTTAAGAAACTTAAAAACACTCATAATACACGTTTCTCGTAATGTTTTTTTTTTTCGTTTCCCAAACATGTATTTAAGTGTTTTTATAGGTAACATGATCAAAAACACTCAAAATACGTGTTTTTGGTAATGTTATTCTGTTTCTCCATAACGGTTGTGTCACGTGTATATATGTATTTAATTATTCTCCCCTTGTACTGCATTGAGTTCTCGACTACTCTGGCCGGGATGAAACTGGGTCACGGGGGGTGGCCGCCGACCCAGGAAAGGCGCGGCTGGGCGCTTGCTCTCTTTTTTCTCACTCGCTGCGGCCTGGGCAGGACGTTCCTCTCTCATCCTCCCTGTGCTTGCCGAGAGAGCCGCTTTGGTAACCACGTGGTTAATAGTGATAGTCAGGAAGGTGGGTTCGTGTTCTTGACGAATTCCTCCTCTTAGGACATCCTTCAATTGTGTTAATTGCGTTGTGTTATCTGTGTGTCTTTTACCCTGAATAGACGGTGTTGCTTAAGCTATCGTCGTTGTTTTTTCTCATCAATCATCCATTCCCAACTACACATTTTTTCTTGTCACTGCGTGGAAGATCGTGGTGATCCTTGTTCGTCTCTTCCCCTTATTTACCACGGAGATCAGCTATAGAACGGTGGAGAAGGAGGGTGTCAGGGTAGGTCAGCTCCCGACACAGCAAGTGGTAAGTCTCGTCGTCTTAGAGGAGGAGTAGGGGCGCAACAAATGGGGGCCTGTCCGGGATGTGATTTTCTTGATGGATGAATAATATAAATCAGTGCTTCGGTTATCCACTTTTGATTTTGTGAGTTGCTGTACTGTATCATCCCATGTGTTTTGGGGGGTAGTCTACTTGGTGCAGTGCTCCTTTATCTGTGTTCTCCAGTGTTTTTCAGTAACTGTATTCTAGTATTGTTGGCATTTTACTTTTTAGCTGTATCATTCTGCTTCTCTCATCTGGTGGCTGTGCAGCTTAAGTTTTATCCCTTTAGGGACCAAATCACTTCATATTGATACCATTTTGTGATTTCTACTTGTGTTCCTTTCTTTGTGGCTGTTCCATTAGCTAGCTAGTTAGTTGTTCTAGAATTCTATTCTTTATTAGCAAACATGTTGGATCTGGAGGAGTTTATAGAGAATCCCTCAGTTGGAGCTCTTGTGCCCCTTCCAAAGAGTCAGTGGGCCCGCTTGGCTACCCACTTCCAGCTGGAAGTCAGGGCTTCGTTCAACAAGGCTCATCTTCAAAATATCGTCCTCGAGCATCTAGTCGATGAAAACATATTTAGCCAAGAGGAGGTAGAAGAAGCCTTCCCTGCATTCATTGGGGATACTGAGGGGGCCAAGCTCAGCATCGAGAGGGATCGGATCCGTCTGGAACTCCTGAGAGAGCAAAATAGGGCTCGGGAGATGTCCCGGGATGATAAAGCTGAGAAGTACGTCCCTCCCTTCTGTGAGAAAGACCCAGAGGATTTTTTTTCGCAATTCGAGAAGAATGCCTCCATACATCAGTGGCCTCTCCCTCGCTGGGCCCCACTCCTCAGCAATGTCTTCACCGGGGCAGCTAGACAGGCGTACACTGCATTGACAGCCGAAGAATCCCGTGACTACTCTACAATCAAGTCCACTGTCTTGAGGGCCTATGAGCGTGTCCCCTCGCACTACAGGAAAATCTTCAGATCCACTCTCAAACAACCCAACCAGACTTGTGTAGAATTCTTCAGGGAGAAAATGGCCCAAGCAAAACGCTGGGTAGACAGTGAGGGGGTTGGGGGAAGTTATAAGAAACTTTTAGAGCTATTTGTGTATGAAGAAGTGAAATCCAGCATGCCTCCTCAATTACAATCTTATCTGGAGGGGCTGGGAAAGCATGACCTGGAGTCTGCTGGACCAGCTTCTGACCACTATCTCATATTAAACCCAAATGTTCATTTCAGCCGCAAGGTGCCTCTCAGTCAGTCAGCCCTCCCGCCTAACTCCACTGTCATGGGATCCAGGGAATCGGCCTCCACGTCTCATCTGTCCGGACGACCCAGGTTCACCCCATCTGCTTCAGGTGAGTCTGCTAATCGAGATGTGCGTACGGCTGGTTCCACTTCTAACAAACTCCCTACCAATCAACTTGGCTGCACCTACTGCAAGAAGCCCAATCATACTCTTGCCACATGTTTTCTTGTGAGCCGCTGCGCCTATTGCAAGCAGACGGGTCACCTTAAAGATAAATGCCCCAAAAGAGGAAAGTATAATGCCAGCCCCGCTCTCTTGGTTAGCAAGACTAATGATCCTTTGGTGGAGCCGGTGTCCCCATCGGGTGATATTCCTGCTTTGGGCAAGGTCCATAATTTTCAGAATATTTGTAATAATGTCCCCTCTGATGTTCATGAATATTATAAACCATACTGTTTTAGTGGTTCAGTGTCTCTGCATGGTGATTCCCAACCTTCCATACCTATTACTCTACTCAGGGATTCGGGTGCTCTCCATAATTTTGTTTTGCGGAAGGTAGTCCCTCCTCTCTCACAGTGCCAGGTAGGAGGTTCCTTACGGGTCAAAGGGCTCTTCTCTCAGGGTGAGGTACCCCTGTGTCGGATTTACCTGCAGTCACCTGTGGTGTCTGGTTACATCACTGCCGGTATAGTGGATGAGATCCCAGTGGATGGAGTATCTCTGGTGTTAGGGAATGTGACGGTGGAAAATATGCCAGGCCAAACAGCTCCCTCGACCAACCATGGGAACCCACCTGACCCTATGCCACCCAAGGTATCGCCTGTGTGCGTGGTCACGCGTAGTGCCAGCCGCTGCATGGCTTCCAACGCTCCTTCAGAGCCACACCCTTCCAAGATGACCATAGGTAATACTGTAGGCCATGACACCCTCAGTCCGGAATTTTCCCTGCAGGATTTTTTTCAACAGGCTGGTAAGGAGCCAGATCCCCCTGAGTCCTCTCTAAACTCAGATCCTGTGGTGCATTGTATTGAAGGCACCCCTGTAACCCGCTCCACTCTAATTGCGGAACAGGCCAGGGATCCCCAACTGAAGGTGTGCTTTGATCACGTTGTTGACCCCTCAGAGAGAGATCATCTTCCCCGTTGTTTTTATCTGGAGGGAGGAGTTTTGATGAGGAAGTTCCGCCCAGCAGATGTCCCTGCAGATCACGACTGGCGGGTGATCCACCAGGTTGTTATTCCTAGCTCCTTGCAGGGAGATATATTAAAATTAGCACATGATGGGGTAGGTGGTCATCTGGGAGTCAGGAAGACCCACCATAAGATATCCATGCACTTCTATTGGCCCTATCAGAAAAAATCTGTGGCCGAATATTGTAAATCGTGTAGGATTTGCCAGGTGTCGGGCAAGCCCTGCCCAACCATTAACCCCGCTCCCTTGCATCCTATTCCAGCAGTGGGAGATCCATTTACCCATATAATCATCGACTGCGTAGGACCACTCCCTAAGTCAGCCAGAGGGAATGCTTTCCTATTAACAATTATGGACAGAGCTACCCGTTACCCTGAAGCAATTCCCCTTCGCCGCATCACGGCTAAACTTGTAATCCAAGCCCTGAGCAGGTTTTTCACCCAGGTCGGTCTGCCCCTTTCTGTGCAGTCCGATCAGGGAACCAACTTTACTTCTGGATTATTCAAGCAGGTGATGGCGACCCTGGGAGTCCGGCAGTACAGATCAACGGCCTACCACCCTGAATCCCAGGGAGCAGTGGAGAGATTCCACCAAACTCTAAAAACTATGTGCCGTTCCTTTGTTTTAGAGACAGGGAAGGATTGGGATGAAGGAATCCACCTCCTCCTTTTTGCCATCAGGGATAGTGTTCAGGAGTCCCTAGGATTCACTCCCTTCCAACTCGTGTATGGGCACGAGGTCAGAGGTCCCCTAAAGGCCCTCAAGGAATGCTTCCTTGATGAGTCAGCGGCCGTGCCATTGGCTGCTTACGTCAAGCGTTTCAGGGAGCGAATGTGCATTGCCCAACGAGTTGCCTCAGAAAATTTGCAAGGGGCACAAGTGAAAATGAAGGCTCATTATGACCAGACCCACAAGGTGCAAAGCCGTGAATTCCACCCTGGTGACCAAGTGCTAGTGTTCCTACCCCTCCATCTAAGTCCCTTCCAATCAAGGTTTTGTGGACCATATAAGGTCATTAAAAAAATAAATGAGGTGAATTATGTGATCAGTACACCAGAACGTCGGAAGAAAACCCGACTGGTACATATAAATTTAATTAAACCATTTCATACCAGCAGTGATACTGAAAATAATGCGCCTCGGGAAAGCCAGTGTCTTTTAGTGTCGAGTGGCCATGAGGAAAGCGTTGATGCGGTAGTAGACCCAGTGTTGCGTAACTCTGAGGTGTTGCAAAACCCCGGAGAGAAACTGGCTCACCTTCCGTCGGAACAAGCTGCTGAAGTGCTACGTCTGCTGCAGGAACATCCGACGCTCTTCCACGACAACCCCAGCCTCTGCCCTCTGCTATGCCACGACGTCGACGTGAAAGGCGCTCCTCCTATCCGTCAGCCACCCTATAGGCTGAACGTCGAGAAGCGGGAGGTCCTTCGCCAGGAAGTCCAACGGCTGCTGGAGCAAGGCCTCATTGAGCCGAGCCTGAGCCCCTGGGCGTCCCCAGTAGTGATGGTGCCCAAATCCAACGGGAAGGTGCGGATGTGTGTGGACTACCGCAAAGTCAATGCGGTAACAGTCCCAGACTCTTTCCCTCTGCCTAGGATGGACGACATCATCGACGACCTGGGGCGGGCGAGGTACGTCTCCAAGTTCGACCTCCTCCAGGGCTACTACCAACTTGGCCTGACGGAGAGGGCTTCCCAAATCTCGGCCTTTATCACTCCAGAAGGGCTCTACCACTTCAAGGTTCTCCCCTTTGGCATGCGGAACGCCCCTAGTTCCTTCCAACGCCTTATGAACCATGTAGTGATGGGCCTCAGTGGTGTAAGGTGCTACCTGGACGACCTGGTGGTGTTTAGCGATGACTGGGGACAACACCTGCAACGCCTTCGTGACCTCTTTCAGCGCCTCACCGCAGCCAACCTCACCATCAACCTAACAAAGAGTGAGTTTGGACATGCACAAGTCACATTCCTTGGGCATGTTGTGGGTCAAGGCCGAGTCCTACCAGTGAACGCCAAGATAGAAGCCATCACCCAGTATCCTGTGCCTGACAACAAAAAAACACTGATGAGGTTCCTTGGCATGGCCACCTACTACAGACGCTTCTGCCCAAACTTCTCCACTGTGGCAGCCCCTCTGACAGATATGCTCAGCTCGAAGAGGGTGTTCGCCTGGACTCCAGACGGTCAGCATGCCTTTGCCACTCTAAAGGCCCTCTTGACTGACACTCCTGTTCTGAGAGCTCCCGACTTGCAGAAGCCGTTTGTCCTACAGGTGGACGCCAGTGACCTGGGAACTGGTGCCGTACTCCTCCAAGAAGGTGAGGACAGTATTCTGCACCCCATTGGGTACTACTCGCACAAACTGAAAAGTTATCAACGAAGCTATGCAACCATTGAAAAGGAAGCATTAGCTCTCCTCATGGCCCTCGAACATTTTAAAGTGTATATCGGTCAATCACGGCTGTTGGTTTTAACAGACCACAATCCCTTAACATTCGTAGAAAGAATGAAACTGAAAAATTCGAGGCTGTTGCGTTGGTCACTCACACTGCAGCCTTACAACATTGAGATTCGCCATATACGGGGGAAGGAAAACCTCGTGGCGGATGCGTTGTCTCGTGCTCATTAATAAATTATATTTTATCCATATCCCATTTTGCACAAATTTAACTATAAGATTTAAGGTGTAATCAATAAATTAACAGTGAGCTACTGTACTTAAAGCAAAATATCATTAGATTTAAGCGTTTCACTGTCTGCGCCATCTCAACGCTTTCCTTTGGGGGGAGGTGTCACGTGTATATATGTATTTAATTATTCTCCCCTTGTACTGCATTGAGTTCTCGACTACTCTGGCCGGGATGAAACTGGGTCACGGGGGGTGGCCGCCGACCCAGGAAAGGCGCGGCTGGGCGCTTGCTCTCTTTTTTCTCACTCGCTGCGGCCTGGGCAGGACGTTCCTCTCTCATCCTCCCTGTGCTTGCCGAGAGAGCCGCTTTGGTAACCACGTGGTTAATAGTGATAGTCAGGAAGGTGGGTTCGTGTTCTTGACGAATTCCTCCTCTTAGGACATCCTTCAATTGTGTTAATTGCGTTGTGTTATCTGTGTGTCTTTTACCCTGAATAGACGGTGTTGCTTAAGCTATCGTCGTTGTTTTTTCTCATCAATCATCCATTCCCAACTACACATTTTTTCTTGTCACTGCGTGGAAGATCGTGGTGATCCTTGTTCGTCTCTTCCCCTTATTTACCACGGAGATCAGCTATAGAACGGTGGAGAAGGAGGGTGTCAGGGTAGGTCAGCTCCCGACACAGCAAGTGGTAAGTCTCGTCGTCTTAGAGGAGGAGTAGGGGCGCAACAGTTGTTTTGCATGCGTTTTAGCGTTTTTGTATGTAAGGAGCCCAAAAAATCTTAAGGGAAGTTCTTGGTAAAAATTGGTTTCATCCCTATGTAATGTGATTGCCCTGCTTTTTAGTGCTTTATTTCCTACCACGCTCAAAAACACTCAAAAAAACTTTTTTATGTTAATGTCATTTTTTTCCCACATTTTTATCCCACAATATTTCGCATGCAATTTGGGGTTTTGGTAACTAAGAATGTGAAAAACACCCAAAATACACTCATTTTGTAAGCTTGTTCTTTTTTTTTATTCTTCGTAAAAATTGGTTTTATTCCAATGTAATGTGATTGTTCTGCTTTTTAGTGCTTTGATGCATATAACGCTCAAAAACACTCAAAAGACACTTTTCTGGTAGTGTCATTTATTTCCCACATAAAGCTAGTTTCGCATGTAATTTGGGATTTTCGTAAGTAAGAATGTGAAAAATACTCAAAATACACACATTTTGTAAGGTAATTCTGTTTCTCAATTAAAAGTGTTATTCATGAGTTTCATCATTTTGGTATCTAAGAAACTTCTTTAGGTACATGAGTTTTTGTTTTTTGCCTTTTGGTTCTTGTGGAACTATAAAACACTTATTATACACGTTTCTCAGAATGTCCTTTTGTTTTGCAATGCTTTGCATCCATTTAGGTAACAAGCTCAAAAACATTCAAATTATACATTTTTGGTAATGTTATTTTATTTCTTCATATTGGTTGGTTTGCATCCTTTTTAGCATTTTTCTACGTAAAACATTGAAAAGACACGTTTTCAGTAATTTTGTTTTGGATTCCCATATTGAGTGACTTCCATATTATTATCGTTTTGGTGCCTAACATACTGAAAAAAACTCAAAAGTAAGGTTTCTCGTGAAGTTGTTTAATTTCCTCATGTAGGTGGCTTTGCATTCACTTTAGAGTTTGGTACGTAACATTCCGAAAAAAAGCTAAAATTAACTTTTTTGATAATATTCTTGTATCACATAATTGCCCAGAATTTTCCCAGAATTTTGGCATCTCGGTACCTATGAAGATGAATAAAAAAATTTAAAAATTGCTGTTTTTTTTTTATATATTTATTTTTTTTTTTCTTTATAAAAAGTGTTATTTGTGGGTTTTAGTTTTTTGGTTCTTAAGGAACTTAAAAACACTCATAATACACATTTCTCGTAATGTCTTTTCGTTTCCCAAACATAGGGTTCTTTGCATGTATTTTCGCGTTTTTATGGGTAGCATCATCAAAAACACTCAAAGTACATGTTTTTGGTAATGTTATTCTAATTCTCCATAAAGGGTGTTTTGCATTCGTTTTAGCGTTTTGGTATGTAAGGAGCTCAAAAAAACTTAAAGGCAAGTTCTTGGTAAAAGTTGGTTTCATTCCCATGTAATGTTATTGCCCTGCTTTTTAGTGCTTTATTGCCTAACACGCTCAAAAACACCCAAAGTAACTTTTCTGGTAATGTCATTTCTTACCAACATAAAGGTAGTTTTGCATGCAATTTGGGGTTTTGGTAAATAAGAATGTGAAAAACACTCAAAATACACGCATTTCGTAAGGTTGTTATATTTCTCATTTAAGAGTGTTATTCATGAGTACCAGCGTTTTGGTAACTAAGAAACTTCTCCATATACACGAGTTTTTGCGCTTTTTGCCTTGTGGTTCTTGTGAAACTATAAAACACTCATTATTCAAGTTTCTCGTAATGTCCTTTTGTTTCCCAATATAGAGTGCTTTTCATCCTTTTTTGCGTTTTTTGTAGGTAACAAGATTAAAAACACTCAAAATATACCTTTTTGGTAATATTCTATTTCTTCATATTGGTTGGTTTGCATCCGTTTTAGCGTTTTTCTACCTAAAACACAGAAAAGACACGTTTTCAGTATTTTGTGTTGGATTCTCTTATAGAGTGACTTCCATATTATTTATCATTTTGATGCCTAACAAGCTGAAAATCACTCAAAAGACAGGTTTCTGGTAAAGTCGTTTAATTTCCTTATATAGGTGGCTTTGCATGCACTTTAGGGTTTGGTAAATAACAGTCCGAAAAAAAGCTAAAATTAACTTTTTTGATAATGATCTTTTATCACATAATTGCCCTGAATTTTGCCAGAATTTTGGCATCTCGGTACCTATGAAGATGAATAAAAAAATAAAAAAATATCCTATTTTCCTATTTATTTTTATTTTTTTCCTAAATAAAGAGTGTTACTTGTGGGTTTTAGCTTTTTAGTTCTTAAGGAATTTAAAAACTCTCATAATACACGATTCTTGTAATATTCTTTTTTTTCCCAAACATAAGGTTCTTTGCATGTATTTAAGCGTTTTTTATAGATAACATGATTAAAAAACACTGAAAATACCTGTTGTTGGTAATGTTATTTTGTTTCTATATAAAGTGTGTTTTGCATGCGTTTTAGCGCATATAAGGAGCTGAAAAACACTTAAAGGCAAGTTCTTGGTAAACGTTGGTTTTATTCCATGTAATGTGATTGCCCTGCTTTTTAGTGCTTTATTGCCTAACACTCAAAAACACTCAAAAGACACTTTTCTGGTAATGTCATTTTTTTCCCACGTAAAGCTATATTCGCATGAAATTTCGTTTTTTTTTAACTAAGAATGTGAAAAAAAAACACTCAAAATACACGCATTTAGTAAGGTTGTTCTGTTTTTCAATTAAGAGTGTTATGATTTTCAGCATTTTGGTATATAAGAAACTTCTCCATATATACGAGTTTTTGTGTTTTTTGCCTTGTGGATTTTGTTAAACTATAAAACACTCATTATACACGTTTCTCGTGATATCCTTTTGTTTCCCAATATAGAGTGCTTTGTATGCATTTTCGCGTTTTTTGTAGGTAACAAGTTCAAAAACATTTAAAAAATTGCTATTTTTTTTGGTGATGTTTTTCTATTTCTTCGTATTGGTTGGTTTGCATCCGTTTTAGCGTTTTTCTACGTAAAACACTGAGAAGACATGTTTTCAGTAATTTTGTTTTGGATTCCCATATTGAGTGACTTCAATGGTATTTATCGTTTTGGTGTCTAACATGCTAAAAAAAACACTCAAAAGACAGGTTTCTTCTAAAGTCGTTTAATTTCCATATATAGGTGGCTTTGCATGCACTTTAGGGTTTGGTACATAACAGTCCGAAAAAAAATCTATAATTAACTTTTTTGATAATGTTCTTTTTTCCACATAATTTACCTGAATTTTGCCAGAATTTTGTCATCTTGGTAACTATGAAGATGAATAACAAAAAAAAACAAAATTTGCTATTTTTTTATTTATTGTTTTTCTCTATAAAGAGTGTTATTTGTGGGTTTTAGGTTTTTGGTACTTAAGGAACTTAAAAACACTCATAATACACATTTCTCATAATGTCCTTTCGTTTCCCAAATATAGGGTTCTTTGCATGTATTTAAGCGTTTTTATAAGTAACATGATCAAAAACACTCAAAATACATGTTTTTGGTAATGTTTTTCTGTTTCTCCATAAAGGGTGTTTTGCATGCATTTTAGCGTTTCTATATGTAAGGAGCTCAAAAACACTTAAAGGCAAGTTCTTGGTAAAATTTGTTTTTATTCCCATGTAATGTGATTGCCCTGCTTTTTAGTGCTTTATTGCCTAACACGCTTAAAAACACTCAAAAAACACTCTTGTGGTAATGTGATTTTTTTTTTCCACTTAAAGCTAGTTTCCCATGCAATTTGGAGTTTTGGTAACTAAGAATGTGAAAAACACTCAAAATACAGGCATTTGGTAAGGTTGTTCTGTATCTCAATTAGGAGTGTTATTCATGAGTTTCAGCGTTTTGGTACCTAAGAATCTCAAAAACACTCATAATGCACGTTTCTCGTAATATCGCTCTTTTTCTTCATATAGGGTGCTTTACATGCATTTTGGCTTTTTTTAACGTAATAGCTGAAAAACACTGAAAATACACGCTTTTGGTAATAAGAACATAAGAACATAAGAAATAAGTAAATCTGCAAGTAGGCATCAGTCCTACTTGTATGAAATATGCCTACCTATTTCCGCCTATCATCCCCATCCATAAATGTGTAATATTATCTTACTGTTCCCATATGCCTCAGCACTAACAGCTTGATTACTACGTCCGTTCCAGTTATCTACTACTCTATTTGAGAACCAATTCCTTCCTGTCTCCTTTTTGAACATCAAGTTTTCAGGCTTGAACCCGTTTTTCTTGTTCTATCATATTTACAGATTCTAAGAATTTTCCTTATGGTCCCTTTATTATAACCCATATACCACTAAAAGACTTCTATTAGGTCCACTCTTAACCTACGTCTCTTTAAAGAATGTAAATTTAACAGGTTGAATATCGCTTCGTAAGGAATACTCCTCATCCCCTCTATCCTTTTAGTCATTTTCCTTTGTACTGATTCTAATAGAACTTTATCCTTCCTGTGATGTGGTGACCAGAATTGGACAGCGTAGTCTAGATGAAGTCTGACCAGCGCCAAATGTAACTTTAATATTGCTTCGGGAGTTCTACTTTTAGCACTCCTGAAAATGAATCATAATACTCGTACACTATTTGCTTTGTTTCTGGCCTCTTTGCATTGCTTTCTTAGACGGAGTTCAGATATAACCTTAAATCTCAAATCTTTTACTTACCCTGAACCTACCAGAACTTGGTTGTTCATTGTGTAACTACTGTATGGGTTTCTTCTACTTACGCTAAGTGCTTTGCATTTGTTGACATTACACTGCATTTGCCATCTGTCCGTCCATTCGTTCAACCTATTCAAATCTGCCTGCAAGGCGATGGTATGCGATTCTGACCTAATTAATCTACATTTTCTCGTGTCATCCGCAAATTTACTAACAACACTACTAATTCCACTATCCAAGCCATTGACATATATTACAAACAACATCGGCCCTAATACTAATAATCCCTTTGTCACCCCTCTAATTACTTGACCCCACTCCGATTTAGAGCCGTTTATTACAACACTCTGTCGCCTGACGCTTAGCCATGACCTTATCCAATCTAAACACCTCATCTCTCTCGTGCGCCCTAACATTTCTCAGTAGCCTCTGATGGGGTACCTTGTCAAACGCTTTACTAAAGTCCTGATATAGGATGCCATAACTATCACCATTATCTGCCGCCTTGTAAACCTTACTGTATAAACTTACCAAGTTTCTCAAGTAAGACTCCCCATTCCAGAAGCCATGCTGTAACTGAGTTATCAAGTTATGTTTGTCTAAATGCTCTTAAATGTTCTTCGCTATTATTGACTCCATTATTTTACATTCAACAGAAGTTAAGCTGACAGGTTAGACGTTAAAGTTTTATCTCCTTTCTTATAGGTAGGTACTATATTCGCCTGCCTCCAAATTACCGATACCTCACATGACTAAAGTGATTTCCTAAGGACAGAAACTAACAGATTACTTATAACCTTTTTCCTTTCCTTAAATACTCTGGAATATATTTCATCTGGTCCTGGTGACTTGAACTTTTCAACTTATCTATCTCCTGTTCCACTATCTCTTTTAGTTATGGTAATATCTGTCAGCTTCTCATCCTCTTCTACTCTAAATATCTTCTCACTATTCGGCAAATCCTGCATGTTTTCCTGGGCAAAGACAATTAAAAAATACTCGCTCACAATTTTACTAATCTCCTCTCAACAACTAATCAGGTCCCATTCTGCTGTCTTTAAGGAACTATTGTTTCTTTATTCTTCGTCTTATATGCCTGATAAAATCCTTGAGGTCCATCTTCGCTTGGCTGGCTACCTTTAATTCATAACTATTTTTAGCTTTCCTTGTTAAACTCCTGACTTTTCTAATTCATTATATTATGGCCTTAAAACCACTTCCCCTGTCTTTAATCTCATATATACTTCTCCTTCGCCCTATGTAGTGTTTTAACCTCAGTCATCCATTTAGGATCATTCTTCTGCGATTTTTTTCTTCTGTAAGGGATGTTCCCTAACTGTCCTGAATGTAATTTATCAACGAAATATTTATTTCGCTTCTCCATAAAGGGTGTTTTGCATGGGTTTTAGCGTTTCTGTACATAAGAACCTATGAAACACGTTTTTAGTAATGTTGTTTTGTATTCCTTTATAGAGTGCTTTTCATGCTTTTTAGCGCTCAAAAGGCACGTTGATGATAATGTCGTTTCGTTTCCCGATAAAGGGGGCTTCCAATGCATCTTGTCTTTTGGTACTTAACATTATGAAAAAGAGTTTAAGTAAAAGTTTTCGGTAGAGTTGTTTTTCCATATAAAGTGCTAATCATGTGTCTTTGAGTCTTGGTACCTAAAAAGCTCAAAATCTCTCATAATACACTTTTCTCGTAATGTCCTTTCTTTTCTCCATGTAGGATGCTTTGCGTGTAATTTGGCATTTTTGTACTTAACAAGCATAAAAACAATCAAAATACAAGTTTTTGGTAATGTTATTCTGTTTCTCCATAAAGGTTGTTTTGCATGCGTTTCAGCGATTTTGGACATAAGAAGGTCAAAAACTCTCTAAAGATACTTTCTTGGTAATGTTATTTTATATTGCCAGTAATATAGTTTTGCTTCTTCATATAGGGATCTGCATGCATTATGATGTTTTGCTACATAATGTGAAAAACGCTCAAAATAAAGGCTTTAGCTATTGTTGTTCCTTTTCTCTATATAGGGTGCTATTCATGCGTTTTAGCGTTTTGGTATTTAGGAAGCTCAAAAACACTAACAAAACTTGTTTCTCCTAATGTCTTTCTATTTCCCCGTATAAGATCCTTCGTATGTTTTTTTACGTTTTGGTACATAACAAGGTAAAAAAAAAAAACACTAAAAAACACATTTTTGGTGATGTTCTGTTTCTCCATTAAGAGATATAGATCTCCATTAAGAGATATATTCAATTTTCATTCAGGCGGTTTAGTGTTTGGTACCTAAGAGACTCAAAACACTGATAATGCACGTTTCTCGTAATGTCCTATTGTTTCCACATACAGGGTACATGCATTTTTTATGTTGATGTACGTAACAGATTGAAAAAGACTCAAAATACACGGTTTTGGTAAGGTTTTTCTATTTGGTAGGGTTATTCGTGTTTGTTGCACGTGTTTTAGCGTTTTGGAACGTAAAAAGTTTAAAACACTTAAAAGACATGCTTTTAGTAATGTTATTTTGCATTTCTATATAAAGTGCTTTCCATGCTATTTAGCGTTTTCGTGCCTAACACGCTGAAAAACACATAAAAAACACATTTCTTACATTATTGTTTAATTTTCTCGTATAGCGAGCAAGCATTATGGTGTTTTGCTACCTGACAATGTGAAAAAAAACATTCAAATTACACGATTTTGGTAATGTTTTTTTCTTTCTCCATACAGTGTGCTTCTCATTTATTTTAGCGTTTTGGTACCTAAGAAGCTGAAAAAAAAACTCATAATACACGTTTTTTGTCATGTCCTTTCATTTCCTCATATAGGCTCTTTTTGGTGCTTTGGTACCTAACAGGGTGTTTGCATGTATTTTGACATTTTAGTTCGTAAGAACCTAAAAAAACACTCTAAAGAGACGTTTTAGTAGTTTTGTATTCCCCTATAGGGTGATTTCGTTGCTTCTTACTGATTTGGTGCCTAACACGCTCAAAAAATAACAAAAGACAAGTTTCTAGTGATTTCGTTTCATTTCTTCATACAGGTTGCTTTACATGCATGTTGGCATTTTGGTAATTATCAATGTAAAAAAAATACACGTTTTTGGTAAGTTTGTTCTTTTTCTTCAGAGCACTATTGAAGCTTTTTACTGATTTGGTACTTAAGAGAGTAATAAAAAAAAATAACAAACGTTTCTCGTAATGTCCTTTCATTTCCATATGCAGGGTGTTTTGCTTGATGATAGGCGATTTTGTACATAATAAGCTCAAAGACACTTAAAATACACGTTTTTGGTAAATGTATTCTGTTTCTCCATATAGGGTATTTTCATGCGTTTTTAATGTCGTTTCATATATCTATATATGGGTCTTTGCATGCATTTTGGCTTTTTGGTAACTAACAATGTCATAACACTCAAAATGCACGTTTTTTTTTTTGGCGGGGGGGCAATATTGTTCTTTTTCTCCATATAGAGCGTTATTCATGCGTTTTACCCTTTTGATACTAAGAAGGTCAAAAACACCCATAATACACGTTTCTCGTAATGTCTTTTGATTTTTCCCATCTAGGGTATTTTCGATTCATTTAGGCGTTTTTTTACGTAACAATCTTATAAAACATTAAAAATACTTGTTTTTGGTAATGTTATTCTGTTTCTCCATAAAGGATGTTTTCTGTTTTTTTTTATCGTTTTGGTACGTAGGACACTCAAAAGAAACGTTTTCTTAATGTTGTTTTGTATTCCCATATCAGGTGATTTGTATGCTTTTTAGCATTTTTGTGCCTAACACGCTGAAGAACACATTTTAAACACGTTTCTGAAATCTCGTTTCCTTTCCCCAAATAGGGGGCTTTACATGCATTATGGCGTTTTCATTCATAACAATGTGAAAACACTGAAAATATACGTTTTTGGTAATGTTATTTCATATAGAGTGTTATTCATGCATTTTAGCGACTTCGTACCTAATAAGTAAAAAAAAAAAAACACCAATATTACACATTTTAGTAACTTTTCATTTTCCCATTTAAGATACTATATATGCATTTTGGCGTTTTTCTACTTAACTAACTCAAAAACACTCGAAATATTTGTTTTTGATAATATTATTTCTCTGTTTTTTTTTTTCATGCGATTTAGCGTTTCGGTAGGAAAGAAACTCAAAAACACTGAAAACAGACGTTTTTGGTTAAGTTGTTTTGTTTTCCTTTATAGGGTGCTTTCCATGCTTTTTAGCGTTTTGGTGCCTAGCATGCCAATAAACATTCAAAAGGCACTTTTCTGGAAATCGCGTTTGCTTTCCTCATTTAGGATACAAAAACATGTATTAGTAGTGTTATCGAAAACGCCAAAGTGCATGCAAAGTAAGCTATACTGGAGAAACAAACAAAAACGTGTCTTTTGAGTGTTTTCAGCTTTTTACGTACCAAAACACTATAATGCATAGAAAAGAAACTTCATGGAGAAACAGAATAATATTGCCAAAAACGTGTATTTTGAATGTTTTTTCAGCTTATTACGTACCAATACGCAAAAACTCATCCATTTCACCCTCTATAGGGTAAAGAGACGACATTCCCAGAAGAAATGTTATTTCGGGGCTTTTCAGCGTTAGGCACCAAAACTCTAAAGAGCATGGGAGACACTCTATATAAAAATCAAAACAACATTATCAAAATGGTGTCTTTTGAGTGTTTTTGAGCTTCTTACGTTCCAAAGTGCTAAAACGCGTGCACAATAGCCTTTATCGGGAGACATTACCAAAAACGTATGATTTAAGCGTTTTTCAGCTTTTTAGAAACCAATACGCCTAAATGGATGTGCTAATCACGTGTTTCAGTATTTTATTACCTAAGAAGCTCAAAAACATTTATAATATACGTTTTTGGTAATGTTGTTCTGTTTTTTATATATGGTATTCTGTATAGATTGTCGTACCTAACATGAGGAAAAAACCCATTTGTTTGGTTAATGCTTTTTTCTCCATATAGAGTGATATTCACGTGTTTTAGTGTTTTCGTACATAAGATGTTGAAAAACACTCATAATAATATTTTTTCTTAATAGCTTTTCGTTTCTCAATATCCGTTAATTTGTGTGTATTTTGGCGTTTTCGTAACCAACAAGCTCAAAAACACTCAAAACACACATTTTTGGTAATGTTCTATTTCACCATAAAGGATGTTTTGCACGCTTTTTAGAAATTCGGTACGTAAGAAGCTCAAAAAACATTCAAAAGACACATTTTCGATGTTATATATTTTTTTTTTTCCTATATAGAGTGTTTTCCATGTTCTTTTTTTTTCTGGGGTTGGTTTCTAATATGGTCAAAACACTCAAATGACACGTTTCCGGTAATATAATTTCTTTACATCAAATAGTGTGCTGTCTGCATTTTGGCGTTTTGGTAGCTAATAATCGATAAAACTCTCAAAACACGCGTTTATAGTAATGTTGTCCTCTTTCTCCATAAAGGGTGTTTTTCATGCGCTTTTGAGTTTTAGTACGTAAGGAACTGAAAAACACTCAAAAGACAAGTTTTTGTTAATATTTATCGCTTTTCCTATACAGGTTGTCTTGCATGCACTTTGGTGTTTTTGTATCTAACAAGCTCAAAAACACTCAGCATACAAGTTTTTCGTAATGTTGGTCTGTTTTTTTTGTTTTTTTTTTTTTATGTATGGTGTTCACTATGCTTTTAGGTGTTTTGGTACCTATCATGGGGAAAAAAAACTCATAAAGTACGCTTTTGGTAATGTTGTTTTGTTTCTGCAAATATAGTATTATTCACGTGTTTTAGACTTTTGGTATCTATGAAGCTGAAAAAGACATAATACACCTTTATGTTAATATCGTTTCTTTTACCTATATAGGATAATTTGCATACATTTTGGAGTTTTGTTACCTAACAAGGTAAAAAAAAATCTCAGAACATACGTTTTTGCTAATATTGTTTTGGACGCCTTTTATCGTTTTTGTACGTAAGAAGCTCAAAAACACTCGATTTTGTTAATGTTATCTTGTTTTCCCATATAGGGTGTTTTCCTTGCTTTTTTAGCGTTTTGCTGCCTAATACGCTCAAAACACCTAAATGACAAGTTTCTGGTGGTTTTGCTACTGGTTTTGTTAATGTTTGTTTTGTTTTGTTTTTCTCTCTCATATAGAGTAATATTCACATGTTTTAGCGTTTTGGTACATAAAAAAATAAAAATAAAAATACTCATAATACACGTTTCTGTTAATATCGTTTCGTTTCCTTAAATAGGGTTCTTTGCATGCAATATGGTGTTTAGTACCTAACATGTTAAAAGACACTGAAATAAGAATTTTTTGCTAAAGTTTCCCATAAATGTTTCTTTGCTCACATTTTATCGTTTTGTACGCTCAAAAACACTAAAAAGAAACGTTTTTGACAATGTTGTTTTCTTTTCTCATATAGAGCTATTTCCATGCTTTTTTTAGCTTTTTGTTGCCTAATTTGCTCGAAAATTCCCAAATGGCACGTTGCAGGTACTATCTTTTAGTTACTCCAGACAAGGTATTCTACATGCATTCTGTCGTTTTGGTACCTAACTAACTTAAAAACACTTAAAACACACGTTTTGTTAATGTTCTATTTCTCAGTAAAGTGCGTTTTGCATCACTTTTAGAGTTTCGGTGCGTACGAAGCTGAAAAACACTCAAAAGATATGTTTTTGGTAATGTTTTTTTCTCTCTCTCTTTTTCTATAGGATGCTTTGCATGTACTTTGGCGTTTTGATAACTAACAAACTCAAAAAATATTCATAATACATGTTTGTGATCATGTCGTTCTGTTTCTTCACATAGGGTGCTTTATATGTATTTTGGCGGTTTGGTCCCTAACATGGGGAAAAGCACCCATAATACACGTTTTTCGTAATGATGTTCTGATTCTTCATATAGAATGCTATTTACGTGTTTTAGCGTTTCGTTATATAAGATGCTGAAAAACAGCGTTAATATCTTTTCTTTTTCCCATATCTGAAACTCTGCATGCATTTTGGCGATTAGTTATCTAACAAGCTCAAAAACTCTCAAACACACGTTTTTTGCTAATATTGTTTTTTTTTTTCATAAATTGTTATCGTTTTGGTACGTAAGAAGCTGAAGAGCACACAAAGGACACGTTTTTGTTGAAGTTGTTTCGTTTTCCTATATAGGATATTTTCCATGTTGTGTTTTTTTTTTAGCGTTTTGGTGCCTAATACCGTAAAAAAAAAAAAAACACCTAATTGACACGTTTTTGGAAATGTCGTTTCGTTACTTCATATAGGGCGCTCTGCATGCATTTTGGCGTTTTACTACTTATTACGCTGATAATACACATTGTTGGTATTTTTTTTTTTCTCCACAAACAGTTTTCCATGGGTTTTACCGTTTTAGTACGTAAGCTGAAAAACACTCGACATATTTTTTTAATATATATATATATATATATATATATATATATATATATATATATATATATATATATATATATATATATATATATATATATATATATATATATATATATATATATATATATATATATATATATATATATATATATATATATATATATATATATATATATATATATATATATATATATATATATATATATATATATATATATATATATATATATATATATATATATATATTATTTTATTTTTTTTCCATACAGGGTGCTTTGCATGCACTTTGGTGATTTAGCACCTAAGAAGCTCAAAAACATATAAAAGACGTTTTTAGTAATGTTGTTCTGTTTCTAGATATAGTGTGCTATTGACGTTTTTTAGCGTTTTTTTTTTTTACCTAAGAAGCTGAAAATACTCATAATACTCTTTCAATATCCTTTTTTTTTTTTTTATCCAATATCGTGATATTTTCATTGAATTTTACGTTTTGGTTCCTAACAAGTTGGAAGTCGCTCAAATCACACTTTTTTTTTTTTGTAATGTATCCCCATAAAACGTGTTTTCCACGCGCTTTAGCAAGGCGAGGGGCAAAATAGTTAAATCTAGAAAGGTAGCTAGCTCAGGGATGGTGAGAATTAGCTTAAGTGTTTACTACACAAACTGTAGAAGTATTCTGAATAAAATAGACTTGCTTAGAGGAATAGCGAGCGTTGAGAAATTTGATATCATTGCTTTAACTGAAACTTGGTTAGATATGTCAGGAAAAGTATTTAATCCAGAGGTTAAGATAGATGGGTATACAATGTTCTATAAAGATAGGGAAAACAGGAGAGGAGGAGGCGTCGCGTTATACGTTAGGGACACATTACAGTGTTGTATCAACAGTAGAATTAAAACAGATAACAAAGCAGAGTCGATATGGGTAGATATTAAAGAAGGATCGCAGTCAGTAGTACTAGGGGTAGTTTACAGACCACCGACCAGTACAGAGGAAATTAACACCTCACTGTGGCAGGAATTAAATAGAGCAGGCAGGTACAGTCAGGTATGTGTGGTAGGAGATTTTAATTTTAGGAATATCGACTGGAGTCTGATGGTGGGTAACAAGGAAGCAGAGGAATTTCTTAAGGTAATTCAGGATAATTTTTTAAAACAGGTAGTCGTAGAACTCACAAGGGGGAATAATATTCTAGATTTAATTCTTACTAGCAGGGAGGAAGCAGTCACGCAGGTAGAGGTTGGAGGACAGCTAGGTAACAGTGACCATAGGGAAATTAGGTACAATTTAGAATGGGAAGAAACAGTTAGAAACAAAAATACTAGTAAAATACCTGACTTTAGGAGAGCAGATTTTGAAGAATTAAAAAGGTACCTCCAAGGAGTGAACTGGCAAAGGATGCAGGGTGAGGTCAGGTCAGGGACGGAGTTCAGAGAGATAAGGCAGGTTGAGAGAGGTGAGGTGAGGCGTGAGGGTGTAGGACAAGAGGAGGGAAGAGGTATCCGGAAGGGAGGAGGAAAGAGGAAGGGGGAGCTAGGTGTGAGTATGTTGGAATTTCAGGTCATGCTAAAATGAGAGAGGTGAGGTCGAGGCGAGTAGATGAGGGAGTGGAGAGGATGGTAGGGGACGAGATGAGGGGACTAGGTGAAGTAAATGTAGATGAATTGTATAAATATTTCGTAGATAAAGTTCATACAGGTCAGTTAGCAAATATCCCGTATAGAACAATAAGATCATAAAAAAATGACCCTAAATGGATGACTGCTAGGTTAAAGCATTATATAGGGCGTAAGAGAAGTATATATAGGAGATTAAGGGCAGGTGAAGAAGTTTTAAGGACACAATATAATGAATTAGTTAGAACAGTCAGGAAGTTAATGAGGAAAGCTAAGGACAATTATGAATCAAAGGTAGCCAGCCAGGCGAAGACGGACCCCAAGGGATTTTATCAGGTATACAGGACGAAGAATAAGGATACTGTAGGT